>NC_056747.1:1062169983-1062243912 GCF_019279795.1 Protopterus annectens | reverse complement strand
ATACAGCCTTCATTTGCTATGCTGGACACCTGCCAGGTCACTCCCACATATGCTCTGACTGGGTTCACGATGATATGGAGTTTACTCAACATACACACATTGCCAAAATACGGGCTGACAGGTTCGGTGAGGACATCTACTCACCCTCCCCCCCACATGACGAGATGTCTGTACTGGCGGTTTGTGGTCCCCAAATGTTCTGTGACGCACGGGTGGGACATGCTCTCTCCAGGGTAGTGAACATAGCATCCATGGGACCAGCTGGTGACCTGACTGTGTACTCCACGATCTCATTGAGGGATTAGACACACAGTTAGGACAGCTGTTTCTTTGTAGCCTCACCTCGGGTAATGTACCCGGGTTGTGTCGCACGGCGACTGTGGTTCCACGTCACAGGGCCAATGCCTCCACTGACCCTGGTTATTACTGTCCCATTACCATGAGGAGACCTATCTGCAAAGACATGGGAAGGGATCATACCGCGGTTCGTAGATGAAGGCATAGGGGACCTGCATACTTTGCATCCAACACGGTTTGGCTTGGTCAGGGGCGGTTCATGCGTTTAAAGCATGGTTGACGTTTTTGCGACAGTCACCAAGGCCATTGATGGGGGTCTTGCAGTCCATACAGCCTACCTCGACCTAGCAAAGGCCTTCAACACATCACCCCCCTCAGGTATCATTGATAAACCCATTGTCTTGGATGTGAACATGTACATCGCAGGATGGGTTGTAAACTGGCTATGTGACACGCCCACGGTCATAGTTGCTGGCAGCATGTCGGACCTACTGCCTGTCGCAGGCGGTGTCCCACAGGGCTCTTCCCTGGGTCCACTCCTCTTATACATCTACATTTCCACAGTACAGGCACACACAGGGGTGTTATGGGTGACATTGTTTGTAGATGACTGCGAAACAGGTGCCATAGTGGGACGGACATCTGACACGGATATCCTTCAAAGGCCTCCCAGATATGCATATCTGCTGTCAGGGACATGGCCTACAGCTAAATGCAAGGTAATGCAACATCATACCTGTCGAGGAGTACTAGGACACCCTGTCCAGCATATGGGTGGCAGTCCACTGAGCAGGGGTGATTACCAGGGATCAGGGGACAGGAGTTGTCGGTCACCATTCGTTCAACACACACGTTGCTATCGTGGTTCGTTGGGACTTCTACATTGCCCACCTGTTTGTGCAGGGATTCACATGTAGATCAGGGTAGGTCATTGTCTCCTTGTACTCATTACGTGTTACACCTATGATTGAGTACAATGCCCGGTTCAGAATGTCTGTGACCCAACACCTGCAGCAGCTGGAAAGGCCCCGACAGTTCATCCACAAACGGATGCAGGGTCTCAGGAATATGTGTTATGCTGACCAACTGAAAGGGTTCCATCCCTATTCCGTCGCATACCACTTGCCCAGAGGTGACCTGTGCCTGGCATCCAAGGCCAGTTCGAACCCGGATTTGATGACTATGCTTCACCTAAAGAATCTAGATCCCTCAGAATCACAAGGGCAGGTGACGTACACCTTGGCACTGTCATTAATAGAATGTGCTGGTGGGACACATTCATCACCCAGACACTCACTATGCTGTGGAACAACATCCCAGTACATGTGAGACAGAGCACCTGGCTGGCCTTGTTTTAGTATTTTGACAAGGATGTCTGAATTGCTTTATTCAACTAACCTTGTAAATGAATATTTACTTTACCACGTTTGTAATCTTTACATTCCTTTGATATATTTTACATTAGTCATACTCATAGTGTTTATCTCTATATATTAGGGTTCATTTAGATTACTAGGTGTCTCTACTTCTATTAATGTATTGGCACAATCCCTAGAACATATATATGTAACGTATACACTCAGACACTTGGAAAACTTTATGTTGGGTCTTCTGTCATATTAATACATATAGTATTATTTTCGCGGAAGAATGTACATGTTGAAGCAATGTCTGATTTACTCACTGTGTGCAATCTGTGACCCGAGTAGACTTTTTAGCTTGTTCGCCTTTAAGGCATTTAATGAATACTTAGCACATCTTATCTACTGCCCAATTACGGGTTTTAAATGTAGTACATTTAACTGCATTGTATGTATTCTGAAGAAGTCTGCTTATGAAGCAGACGAAAAGCGCTGCAATAAACTATGGTGACTGCATTTAATTCCTGGTGGGCTCTGAGTGGTCACCGGCCATTTCTACAGTACCTCAGTTTTGCTTTGGACCTTCTCATCTGGGTCTCTGTGTTATTTGTATGGGGAATTTCAAGTGTAGTCCCTATGTGTATTACCTGTGTAATGCCTTACTGCGGCTGTGTAATTCCACCGGGTTTGCAGTTACGGGCGCATTCTTGTTCATACGCTTGTCCATCCATGTGAATTGCCTACTGGACACTGGTATAGGGCTGTACACTTTTCACGCCTGCATTTAGCATTCTCCGGTGGATGCTTTGCATTATTCGTAGGGAGTAAGGCAGGTACTACGCACACATCCCTCCCACGGGGCAGGACAACGGATTATCTGCCACACAACACAGAGCCCCATTTATGCATACCCAAAATCCCATGGCTGCAACCCTCGACAGTACCCATTACACATCCTTCATGCGTGCGGGATTGGGATGTGGACTCACATGTATGGACACGTCGATCTGGGTATTTATGTTCAGATGTCCTGCATTTCATGGACTCTTGTCAGCAACCGTAACATGCTGGTGGTGCATATGTCTAACTGTGCCGTAGTCATGGCTATATCATCGTGTGTTGTTCGGACACGCCTGGAGTGGGTTCTGTGACAATGTATTTTTGGGTCCTTCAATGGACACCAATGTGCATATGTCAAGTTAGATGTTGCTTGACTGTGTCCAACTGGCCAGTGCTTTTCACTGCTGCTGTATGTTCCCCAATCGCGGATGTCTGTTGGACTACCCATTCTACATGGTGCTACGTAACCAGGTGATTTAGTACTGTGAACAAATGTCATACATCCAAAGATGCTGGTTAGCAACTGCTTCATATAAACCTCAGACATCACAATAGGACATATCCGTCACTGTATTTTCAACATAACACCACCGGAACATGTTGATCACCTATGTATTCATTTAACCATGTTGTCTTCATAGGTGGAAACGCCATAGTTTACATATCCTACTTGACGTTGTGGGTGTGCCATTAGTATGTGTTCCACAGGTCGCACATCTGTTCCGCTGTATGGTAGCGGGTGCTCCTCATTCTGTTGCTGGCAGATTGAGTGCTGTGCGCCGGTGTTGGCACGGCGGTCAAACTTTGTATGTGGAATGTCAACTGTAGTCCCTATGTGTATTTCCTGTGTTATGCCTTACCGCGGCTGTGTAATTTCCCCGGGTTTGCAGTTGTGGGTGCCATCTTGGCCGTACGGTTGTCCATCCATGAGAATTGCCTACTGGACACTAGTATAGGGCTGTACACATTTCACACCTGCATTTAGCATTCTCCGGTGGATGGTTTGCATTATTAGCGGAGAGTAAGGCAGGTGCTACGCACACATCCCTCCCACAGGGCGGGACAAAGGATTGCCTGCAAAACAACACCGAGCCCAGAGTCTACATACCCAGAATCCCTTGACTGCAACAGTCGACAGTACCCATTACACATCCTTCATGTGCGGGACTGTGATGTGGACGCAGTTCTATGGACCCGGTACCCTGGGTATTTCTGTGCATATGTGCTGCATTTCATGGACAGCTATCATCAACATTAAACACGCTTGCGGTGCATATGTGTACCTGTGACGTGGTGACGATAATGAGTTCAATGAGGTGATGAAAGAAGCGGGCACGCTGTCCTTTAAGAAATTTTTGGGTCCTACAATGGACACCACTGTGCATATGTAAAGTGTAGAGCTTGTTGGACTGTGTCCTTGTGGCCAGTGGGTTTCACTGATGCTGTGTGTTCAACAATCGCGGATGTCTGCTTGACTACCCATACTGTGTAGTGCTACAGGAACCATGTTTTCCGACACCAGAACCCAATGGTGTACATCCAATGTTGCAGGTTAACAACCACTTTAATTAATACCCAGAGGTCACGGTTGGGAGGTATCGCCACTTTATTGTCGGAACAACACCTCCAGACTGGGTACATCACGGGAACTTTAGACCAGTCTTACTGGCCATTTGCAATTGTAATTAGCAGACACGTGTCAATACATGTATGATAATACATATTGTCATGCAGAAGTTAATCTATGTTATTTGGACAATGGCTTCTGCTATTGGCATCCGTTGCTGTGAGTGTTGCCAGTTACCATACACATTGCTTGCTCAGAGGCAGACTTCACAATTCTGCACACTACTGTGGTCTCCTTTAAGGACCCTGAGCCAGTGGTCAACAGTACTGCAGCCACTGCATCAATCACATATGCCATCTACCAGTACCTACAGGACTGCATGAACCAGGCATTCACTTACCCAACTGTGGTTCATTGTACCAATGCCAAGCATCCAGTGTGGTGTACCCCAGCCATACACAGGCTGTACAACAAGAGGAGGTGGCTACTACAAGGTGGAGCAGACACCTTGTGAGGTATGACACCCTTGGTCATCATATGTGTAGAGTTACACACTGTCATGCCATGGTCCAGGGCACATTCCACAGATATACCTACATGGACCTGGCTGACAATCATACCACCTTCAGTTGCTATGCTCGACACCTGGGAGGTCACTCCCACATATGCTCTGACTGGGTTCACAAAGAGGTGGAGTTTACTCAACATACACACATTGCCAAAATACGGGCTGACAAGTCCGGTGAGGACATCTCCACACCCTCCCCACACATGAGGAGATGTCTGTACCAGCGGTTTGTGGTCACCAAATGTTCTGTGACACGGGTGGGACATGCTCTCTCCAGGGTAGTGGACATAGCATCCATGAGACCAGCTGGTGACCCGACTGTGTACTCCACTATCTCATTGAGGAATTAGACCCACAGTTAGGACAGCTATTTCTTTGTAGCCTCACCTCAGGTAACGTACCCAGGTTGTGTCGCATGGCAACTGTAGTCCCACGTCACAGGGCCAATGCCTCCACTGAGCCTGGTTATTACTGTCCCATTACCATGAGGAGACCTATCTGCAAAGACATGGGGAGGGATCATACTGCGGCTCGTACATGAACGCATAGGGGACATGCATACTTTGCATCCAACACGGTTTGTCTTGTTCAGGGGCAGTTCATGCCTTTAAAGCATGGTTGACATTTTCGGGACAGTCACCGAGGCCATTGATGGGGGTCTTGCAGTCCATACAGCCTACCTCGACCTGGCAAAGGCCTTCATCACATTACCCCCCTCAGGTATCGTTGATAAACCCATTGGCTGGGATGTGAACACGTACATCACAGAATGTGTTGTCAACTGTCTATGTGACACAACTCACGCGGTCATAGTTGCTGGCAGCATGTCAGACCTACTGCCTGTCGCAAGTGGTGTCCCATGGGGCCCTTCCCTGGGTCCACTCCTGTCATACATCTACATTTCCACAGTACAGGCACACACAGGGGTGTTATGGGCAACATTGTTTGTAGATGACTGCAAAACAGGTGCCATAGTGGGACGGACATCTGACACAAATATCCTTCGAAGGGGCCTCCCAGATATGCATATCTGCTGTCAGGGACATGTCCCACAGCTAAATGCTAAGTAATGCAACATCATACCTGTCGAGAAGTACTAGGTAACCCCTGTCCAGCATATAGGTGGCTGTCCACTGAGCACAGGGGTGATTACCAGGGATCAGGGGACAGAGTTTGTCGGTCACCATTCGTTCAACACACACGTTGCTATCGTGGTTCCGTGGGACTTCTACATTGCCCACCTGTTTGTGCAGGGATTCACATCTACATCAGGGTAGGTCATTGTCTCCTTGTACCCATTACGTGTTACACCTATGATTTACTACATTGCCCCATTCAGAGTGTATCTGACCATACACCTACAGCAGCTGGGAAGGCCTCATAGGTTAATTGTCGTACAGATGCAGGATGACATCGTTTTGTGTAATGCTGCCCCACTTGTAGGACTCCTGCCCCATTAAGTCACATACCTGTTGTTTAGTGTTGACCTGTGCCTGACATACGAGGCCATGTCAACCCATATGTCATGTGTATGCTTCACCTACTGTATCTGCATCCCTCAGAACCACAAGGGCAGGTGACATGAACCTTGTCACGGTCATTAATGGGATGTGTTTGAGTGACACATATATCACCCAGACACTCACAATGCTGTGGATCTACATCACAGTACATGTGAGACAGAGATCCTTCCTAGCCTTGTTCGTGGGTATGTTGTCCATTGGATGGGGAATTGCAGGTATAGGCCAGGGATTACATCATTATCACTGCTTGACGGAGGTACAGCAATATCATAAGTATTTTATCTCAAGCACAGAAGGTTGGCAAAGTCATCCTAACTATGGTGTAGGGTTATGGCTGAACCTGGGACGATGACCTACCCTGTACCTATGGACGTATGAACCTATATTCATAGTTTGTCACATTTACACTTGTCTATCCCCTATCCTCTTTCTCAAGTGTATATTTCTGTGGCACATGATTGTCCTCTGTATTACTTGCAGGTATGCTGTCTACAGTGCACATACGTCACAGTTGGTAACAGTGTATCTGTGTCCCTAACACTGTGATACTGAGGACTACCACACATCCTTCACAACATTACATGCATATGTCCATTCTATTCTTCTTTGGCCTATGGGGGGGTGTTAAGGCAACAATTACACAAGTCCCTGTTTGTGCATGCTTCATGTTGGTGTTTGACCAGGCTCCGTTGCAGTCGTGTGTTGGACGGTAGTGTTTCTGTGTGTTTGGCATGTGTTTTTATTGCCGGTACATCTGTGGGAGGTGTGGTTGGCACATGTTCTTCTTTGCAGGGACACCCATCCTGGGGTTTGTGTCATGCATCTGCACTTGGCATGTGCCATATGTCCTGTACTATTCCCACAGTCGTGTATGCCTTCATGCACTACTACTGCATGTTACTGGCTGTTTGTATGTGGTACACATGGTCATTGTGATGGTTGGCTTGACCTATTCCCATGCTAGAACATACACATCTGTCAATTACGTTGTTTAAATCAAACTGTAACACTCATTCGTCTTTTCAAAATGACAGTCAATAACACAGGAAGCTGAGATTAACAACGCTTTACTACTGTGCAGCAGGAGGCAAATAACTATGCAGTACAAGTTTAGAGTTTTGTTTTACTCTATACATGTTACAGCTGTATGAGTATTGTGTTTACAATCATCTTTTGCACACATTAATGATGTGGTCAGTCACAGGGCATTTACATCACTATAGTCCACAATATTGTATTCCTACAACAGTGCTAAGGTAATGCTTATTAAATGTTTTCCCATGAGGATAGCACAGCCTTGCGAGCCACATAGTCAATTAGAATGTACTTCGGTAAATTCTGCTCTGTCACGGTTCCAACACTGTTCAGATCCGTTCGTCACTTCATTTCCTACTAGGTTCCTTTGTCTCTCTGGTGAGCAGCTGTACTCTGTGTTAGATAGAGCTCACAAGGCCATCCTCCTCAGAGGAAGGATGACAGATATACCTGTACATACATTTATTATTCTCTAACCCAGCAGATGACTAATGCTGAATGACATACACCTGCTGCACTGGTTACTGCCAGGGTCAGGGTTCAATCACACTGCAGCTACACTACAGGCAATTACATGCATGATAAGCTCTACTGCCATATTGTAAAATAGAATAATATGCATTATACACTATTTGCTTCTAAAGTAGCACGTCATATATATGTTTAAATATGTATTTTGCTAACATTCTCCCTCCTTTGATTGCTTCTATTCTATCCAGAAACATATACAACATTATTTCATTCCCTAGCCTCTTCCTCTCTGGAACGTTTAACTAGGCAAGTAATTTGTTGTACATTTCAAAAAGGATTTCATTTTGTATTGACAAATACCACTACAGGTCTTGATACATAGTCTCGGTTACAGATACGTCGACAGGGTCCCTGACTAATACTTACATGCAAAGTATCCCGCAACAGACACATGCTCCCAATATGAGCAGAACAACACAAATGGCAATCATGATATTCAGTATGACTGAACCCTATCCACCAAATGGTTTGTGGAAATGGTTCGTCAGTGGGTTTGGGCCTGGTTCCGCCATGGATGACACCTGCTGTATTACCTCTAGGTGGGCGTTGATTTTGGTCTTTTTATGTGGTACTTGGACACAGCGGTCTTCTTTGATAAGCGCGCACGTACCAATTCTCGCCGCCAGGGTGCAGTCGTGCGCTATTACATTTTGTGACATAACAGTTCTCATTGCATCCAGTTCATCAGTCACAAGTTCAAGAGCGGAAAGTCACATTGATCATTCCTCCGACAGGTTTTGACAACTTCCTCTGTTCCCTGATTGATTTCACTACTCCACAAGCTGGGAGTGTTCCAGCCCAGGTTATGACACTGTCACGCAAGTCCATATGAATCGATATTCCTTTATCTCTTGCAGAAGACTGGATTTTCAGAACAGCTTCCATTTCACCCACTGGATTAGTAGGTTTCTCGACTGTGTTCCCAGTTCTTCGAGCTATATGTGTTATAGTTCGTTTCGTACCCAGAGGCAATTGTGCAGTATGTCATGTGACTGGAGCCAGATAACCCAAATAACAACTGCCGGACCAATTCTCAGGTAACCATTGATATGCTTTTTTCCCACAAACAAAATAACAATATTCTACTTTACTACTGATGCGGGTTACCTCTGCATGTAACATTTTCCTGTCTATAACAGAGGACTGTTTATACAATTCAGGATGTTTCTGCACATCCTTCCACGTTGTTCTCATGAAGCTTCAATACAGATAATGAATGGTGCTACAAGTAGTACTGTGATCTTTGGCTGTTATATGACATTTGTAAGACACAGTTATGTTACAAATACTCCCACCAACTTGAACTGTATCATGTTTATGACAACATACAATTACTTTTTGTGTAACAGGTAAGTACAGTGCCACTTTGTCCTGTGATCTCACAGAACCTGTATCAAAGTGTAAATATTCACAAGTCTCAATCTATCCCCAAAGGGACAACATACATCGGAAGTCCTGCATATGATGTAGGTATGGCAGTACAAACACAGCAATTTAAAATGTTCATAGTCTGTACATGCACACGCGTCATGCCTAGGTATGTGTTGAAGTTTGGAAGCCACTCTGTGGCCAGTTCATCACGTATCACTATTTGTATCCGTGTAGTTATATGCAGGTAAGGTCCCAGCAAATGTAAAGTAAACACAAACGTGGTTAATAGGTGTATGATCAGTCGGACAGTAAACCAAATGTCTTTGGGGTTGCTTTGTATTGTTATACAGTCTGGCCCGGGTGATTCAGGCTCTATGGTATATCAGCTACAAGATGTAAATCAGACTTGATATCCTTTACCGGTTTGAAAACTGTGAGGTGAACCCAGGACGACCTCTCTGCAAACTTTACTGCAGTAGGCGTTGGCAACAGTACCTGGTACAGACCTTCACACATTCCACTTGGCAATTATCTTCTTTGGATAACAGTGACATACACACAGGATACTGGTGTCAGCTATGCATCCGGCTTCGCTTGCTCTTTATCTGTAAAAGACTTTAACTGCAAAACAGTGTTATTGGTTAACAATCCTCTCATGTCACCTGCTAATGAGCCATCGACCTCCGGCTCTGCAGGCATGACAGCTTTCCACTCTGGCACATGATATGCCATTCCACATACTACTTCGAAGTGGGTGCAACACTTTACATTTGGAACTGTTGTCATGCTCAGCAATGCTAGAGGTAGACAGCAAATGTAACTCGTCTGGGTGTCACCCACCAACCTCCTCTACTTATTTCTCGGGATCCCATTGTACGCCAACAGTCATGCTGACTGTGGGTTGTACATGAAATTTACATGCAAGGAAATACAAAATAATCCCCAGGTTGCGTGATTGTCTGGTTCACTAAATGTGTTCTATTGTCACTGTAGCTTCTTTACAGTATGCCAGATCTAGGGATACTTTATTTTACTGGCACCTTTGCCACGGCTGCTGCATCCGGATTCATGGTTGGGAATGCTTCTACCCATTTTGATTATATATATGTAATCACTAAACAGTATTTCTTCCCTTCACATTTATTCAGATGTATGAACTCCATACAAATAGTACGGAACGGTTATGGTGGTGTAGGTAAACTCACTCCCTTCGGTTTAAATGCTCCCTGTGCATGATGTCTACTGCAAATGTGACACACTGCTCATGATGTTTGTATGTGGTTCCTAATTCCGTATGTTAGGGGTATTCTGTTAACCAACTGTACCATCCCCCCTGTTGAGACATGGCTCTACCCATGGCTCCACAAAGCCGCATATCTGAATACATTAGACGTTAATATTGGCTTTCTCACTGTGGATATGTGCAGTCCGTCTTCAAGGATTGCTCCTCGTCATACCCACGTCGGCTTTTCTGCTTTCGTAGTTGATGTTTGCATTGTTTGTAGCATTTCTACATCTAGAATGTCTGAGGATTGTCATTCCTCATTCAAACAGACACTTTCCAACTGTGAGGCTGCTTGTTTTGCAGCTGCATCAGCTCGTGCCTTACCTTTCCTACTGTTATCCTGTTGCTTTGTATGACCTGCACATTTACAATTAGCTACTTTAGTGGGTAACTGAATGGAATCTAATGCATTCAAGATCAATTGCGCATGATTAATCGGTTTACCGGTGGATGTTATCATTCCCCTATTTTTCCACTGCAACTCATAAACATGCACTGTACAGACAACATACTGACTATCGGTATAAATGTCCACACATCAGTTTTAAGCTAGAGTACAAGCACGTGTTAAAGCTATCTATTCTGCTGCTTGAGCAGACACGTTATGCTGCAGGGTTGAAGTCTACAATCTCATTATCAATAACTACTGCATAACCTACTTGATTCGTTCCTGTAGGACTCTGTCTACATGATCCGTACACATAAACTGTCACCTCTGCATCATCTAAGGGTATATCAGTGATATCATGTCTGTGTGGAGTTATTTCATCCATTTCATATAGGCAACTGTGTGGTGTGCCATACACAGGTGTCGGACGTGACGTTGATAGGTTTAATGTTGTACAACGTTCAATCACCATATGAGGTTGACTCACTGGTATGGTCAAACAAGACAAATGTCTAGCAAGGGTCAGGAATGCTATCTTCTCTTGCAGCAGAATGATCGCAACTGCATGAGACATTCTCACAGTGAGAGGGTGGAATAATAACATTAAGGCCGGGGCCTGTACTGCCATGGGTGCTACAACAACTGCCTGTACACAATGTGGCACTGACCATGCCACAGTGTCCAACTGCGATGAGTAGTAAGCTATGGGGCGTTGCTTACTTCCATGCTGTTGCATCAAGACTGACGTTATATATCTCTGCTTACAATCTACAGTCTGACAACATGTGTTATGATTATTCGGGAGACCTAATACAGATGTTGAAGCTATCAATCGTTTTAGTCTGCAGAAAGCTGTTTCTGCTACTGGAATCCAGTGTAGTATATGTTGTGCTGCCATAGGTGTATTAAAGATTAAGGCAGACAATAGAGCAGATTCCAAAGCATTGTTTGGTAACCAGCTTTGACAAATGTTAGTCGGCCCAGAAAGGACATCATTCCCTTCTTGGTAGTTGGCTTGGGTGCTTGTGAAATTGCTACCTTCCTATCGTCATGTAATGTTCTACCCTCCTTGTATACCACATATCCCAGGTACTTGACCTGTATTCTCTGTAGTTGCAATTTATGCTTGCTTAATTTATGTCCCTGTTCTGCTGAATATCTCAATAATGCTATTGTATCTTCCATACATTGCTGCTGGGTAGGGGCCGCAAGCAGAATATCATCCACATAAAGTAGAACTTGACTGGTGGAGTAAACACCGGAATGTAGCTAGCCATCTCCTGTGGGAATATCGTTGTACTTTCACAGTATCCCTCGCGATAGCCGGGTATGGCTGTATCTGTTACCCTGAATGTAAATGCAAAGCAATACGGACTATCTGGATGTATAGGTATTGCAAAGGAAGCATAGCTTATATGTACCACGGTAAGATACTTCTGTGGTGTGTTCATAGCATTCAATATTGTGTGTGGGTCTGGCACCATCGGTACCCTAGGTATTATTACATGATTTACAGCTTGTAAATCCTGTACCATCCTCCATTCCCCCTTTGTTTTCCGATCAGAAGATACAGGGGTATTGCATGGTGAATAGCGATTACTTTGTAGATGGGGAATTCCCTCTGTGACTTTACAGATATCTTCTGGTGTCCACGGTCTATACACTAAGGAGTTGGGTCCTGGCCTTCCTGTCCTGCATGAGGGTTCGGTACTTCAATTAATTGACAGATATCCTCACTCTGTTCTAGTGACTGTCTTCTTACTTGAGTGTCCCTAGGTATGTTACGAGTTTGGGATGTGGTTTCAATAGCTTCTCTTACATTTGGTCGTTGTGATACCTCTGTTGCCACAGGATAACGTGGGGGGGACTAGCCTGCCCTCCCGCTTCATATCCTGGATGTGGTATCGGAGGTGGTAGGGGGGTGGGGGGGCTGTCGCTACTACTGTATTATGATCTTCTTTGTGTACGTATGATGCTTTCGCATTTCTAGTGTTCTGTTCCCTTCGGTTCACTACCTCAATCCACCTATGTGCTTGACGGATACCCAATTGTCGCTGTTTTGTCGCCTGCACATCTTAGGGCTGCCACCTTTTCAAATGAACAATGTGGGACATTACTGTTTGGAACGTGTAATTTGCCAGGACAAAACATACCCACGGCCAGTACATAGGACAGGAATTCACTTTTTGCCAGGAGAGCAACCAATTCTTGTAGCATTTCAGTTGCTTATTCTGTTTATTATGATATTTTGTTGTTCCAGATACAAAATTACTGTTTTATGCTACCATTTAAAAAGATATCTGAGAAATCTTTGTCCTGAGATATCAGGACATTTGCCATTTGTTCGGTTTGTTTGCAGGACACAACTGGCCAAAGAGGGACTGCCCCTCACAGAGTGGGACAGGTGGTTACCCTAGAACATCTGCATCACATTTTCAGAGATTCCAATGTTTCAGTAACGATATTTTGTCTAATATACCATCAATGTCATATTTATTACCCCATTTTGCAGAATATCTCACATTATGTGCTCTCTGCGATTGCATATACTTCACGTCACCCGTCAAACGCGGATCACATGATCTGTTTGTGCACTAATCTCCCATATCCTCTACACGACTGTTACGTAACTCTTCTCTCGTACCACGTGGTATCTCCTTCCCTGTATCCACTGTAGTGTCTACAATGACTATTTACTCTACTCTGTGTTCCCTGATCTATGTCCAGATTTAACACTATTTGGATTGGTCTTCGACCTGCTATCACAACTGTTAACAGAAATACAATGTAGTCTGGTCCCTGATCTACAATAGACACAAAGAGGCAAACCCTCCTTACCTGAGCCTCCTGTTTATGACTGCACGTTTTCTTCTTGGGATCCAGTTTTCCGCTTTTCAGCCACAGATCAGACAGTGGACAGCCTCTTTACACACAACAATTCAGTCGGAGGTCTTTTCATTCAAGAAGAACCATTTAGGCAAATTCTCCTGCGCAGATGTCTAACCACCCATGCACTCTGACCTGTAGCTTACCAAGGGAATTCGCTAAGAAGGACCACAATGTCAAATAAGTTGTTAAAACCAGACTGTAGTAATCAGTAGGCTTTTCTAAGTGACAGTCAATAACACAGGAAGCTCGGGTTCACAACGTTTTAGTAGTGTACACAGGCAGGCAAAATAATATACAGTCCAAGTATGAGAGTTTTGTCTGACTCTATACAGTAAGCAATTTCTTTATATAGTGTTTACAATCAGCTTTTGCCCACCTTACTGACGTGGTCGGTCACAGGGCATTTCCATCACTATGGTCCGCAATAGTCTATACATACGTGGGTGCTGAGGTCGTGCTTTTAAAATGTTTTCCCATGAGAATAACACAGCCTTGCAAGGCACCTGGTCAATTACAGTGTCCTTCTGTAATTGTAGCTGTTTCAAGGACCCTGGACTGTTCCGATACAGTAGTCAGTTCATTTCTTACTACGTTCCTTTGTCTCTCTGGTAAGGAGTTGTACTCTTATCTTCGATAGAGCTCACAAGGCCATCCTCCTCAGGGGAAGGGGTGATGTTATGCATGTACATACATTTATTTTTCTGTAACCCAGCAGATAATTAATGCTGAGAGACATAAGCCTGCTGTACTGGTTACTGCCAGGGTCAGAATTCGATCACACTACAGCTTAGCTTCACCAATTACATGCATGATCATGTCTACTGCCATATTGTACGGTACAATTCAATGCGTTATATAGTATTTTGATTCTAAACTGGCACTTCATATGTGTTTCTATATATATTTTTCTAACAACATCCATCCGGCCATATGCATGTTGTTCCGTCCTTTACCTTGACCGTGTGTATTTGGCCGTCCGGCAACGCTACTCTCCACATGTGATGTCCCACCTTCCCCTTCTTTGCCTGTAGCACCCTGTTAGGACGTCCTGTTTGGTAGGCACATGTTCCGCTATATGTGTTTGACTTCTCTGCATAGCTAATCATCGATGCGGTGGTTCAACAACCCGACTTGTCCACATATGTACAGTTATGTGCACGTGGCGTGTGCAAACCTATATGGTTTGGACGGGTACATACCACATGCGGGATGTACACATTCTGCACACACATTCACATGCAGCCATTTCCATATCTGTACCTGAGGTGGGTTGGTGACATGTGGGGTAATGATTTGCCCGTGGCACTGCCTAACACATACTTCTTACCACATTTCAGGTATGCACATTGTGTGTAGGTGTATAGCTGCACAAGGATGCTAGCTGGTTTGGGTGCACAGGTGTACATGGGTGGGACTTACATGCTACAATGAGGCTATTGTGTATTATATCTGCATGCATGGGTTCTGCTTCTGGATATTACACTTAAACATACGCCATCCTGTGTATGCGACAGACACGTTGCTGGGTGTGGGATATGTTGCTATGCACATGTTTGCCTGTGTTTAGGGTATCTTGGTTCCTTCCTGTTGTGTCGACACAGCTACCCGGCTATGTACTCTCACTACTGCTTGTGACCATTATGGTTGACACCTTTTCCAATGCCCATAGTGGGACATGTTTTGTGGAAACATCGGATTTTGCAGGACAACACATACCCACGGCAAGTGGAGTTGACAGAACTTCACTTGTTTGCCATACTATACGCTTATTCTGTTAGCATTTGGGTTCCTTATTCAATTTCTTATGCCATGTATGTGTTTCATATACAAAATATATGTTTTATGCTACTATTACAGGTATATTGCGGGAATATTTTTGGCAGGGAATCTCAGGTCATTTGCCAGTGTTTCGATTTTGCGGGACACAACTGTCCAATGAGGGACTGTCCATGGCAAATTGGGACAGCTGGTAACCCTGGTGACCATGCCCATGTCGCTACTGGGGTTGCCACCTTTTCCAGTTGCCAAGGTGGGATATTTTCGGGACTCACATCTGATTTTACAGGCCGACACATACACACGGTCACTATATAGCATAGAAATTCACTTGTTTGCCTAAATAAAAGCTTATTGTTGTGGCAGTTTGGTTGCTTATTCTGTTTCTTGTGACATTGAGATATTTCAGTTACAGAAATAACCAATTCATGCAACCATTACATTAAATACGGGATATCATTATGTCCTACAATCTTAGCACATTTGCCATTTTAATATTTTTATCGGGACACAACTGCCCATAGAGGGACTGCCTCGCAAAGTGGGACACGGGGTAGCCTTAGCCGCTACTCCTATGTCGGTGCGGCGCTGACATGCTGCGGTACACCTTCTCTGGGTATGACCACTGACGGTGCATTGCGGGACAAACGCGGTCTTAAGCGTATCCTTTGCTCCTTGGACGGGTACACTTAGAGCTTCGTGGGTTGTATTTGCTTCTCCGTTTAGTTGGGACGGGTACTATGTTGCATACTCTACATGCGTTTCATTCTGCACGGGCCCTGGCTGCTGCCATTACTATTATGGGCGGACCGTGGCAGTCAGCACATTAGGTTGCTCACCGCCTGCCGGCTTAGCCACGCCTCCGGACGCATCCTACTTGTGCTCGCTCACGTACTCTACGCACGTGTCTGTGGTTGCGGCGCGCTCTCATTACTATGCATATGGCGCTACTACGCCAGCTATTCACTGCACCGCCGGCGCAGCCCTTACGCCGGCCTTGCGCCGAGCTTCATGAATCCCGGGGAAGGTTTTTATTTTGGCCCAAACTGAGTTAATAACCCCCCCATCTTGGCAATATACATTTATTTCGCCAATTTTAAAACCTAATAAAGATCCAACTAGATGTTCTTCATATCGGCCCATCTCATTACTTAATGTTGATTATAAAATGTTTATGAGTATCTTTGCTGATAGATTGAAGACAATCATTCCCGGCATTATAGATATAGATCAGACAGGCTTCATTGTAAATAGAAATACTTTTGATAATATAAGAAGAACTTTAACATTAATAGATTTTGCAAATAGGAAAAAGAAAGATTTAACATTTATTAGTCTTGATATAAGCTCAGCATTTGATTCAGTAAGTTGGGACTATCTGTTTACCTTAATGAAGTGCACAAACTTCTCAGATGCATTTGTAAATCTAATTGAGCATTTATACAAAGGAACGTTGGCTTATATTAAGGTAGGAACATATGTTTCACAAAAAATACCCATTCTTAAAGGTACAAAACAAGGATGTCCACTTTCTCCACTATTATTCACTTTAGTAATGGAGCCTTGGGCTAATTTGATCAGAAACAGTACTGACATAGAGGGTTTTGAAATAGATGAAAATACAACATCCAAAATTCAACTTTTTGCAGATGATGTTCTAATTACATCAACAGGATCTAATTCTTCTATGCAGTCTCTATTTGATAACATGATGAATTTTAAAAGTATTTCTGGTTTAATATTCAATGAAGAAAAACTAAAATACTACCTATATATACGAAAAAATATTCTCATTAGTGATTTTACTAAATATGTACCCAATTCAGGTCAGATAACTTATTTAGGTATAATACTATCTAAAGATATTAAATCTATTATATATAATAATTATAATACCTGTTTTCTTAATATACAAAATCTTTTTAATACCTGGAATAATATATTTTTTACTATGGAGGAGAGACTTACAATTATTAAAATGATAATATTCCCAAGATTTTATACTTAATACAATCAATAATACTTCCACCTACAAAAATAATTATCAAGAAACTGAATACACTAATGTTAAATTTCCTATGGGCACCTAATAGACCTAGGATTGCATTAAAGAAACATACTAATAGCTGGTCTCAAGGGGGTATTTCTTTTCCAGACTTTAATTTATATACTATCTCTTCTATTGTAAAAGTTATTACTTTATTAATAGATCAGTCATATGTCACAAAATGGAAAGATTATTGGGAGCTAATTAGTATGCACTTCATGAAAATCTCCTTAACACATAAAAATATGATTGTAAATAACTCCATGTTATGGTTACTAAAGGAATTTTGTACTTCACCTATTACACCTAAACATATGGTTTGTTACCCATTAAATATTATTATTAGTTATCATAACTTTATATTCATGCACCCTAAGTATAGGGAATGGAATTTTATTGTATTCCCTATAATGTATACTCAGGGTATGCTTTTGTCATCTACTTCTGAAGGAACTCATTTAGCTATAGATAATGATCTAAAGTACTGGTATCAGTTGATATCTGATAATAAAGTTAAAAATCTAGATTTCTTAAAACAAGAATTTGATCTAAGAGAAACTTGCTGGTTAGAGGTTCAGACCTTTAGACATCTCATTAATAAAATAGATCTAATGTCTATAACAGTTAAAGAATCTATTCCAGCACTGATTGATTACTTGATATTAAATTTACAACATAAAGTTTCTGATAAAGGTAAACTTTCATACATACATAAAATTATCAGACAAGAAACTTTTACAGTGTAGATTCATACTGGAATTATTTCACTTCTATTAATGGGGACCCACCAAATCAACAAGATAAACAATATATATTGGAATCTGCTTATAGAACTACGTCTTCCATTGTCTGGAGACTTTATACATGGAAATTTTTACATAGATCTTTTATACACCTTTGATGATGAATAAAATAAATAATAAAGATAATTTATGTAAGAGATGTAATGTAGAAATTAATGCTGACTGGGCTCATATGTTTTATGACTGTATAAAATTGAAAGAATACTGGAAGTCAATTAATGAATTTTGCAGGCTCTTTTACAGATAATTTCATTATTTCTAAATCTCTTATATTATTCAATACACCTGTACCTCAAAGTGTTAAAAGGTTAAGCTTCCCTTGTTATGGTCTATTCTAGCAGTGGCTAGGAAAATAATAACTAGAAATTGGATTTCAGATACACCTCCTTCGTTCAATTAATTTAAAAATGTTATGAATATAGTGTGCCATATGGAAATAAACACAATTAGGACAAGAACAAATAGAAAAACATCTTATTATATTGTATGGGATAATTTACAAAATTTGTTAAAAAAATTTTAATTTCAATAGCATGGTATTTTAGTTTAATTAATTGATCTGATTGTAGTGGATGTCTTTGTAAATACTTTAGTTGTTTTGTTGAATATTATAATAATACCTATTTTTAATTACTTGTATAAAATTGTTATGATATTTCTCTTATATGTTAAAACAATAAACCTGTTTTGAAAAAAAAAAGAGGAATTTCTTGTTGTCATGTGAAAACTTATGTCTGGTTAATAAAAATGCTCTAACAATATACGGCTAGGTTGTACAGCTTCCAAGATGTGACAAAGTGTTTGTAAAAGTTTAGCAAAAATATAATTTTGGGTTTGTCTGCATTTTGTAGTATTTATATAGAGACCGCATTGACTATTATCAATGTAAAGAATACTTCTTACTGATAACATTGCAATGTGTACAGTTGTAATAGTTTTTATTGTTTACAAAATATTTACTTTTGTTTTTCTTACCCATTTTTAAGTTTATTTCTCAGAAAATGCTCTGGAATGCAAGATGTGTGTAGGCTGCAGGAGGTGTGACATTCCATACCAGGTAGGTGCTAATGAGCTAAATGTAATCATCATGGTAAGGACATCATGTTGTTCTTTTGCCAGAGTGTGTGAGCTAAAAGCAATGCATTATTGCACTGGAGTTATCTGAGTGTCACCAGTAACAAAAAGTAAAGTGAAATACAAGGGTGTGGCTAAAGAGACACAAAGATAGGGCAGCAGATACCTGGTATTATACAATGACAGAGCATTAATATTCCAAAATGAGCACGCTGATTGGTCAGCCCACTCGGCATGCCCGTTGTACATCCCGACATATACCATTGGAAAAAGGTCCAATCGCCCAGACTTTTTTCCATTGGTATACACTAACTTTTAACTTTTTTTCCCCCGAAAATTAAATAAATAAAAACTGAAATCCAGAGTCTGGACATAGCAGAGAGACTATAACTCAACTGGTGCTTTTCTGCTCTCTTAGTCATGTTTTTCGAATAATTCCTTAGACTACTTGCCATCCACCTCTATTGCAACATCTGTTGAGATGTTGACCCCTGTTCTACTGCTAGATGTGAAAGAAACAGACTGAAGAATACGAGGTCAAAGACCAGTAGCTGCCATACTCCAGAAGTCACTTTCTTTTTTTCTGACTTTGCCCCAGTAACCAAAACCCTCTGTGTCCTACCCTTCTTCCATGCAGCAGTCAATTTCCCCAGCAAGTGCCTGTCCTCGCTGCTGTTCATGCAGTGGGCTAAGCATCTGTTTGCCCTTGCTGGGAACTGAACCTTGGTTATATCCTTTGAAGGAAGCTAGGCTCACCACTACACCATCTGTAGAATGCTTTAACCAGCTAAATGTATTAACAAAAATAATAATATTGTGCAATGAATAAACAGTAAAACACTCAGAAAGGAAATGGACCTGATAGGAAACCTTTTTTTTAAGCATAAGAGAACAATACCAAAACATATTCTGTATATACACTTAGCCATGCAAAACTGCAAGAGAATTACATACATATGTTAGAAATATAATGATTTTAAAACTAAATGTAACTGCCATAAAATGTGAACCATTTTTTACTATAAGTAATAACCATGGAACTTTGTCTCCAAAGTAACTTCAAAAAGACTCAATGTTCAAGGTTAAAAATAACTGATGATTTGACCATAGATCGCACTCACAGTGGAAAGACAAAGTTGACTATCCTTCACTGAACAGTGTCAGTCTTTCATCTGATATTATTCAATGATTCAAGAAGTCTATTCAGTCTCCAGATGACATAATCTTTGGTGAAGTTTCTAAAGACATTAAGGCATGCTTTCATGTTGATATATGTTTCTACTGTTCAAGACAAGTTCAGACTCTCATTGTGGTTCGATTTTTCCTATCTGTAGGTCAGCGTCTTCAGCAAAGCTAACACAAGATGTTCTAGTGCCACACAAGTCAAAGAAAGTGAAGTAAATGAATCATGCTCTAACAGGAAGGTACTCCCAAATAGCTGCTGCTGCTGCTTTGAAAAGTAACTGTTGGCATGTTATTCAATGCGTTGTGAACTGCAAGAAAGATATACACATCTAGGGATCTGTCAGTAATTAAAGCACTTGTCTTCCCCTTGATGGTTTAATTTCTCAGAACTTTATAGAACTCATAATGAACCTTGCTCATGAAAATATAAACTAAGTAGTTGTTACTTTTAAAAAGAGAATGCTAAAGAAAAACGTAGTAGACATTTTCCTCATGTGAAGTAACTGCAGGGTTACTGCCAAAACAGTGACGTGTCTAAGTGATGTTTTGTTAGTCTGCAGCGTCAGCTCAGTGGCTGTCTGTGCAGCACCTAAATGACCCATTCTCTCCTCCATCATGGTAAGAGCCCACCAGTATGCTAAAGTCAAAGAAACCTGCTCTTTTATTTTGCTTAATAAAGAATTCTAAATTAATCTCACTGTTGCTTCAACAGGTATTTTATGGTCATAAGATCAACAAGTCCCATTTTAAGTATTTAATGACACGCTATCAAGATGTCATGTATTTATACATAATTTGTTTGTGATATGAATTAAATAATAAAAATAAAAATTTGAATGCATGATTATTACAAACAAAACAAATATTTTCCTATAATGTAATTTACTGTTTCAGTCACCATTCTTTTAAAATAAATATCAAAGAAACCTAATCATTTTATCCTGGGTTTGTTTCTGTCACTGCCTTTGGGAAGTGCATGCATGTTTCTGCACATGTATAACCTCCCAACCAAGTGACACACTGTTTGCTGTGCAGGCATGCAAGCTTTGCTGGGGGTTGAGGGATAACATAATGGTTCAAGTGTTAACCTCACAGACACAAGGTCCAGGGTTGGATTCTTAGCTTTGTAAGGAAAATGGTCTAGGAATAAAATGGCCTGCAAGGGCAGCTAGCCTAGCACTTACCTATGAACCTAGTGATGACACATCTGCCTTCCTGCAGTTTTTCCAATACAGCAGGCCAACCTGCTTCCCTCCCCCACAGGATGGGCTGAGCCAACATTTGCAGCTCACTGCCATGCTTTCCAGTCCAATCCCTCCAGCATCCAGATTGCACGTCATCTGGGATGCAATCATGGCGTTATACCTTTGCAGCATGCAGGTCACGTGTCTAGGTGACATGGTCTCTTATCTGCACTTGTCCTGCTATTGCAAGCCTTAAGTGGATGCCTAGCCGTAACGGCCAGCAATAAAACACTCATGCTGCTGGATTAGAGCAAGTGCTTTAGGCAGAAATTAAAAGTGGTTAATAAATTCTTATAGATGGTTTTCTAATGGTGTGATCCAAATGTCATCATTGACAACAGAGTGAACTATATCTGGGTCAGTAGCACTGATATATACCTACAAGTGAAAGAATGGAAGGTGAGGTCATAGCCATCTGACCCATAATCAGCAATAACCATGAATGCTCCATTGTGACTATATTTTAGTCAACAAAAATATTGATAATTTAAAAAGACTATTTCAAGGATACCTGGTCATTTCGAAGAAGACAAATAACTTCAACATCTGACAAAGTATTTGAAGATGCTGACAAATGCCACCATAACAGCTCTGCATGACCTACAGTTGCATTTGCTTTGAGAGATTTTATTTACAATAAGAACAGAGTAGCCTGTGCACCTTTTGGAATACATCAGTGGGAGAGGAGTGTTACAGGTAGTGTACCAATGACTTTTGTGGGGAATTCATTTTGGATTTTGATTTACAGGTCATTTTTAAGCAAGCTGAATAACTTCTTAAGCTACATTTTCTATTTAACAGTGCAGTTTAGCTTTCCTTTCAGATTTAATGTTGTGATGTAATATCAATGTTGTTTTTTGCATTTCTGCACCCTTTGATGTTGGAAGATGGGATGTTGAGTGTCTTGGGGCAGTTATGTGCTGCTTGGATGAAAAGAAATGTTAATGTCGGGATCATGCATGTACAAAAGAAATAACTTACAGCTCTTTGTGGCCACAGGAATCTGATGTCAGTTTTTTTAGTAGTGTTCTCTAACTTCACAAGTTCTTCCTTTGCAGCTTTTGATGCTCTGAGCAGTGTGCAGCATACTGTTCAATTGTCCAGAAATTTTGCAGAATGCCCCTGATTTTACCTCATATTTTGCCCTGCCCCTCACAAAATTTTTGATTTTCAGGTAAGTGTCTTATGATTACAGTCAGTCAGTGATGTCAATCATTAAGGGAGGTATTCATAGTCATTTATACAGTTGCATTTAAGCTATCTGCAATGTCCTTGAATGAGTGAGGTTGAGCTGGGATTCCTGGCATGCATTTATGCAAATATGGGATTACCTCAAATGAATATATGCAAATGTACTAATAATGAGACACAAAGAATGATGTAATGCAGCACATGTTAATGAAGTATTCTCTACGCTATTTGCACTTCACAGTGGAATTTTTGGGCTTGTTCGTTCTGTCTGTAGATACATCATATAAAGGGAAGTCTCACCAAATCCATCTGAGTTGCAGTCCATGATAATGCTGTCAGTTGCTGCTAGTTTTGCTATTTCCAGGTGTAAGTTGATTCTCTTGGCTGGGATAAAACTGTTTGTGCCCAGCGGTGCTCAACAACCAGGAAGGTGAAAATATAAACAAAGGATAATTTATTACAGCATCAACAGTAACAGTAAGGAAATCCATGATAGGTTCAGCATGGACAGGGACATTATAAAGGTCTTAGTGGATATTTTTGAACCCTCATAGGGTTACTGGAGGAATGCATGCACTTTTTATCCCTGTAGACACTAAGGTCTGTATAGCTCTCACTGTACTTGCCATGGGGCCTTCCAGAGGTAGACTGGGGACAAACTAGGGATCTCACACACTTCTGGTTTCATGATGTTGCAATAGTTCCTGGATATACTGTTTGGGACGTGGATCAGTACATCAATTTCCTGGCTTCACCTTAGGACCGCACCAGGACTATAAGTGTCTTTTATGGGGTGGCACTTTTCCCTGAGGTACTCAGTGCAATAGAGTCCACCTACGTTGCAATTAGGATCCCTTCTGGTCCACATGGTGAGTGTTACCACAGTAAGTAAGGCTACCATTCCATCAATTTCCATATAGTGTGTGATGCATGGGTGTGCATCAACAATGTCTCTGCCCAAAATCTTAGAACAGTGCACACTATTCCCATACCTGACTCACTAGCTCATTCTAATACCTCTTTCTGCATACAAACTAAAAAACAGTCACAGCAGTTCGTCAAAGTAACAAAGCAGAAGAAACTTTGTGTTAATAAAATTTAATTGAAGCACTTTTCGTTTGCACAGTGTGCAAACTTCCTCAGAAACCATATTATCATTTAAAACATGTATAGGTATACTCAAGTGTATCTGGTTAACCAATCCAATCGCTCAAACTTACTTCACCACTTTCTTAAAGTCACATTAAGTATATTGATACTTTACTCTGAAGAAGTATTCATACTTCTGTATGCCGATTTATATCCATGAATAAAAAGACAAAAGTACAAAAATATATATATAAAATATATATATATATATATATATATATATATATATATATATAAATAAGCATGTTAATGTCTGCCATTAATAAATGTGTACATAATATACATATAATCAATCTATAACTAGATTAATAGTACAGAAACTCTACCTCATCTCTTTAAACTCTTCAGTTTTAAAATACTACTTAAGGAACATGTTTCATTCGAGCCTGGATAGTTGTATGCATTTAATCTAATCTGCCAGGCTAACTCTAGTTCCTCCAGTCGTATTGTGGCTAAATTAAAATCGTTTGATAGTCAGTTTATCAAGTTAAAGAAACTACAACTGGAAATATCTTATTTCCAGGAATGTTTAATGCGGAAAGTAGTGCCGAAAGATTTACAGCACCACCAGTTTCCAACTGGGCGTGTCATTAATTCAGCTTTTCATAAGGATCTTGTGGATCTGTTCGACCATCAAGGCTTTGACCTTTTAGAACTTATGGTCAAGCATTATACTATTTGGGTCAATGAATTAAGTAATAAAGTGGCAGAATTATATGCTAGTATTAAACTGGATGCTGAATTCATTAGATATAAATACGAATACGGTTGTGTTTTTTCTAGCATTGACCAGTATTTGGCTAAATTGAAAGGCAACAAAGTCAAAAAATTAGATCGTGACTGTAAGGCCTACCAGGAAGGTACAGCATATCCTGTACTCTCGGTGGCCCAAGTCTGGCAAGGACCTACAGTGCCTAATGTACCAGTTCTTGTTAATAATGGCACTGCAGTAGATAATAGCCAGTACCAACAGGAGAATCGAATGCTTATGAAAAATGACATTGATCAAAGTAATTTTAATTCCCATAACAGTAACAACTCAAATGGGCAAACAGAGGTTAAGAGGAGTGAAAGGTTGCAAAACCTACATCAAGGACAAAATAATTTTGGGCAACTAAATCAAAACCAAAATTTTCGGCTCGCCAACCATATTGGCGCCAGACTGAAGCAGCAGAACAATTACCAACTGAACAAGTCCAAACGGAGGTTCAACAAACGCAAGACTTAATCGTTGTTACATTTGGCCATTCTGTTTTAATGACCAAGATGGGTGATTCATGCTTATGTTTTGGAACTGATATTTTGGACTTGCACTCGTTCGATGACCACATTGTCCTTGATACCTGTAAAGAGGCTATTGAACATACTGTCTAACCTATTATTGTTAAACCTGTCATTATTACTAACACGACAGGAGACTTTAAAGTGTATAATTTTTCATCTGCAGTTATTTCTTCTGACATTGTTGACTTTTTATCTAAAGGGCATACTTATGTTCCAGCACAAAAACTTGACTTAGTAAAAACAGTCATAGACATCAAAACTTTCACTAGGAAGTTAAATTTCAATTTAATGATGGGGTGTAGTACTAACAAATCATGTACTGACCAATTCAACATACCAAGTACTTATAATCCTCCTATGCACCCGTTGTTGCAAATTTTTGAACAATTGTGTGAATTAGACATTAGACAGGACCTCTAATATGGTTTTGGTACCAATAGCAACCAACACATAAATAAAAATGAATGCGGATATCTTGACTATATTAAATCTCAAGACATCCGCATTTGTAAACCAGAGAAAAGAGGGGGTCTTGTAGTCTTCGATAACATAGATTATCATGAACATATGGCAACGTTATTAATTAACTCTGCCTACGCATTGAGCTCACGGTCAGAAGTTAATAGAGCTTATAGTTTAATTAAGAACAGTATCAAAGACATGTTTATAGAGGGTAGGGTGGAACAAAATATTTACAACTATATGTCCACGTTATACCCTAGATACCCCTACTTGTTTGGTATACCGAAGATTCATAAAAATGTGACAAATCCCTCCATGAGATCACTAGTGGATGGCAGTGGGTCTCCAACATATCCATGTGCTAAAGTTGATGACTCAATATTACAAAAATACTTGATATAGGAACATCAAATATGTAAAACATGGGCATTCCTTAAGAAAATAGACAGTTTAGAATTTAACATGAATTACAACTTCCTCACAGTAGATGTGAAGGATTTGTATACATGCATTCCACACGACATAGGGATTGAATGGGTGAACTTGATGTTAAAGAAAAACGGTGCTTTGAAAAATGAGATTGCATTAGTTATTGAATTGCTAGAGCTTATACTTTACAACAACTTTTTTATGCTTGGTGACAATTTCTACTTACAAATAATTGGTGTTGCTATGGGTGCCCCTTGTGGGGCAAGTATAGTGAATTTAGTAATGGCCCACTGGGAATCGGAATATGTGTTTAAAAATACAGGTCTCAACGACCAGATAGTTTTTTACACACGTTATTTGGATGACATTTTCATCCTTCTTAACGGTGAAGCTGAGACTAGTAGATTAGTCTTGGAACAATTTAATGGGTCAACCCAATTCTTGCAGTTCACTTCTACATATAACACGGAAGCAATAGCTTACCTTGACATTTGGTTATCTAAGAACAGTGAATTGGGTAGTTTTGTAGCTAATATTTACAGAAAAAGCACATATTCCAATACATTTTTACATTTTTCAAGCTGTCACCCACATCACCAGAAGCGATCAGTCATCAAGGGCCAGCTGGTGAGAGCTGCACATATAGTGAGTCAGGATCAAGATTTTGCGGAAGAATATCAACTATTGAAATGCATGTTCTTGCATTAGGGTTACCCTGAGAGTTTGATAGATAACCTGATCGATAAAGCTAAACACAAGAGATTTAATAGCATATATAAACCCCTATTGGGCATTAAACACATGCTCATTGAGCAGACAACAAATTTAGATGCAATGACGTCTAATAATACAGAACATACTTCTGTTACACTTAGTAACCTTGGGCCAAGTTTTATTACTACATATAATATACACAGCCACTCCTGCATAGACATTATTCAGAAAAACTGGGGCTTGTTTAGAACTAACCCTAATATTTGTGTTAAAATGGGTGATAAGCCTAGTGTTATATTTAGGAGAGGTAAAAATTTGAAATCATTACTTGAACAACAACGTCAGACTTATCCTAAAATAACAGGAATGCACAAATGCTAAGGTTGCAACTTTTGAAAATATGTAGAAGTTGCAAATATGTTTATAGTGGGAGGGACCCAATTTAGATTAAAATTGAAGTACAATTGTAATTCAAAAATGGTAGTTTATTTGGCAAAATGTCAGTGTTGTCCTGCATTCTATGTTGGTAAAACGGAGCGGAGGCTCCGTGAAAGAATGTATGAGCACCAATATGCCATCAGTAGAAAGAAGCAGGACAACGCCTTAGCCAAACATATTTAAGGATATATTGAACACAGTTTCACATTCTTGGTCCTCGACCAGGTCTACCAAGACAATGCACGTTTTAGCATTGAGCTTGAGGCCATGGCTCTGACACCAGGCATCTGTTTCAGCGAGGCCCTTCTGTAGGATATCCACATCATTTGGGGACTCGACTATGGCTCCTAGTTTGCAGTCATCTGCAAACTTCATTAGCCAGAGGCCTTCTGTGTTAGCCTGTACTTCAGAGAAGTAGATACCAAACAGAAGAGGTCCCAGGACTGAATCCTGTGGTACTCCACTTGTCACTGGTTTGAGGTCAGATTTGGAGTGTGCAACTTTTACAGTGCGGATTCTGTCAGTGAGCCAGTTGGCAACCCATCTTGTGACATAGGGATTTATACCTAGTTTAGTGAGTTTAGCTATAATTCCAGAATGGGGGATGGTGTTGAAAGCATTGGCGAGGTCAAGATAGGCTGTGTGCACCACCTTATCCTCATCTACGGCTTTGGTGGCTGCCTGAAAGAAGTCAGTCAGGTTCAGGAGGCATGATCTGCCTTTCAGAAACCCGAACTGGGTGAGATCCAGAGTTTGAAGGTTACCAATGTTTTTGTTTATGAGTTCCATGATGATATGTTCCATGGCCTTTCAGACCAGGCTCGTCAGGCTAATAGGGTGATAGTTCCTGAGATCAGTGGTGGCTCCCACTTTGTGGAGTGGGATAACTGTTGCTGTACACCATTCAGTGTGCTCAAAGCCTGATGTGAGGCTATGATTGAACATGGCGCTTAGGTGGGGAGTCAGTTAGTTCTGAAGTTTGTGTAAAATGCAGTCCGGGATGTTGTCTGGTCCGATGGATACTGTGTTTTTGGCTTTAGAGAGTGCAGCTTTTATCTGCGTAGTTGTGATTATAGGGACTCTATTCTTCCTGTATAGATATGGGCCCTTTAAGGGGTGAGGGGGGGTCAAGTTAGCACTGAACCTATCTACCAGGATGTTGGCAATATCAGTTGGTTCTGTAATTTTCATGCTGTTGTGCTGTAACTCAGAGCAGATTTGCGTGTTGCCATTGAGATTCTTGACATAGCTGTAGAATGCTTTGTGGTTGTCCTTAGAATCAGTGGTGATTTTGTTTTCATAGCTAGCTTTGGAGGATCTTATAAGGGATCTCAGCTTCTTACTGAGGCTGACCCGGGAGCTCTTCCACTCATGGGATTTTACTCTGTTTTGCAACAATTTCTTCCTTCTGTTGTACAGTTTGTTTATGGCAGGGGACCACCAGATTGGCTTCCTTTTTTTGGAGGATACCGTCTTGGTTCTGTTTGGGATAGCACAATCCATGCACTCATGTAAGGGTTAAAGAGTGCATTTGTGTAGGATTCAGCAGTTGTAACTGCATTGTCCATCTGCATGGGTGTTACGAAGTTCGCCACTTCAGTCTTAAGAAGCATGAAGTTGGCTTTGGAGAAATGTTTTACTGTGGTTTCCTTAATGGGGGGTGGGGGATGGGATGTGGATATCAAGGGTGATTAGCTTATGGTTGGATCGGACCAACGAGGAGTTGACTTCAGGTGTGGAACACCGGTCACTCATGTTGGTAATGACTAGGTCTAGGATACTGTTGCCCCTGGTGGGGGTGTGGATAAGTTGATCAAGGGCATTGGAGTTTATGAATTCCAGAAAGCGTGTGAAGGAGTTGGTACACGAGTAGTTTTCCCAGTTAATGGTGGGGTAGTTGAAATCGTCCATTATTAGGGTGTTTGGTTGAACCCTAATATTTTCCAGTACATCAAGAAAAGAAGAGTGAGAATCCTGGGGCATGGTGGGGGATCTGTAGAAAACTACAATTTGGATTGCAGTTTTGCCCAGAGTTAGTTGCACTTGGATAACCTTGGATGCATTATGCTGAGCAACTATCCTGGAGGTGTGAATATCCTTAATGAAAATGGACACACCTCTGCCTTTGGTGTTCCGGTCCAGGTTACATGGCCGAAAAGTGTGGTATAAGTTATAGCCTGGTAGTGCAGGGGTTGTCTCTGGAGCCTTGAACCAGGTCTCAGTCACTGCACAAATACCGATGTTCTCCATTTTAATGAGTGCCTCGAGTGAGTGCATTTTGAGATTTAGACTTTTAGCATTGAGTAGCATTACCCTCAGTTTTTGCTTGTCCCTGTTACGGTGGTGAATTTGTCATTTGAACCTTGCCTAAAAAAGGGACTATAGGGGCGGCAAGAGCCTTAGCCAGTATATGGAATCCCAGCGGCGACAGGTGCAGGCCATCTCTGGCAAAGCATCGTGGTCTGTCGACCATGTCATTGCAAGCTGACAGATACTGGATCCCCTTAGAATGACACCAGAAGCTTAGCCAATTGTTAAAGTCAATCATTTTGTCCTTGTACTGCAGTATCATTCTAAGCGATGGCAGAATGCTAATCAGGGCTAAGGTCATACCTGCCTGGGCTACAAGATTGGAGAGCTCTTCCATGTCTCTTTTCATGTAGTCCAGGGAGGTACGTCTCAGGTCGTTCACACCAACATGGACAATGACAGAGTCATATTTGTACTTGTTGTGGAGTGATCCAAGTGTGTGGGTTATGTGGCGGATCCTGGCACCCGACAGGCAGCTGACAGTAACCTTCTCCTTGTTTAGCCTGGTGAGTGGGACATCAGTGTGCCTGACTGTACAGTCATCTATGACTAATGTGTTGGATACGTTGTTTTGCCTTATTGGCTGTGGTTGAGTGGCACACTGAGTCTGTGGGCTATGTGTCATTTGGGTTATGTTGGGGGGGTGGAAGTTGCTTGTGTTTCTGCTTTGGAAGTCTCTCTTGCTTGGGCAGATTATTATTGAGAGCCTCCATGAATGTTTTTGTGTTTCTATGTGTGGATTTTGGTGGTGTAGATTTAGTGAGACTATGTGATAAGTGTGGTGTGGCACAAGTGTTTACCTTCTCCTCTTGAATGTCAAGTTCAGTCTTGGTTGGAAAGAGCATTACCTCCATTTGGCTAGATAAGTGCATATCTAACAGGTTGTAGTATTGGGTGGTAGGAGGAGAGGGTTGTCTGTGTACATGAGGCAATTTCTGCATTGCCAAAAAATGCCCAGATTCATCAGATAGACAGCAGAGAACACTGGGAGCTGACCCTTGGACATGTCTGAATAAAAAACTATTTTCCTCTAGATAAGTGAGCAAAATGAGTACAAAAACTGTTTTCCTCTAGGTAATGAGGAAGGTTGAGTGCTATAGTAATTAGTAGCTTATTTAGTGCTTACAACAAGTTCTGAACAAGTGCTGAGCAGGAATAAGCAAATTCAGGTGCTAAAACTAAGAATCTGTATCTGCACTACACTAGTTACAGGAAAGAAACAAGTGCAAATGTGGGCTTTCAAATCAGAAAGTTGAGAGAGATGGAAAAGATTGCCCAGATTGCCAATCACTACAATTTCTGGGCCAGATCCACTTCTTATGTGGTAGACAGGTTACCTAGTGCTTACCACTCCCACTAACAAGCTAGAAGGCTTCCCTCCAACACAGAAAGGCTTGGGGGGGCTCAGAAGCTTACATACAGTCCTGGATACAGCAAATCTGTATCTGGACTACACTAGTTACAGGAAATGTAGGAAACAGGCTTACAGTTTTTTTTTTTTACAGAAAAGTAGCTAAAACAGCAGTAAAAACAACTCAAATGCAGTGCAAGTTACCACACTTGAGTATATAGCAATATTAGACCAAACACAGTTAAAAATGCAATTAAATTAAAAATGACTAAAACAAGTGCAGAAGGAGTTTATTAGGTAGAATGTGGTAAAGAGATGGGACTGTGGGGAGTGTCCCAGATCAAAATTACAGTGGGGTGGGCAACTGCAAATGCCACCAAATTTAAACAACAAACCAGAAATAGGGAGGGTGGATGGGACAAAACACTTTCAACAGAGATCTGAAAAAACTATACAGTGAATCAAAAATAACAATGCACAACTCTGAATAAAATTAGTCCAGCAACAATTTACAGTACACAATTCTGAAGAATCAAAACATATACTTAGCTCTGTATATTTCCAGATAGTTTGAAAAGAGCTCTGTTAAACACAGGTTCCAGCAATTATATGCAGGCTGTTAACTAACAGGGTCTATTATTATGCAAGTAATCATTCAGATAGTTAGATGACACAAGCTGTAAAAAAACAGTTATACCAACTTAAGACACAGTAGAAAATAGGGGAGGTGGGACAAAACACTTTCAGAAGAGATCTGAAAAACTATACAGTGAATCAAAAATAACAGTGCACAACTCTGAATAAAATTAGTCCAGCAAAAATTTACAGTACACAGTTCTGAAGAACCAAAAAAATATACTTAGCTCTGTATATTTCCAGATAGTTTGAAAAGAGCTCTGTTAGACACAGGTTCCAGCAATGATATGCAGGCTGTTAACTTTCTTCTCAAGTTTGTTTTTTTGCACATCAAATTATTTTTATGTTTTTATTTTTATGTTATTATACACAATAATTTGTGACTTGAAAGACACAAAAAACATCATTAGTGCAGTGGGGAGGGTGAAGTGGCAGTAGTGTACATTTACAGGGCAGGATACTCATTTTAAACTGTAATTTTCTTATTATATTTATTCTAAAAATGTTGTGTATTAGTATTTTTATGTTGCAGTTAACTGCCACCTGTAACAATGGTAATGCATATGGCATTAATTTTTATACATTTCCTTGATAGTTTAAGTAGTAGGTTTACAGGGATGAAATATGTACATTTGCAAAGTTGGTCCCCTCTCACAAAATATTTCATTTTTTTGTTATCTTATTCCTCTTCAATTTAATTATTTAGCTGTGTAAAGCTATAGAATTATCAGACATGATTCACAGTGGTTTAAGATCAAATGAGTCATATGCATCTCCTAAAGATAATCTAGAAGATGGTGCAAGTGATTTTGAGGAAAGGCTACCATGAGAACTGTAAAGTGAGTGGTTTTGATGCCATGACCTACTTGATGCAGGTGATTCTGTAGACACTGATCTGACAGTGCTGCATAACCATAATCATGACCTTGAATGGGAGGTTCTGCTAAAAGTACATGAATGCTGATATGGCCTGCATGAAATTGACTGTGCTTGTTCATCTAAACTACTTGCAGTGCTTTCCTGACAAGTAAATGCATCATATTGTGATCTCCCTCCATGTGTCTAGACAGTACCCCATCTTCTTCCCCTTGCAATACCAATTCAAACTTGCTTCTGGTATGTCCTAACTAGTATGCAACTGGAGGCAGCCATGAATGCTTGGTATGCCACCATACTATGTGTCAGTGTGATCATAACATTATCCCTACTTTGGAAATCCTCACTGATACCCTGGAGGACTCTGACCATTTACAGCTGTTTGTGGCAGTGCCCTGAGTCCTACCAATATCCTGGTTTATTTCATGTTGGGTAGTCAATGCTTTACATGCTTCCTGAGATAACTGTAACAAATTCCTGCACTTGGCTCTTCTTTGTAAAAGTTTCTCTGTGGAAACTGTTACCTCTGAATGTCAGTCATTATCCTAAAAGTGTTCCTCTCTGTGTGAAGATACTGGTGTTGAGGGGCATGGTTGCTTGATGGGTGAGTGTAATGTCATCATGTGCATGACTTTGCAATGCACTAATGACCTGAGTGGTTTTTCTAAGCCTAGCCAAGTGTTCCCAAAAGAATAATAATATTCTGTATCTGAATAAATATTGAGAGCCGGGCATTTATAAGCTACCTCTGTCCATAAGGGACATGAATGCCAGGCCCATTGTTAATTTCCTATTCCCCATCCACTGGTCTAGGTTGCAGTTAAACTGGGTAGTAGGTGAACTCAGCTTCACATGGATGGGAAGCCTGTTCAATGGGAGGGGCAGTCTCTGGGATACATCTGCCTCTCTAGCATGTTCTGTTTAAGTCACAGAGAAATTCAGGTCCTTAGACCTTGTATTTCTGGTACTCTTTGACTTACAAATATGTAGGAGATTCATAAGTATAGGGTTTGTGGATGCCTTGTAAGCCAGACATAGATCAACCGTCAGCAATCTATAGGAGACTGAGTAGAGGGAAAGAGCTTTAAGGCACTCTGCATAAGGTAGGTTTGTTATGCCTTGTATTATTTTTATAAGGAACCTTTGAGGTTGCTCTAGTTGCTGCATATGCCTGGCTAGGTACATAGCAAAGTGAGTAGTGTACTCTATGATTGGTCTGATAAGAGTGGAGTATAGTGGGATAATGACCTATTTAGACTTAAATGCCATGCCCTTACTTATAAGTTGTGCAACATAAAAGGATTTTCTCACCACTGTGGTCATGTGGTGGTTAAATGTGAGGGTACTGTTTATGTGTATACCCAGATCCCTGACCACTGGGTTGAATCTTAGGGGCATATTCTCAACATGGTAATTACCTGAGATGGTTGACTTCCCAGAGGGTACAATTATACATTTCTTAGCATTGAGTTTAAGACCATGGCTTTGCTACCATTTGTTGGTCAGAGACTGACATTCTTGAAGAATTATAGTGTCTACAGGGGAGTCGATGATTACCCCCCAGCTTGCAATCATGTGCAAACTGTCAGCCATAAACCTTCAGCATTTGCTTCCTTTTCAGAAAAGCAGATGCCAAATAGGAATAGGCCCAGTACAGAGCCCTGGGGGACTCCACTAGTGACTGGCCTCTTGGTGAAGTTGGCCTCACCTATTTTGACCTCCTGGGTACTATCATTGAGCCAGTTTGTTATCCAGCTGGTGATAAAAGGGTTTATACATAAATTAGTGAGCTTGTCTATAATACCTGAGTGGGGTATTGTATCAAAAGCCTTGGACAGGTCGAGGTAAGCTGTGAGCACAGTCTTACCTTCATCCAGTGCATTGTTGACTCTCAAAAAAGTCCACCATTTAATAGGCATGACCTTCCTTTAACAGAGCTTAACTGTGATGGGTCCAGCATTTGCAGGTTACCTATATCCTCATTTATTATGTCTATGGCATTACATATGAGGCTATTAAGACTTATGGGATTATACTTACCCAGATCAGTGGTTGGACCTTCTTTGTGCAGGAGAATGACTGTAGCCATTTTGAATTCCTTGGGCACAAAACCTGACTGAAGGCTCCAGTTGTTCCTGTTACACTTGGCCAAGATTTTTTTCTTTTGTTGTATAACTGATTGATATTGTGATTCCACCAGGGTGACTTGCCTTTTGAGTTTGTCTTATTCTTGATATGAGTGGGCACAGCTTTCTCTATGCAGTTATCAATATGGCTGTACAGAGATTTTGTAAATAGCTTAGTGTATGCTATGGTATTTCCTGGGTTTGGAGGTGCTTGGAATTTAGTCAAAGTGTTGCTTAGTAGAGAGAGGTTAGCCTTGGAATAGTTCCTAAAGGTTTTTGGTTTGACTGGATCACTGGATTTAATTTTTATTTCAAGTTGCACATGTATGAGTACTAGTGGGTCATATACTTTGACTGGTCTGGATGTGAGGTTGTTTTTAATATAAACTGAGACTCCTCACCTTTAGTTCCATGCTGTGCAGTAGCTGGTCTAAAGGTGTGAAAGGCATTATAACCTTGCATTGCTGGGATACTCTCTGCAACTTTAAGTCATGTCTCTATTACTACGCAGATGTCTGTACTCTGCGGGGAGAGGAAGGCTTGCAGGGGGTGGAGTTTCTTGTTAAGATTTCTAGCATTGGGCAGTACCACCATCAGATATTCCTTCATAGGTTCAGTTAAGTCAGTAGGTTTATCAACTTGGCATTGACTAAAAAAGGCACTATTCCTGCAGAGTTATTAACATGATGTGAGGTGTGAGATCCTGCCATTAGACTTTGGTACTGTGTGTCACTTGCCTCAAGCTGCCTCATAAATGTAACTATGTTACCATCATCATCATCACCACCACCACCACCACCACCAACACCCATTCTGCTGCCGATATCTGCCAAATGTATTGGTATAGTAGAACTGTTTGTTTTAGATGCTGACCCTGTAAAAATATTTCAATACATTACTAATAATGAAGCAGCATACACTACTGTATGCTTATAAAGCGATGAATGGGACACTTACACTGCACACCTCCTTCACTGCCATTCTGTGCTGATGTACAATGTTCGGCTATTAGTGATTAATTGCCATGTGTTTAATGTGATCATTCCTTGTCAGCATTTAATTCTGTATATAAGTATAGATTACAGCTTTTAAACCAGCCTTCATGAGCAGATGAGTGTCCACACCACTTCTGATTATTGCCGTAATACCCAGTGTGCACATCATCTCTGATTATTCCTGTAATGCCCAGTGTCCACACTGCCTTGGATTATTCCTGTAATACGCAGTGTCCACACCACCTCAGATTATTCCTATAATACCTAGTGTCTACATCACCTTTGATTATTCCTGTAATACCCAGTGTCCACACCACCTTGGATTATTCCTGCAGTCTCCAGTGTCCACAACTCCTCTGAGTATTCCTGCAATACCCAGTGTCCACACCACTTTGGATTATTCCTGTAATTCCCAGTGTCCACACCGCCTCTGATTATTCCTGTAATATCCAGTCTCCACACCAACTTGAATTACTCCTGTAATACCCAGTATTCACACTACCTATGGTTATTCCTGTAATATCCAGTGTCCACGCCACCTCTGATTATTCATGCAATACCCAGTGTCCACACCACCTCTGACTGTTTGTGTAATAGCCTGTGTTTACCCCACCTCTGATTATGCCTGTAATATCCAGTGTCCACCCCACCTCTGATTATGCCTGTAATATCCAGTGTCCACCCCACCTCTGATTATGCCTGTAATATCCAGTGTCCACACCACCTCTGATTATGCCTGTAATATCCAGTGTCCACACCACCTCTGATTATTCTTTGCCACCATCTTCTGAGTCAATTATCCCTGTGGATGGATAGAAGGTATTCCTTATTGGTGTTAACTGAATGCTTTTTGGACCCCCTCCCCATAGTGGTACGAGAAATTGGAATCTGCCTGACCTTGCTTCTAGCATGTCCTACCATATCATTTGCCCTCTTCTTGCACCCATTATGGTAATGCTCGATTTCTACCACTCACTGCATTAATGTCAAGAAGTACTTGATTCGGGAATTTGGTCCTCTTAGCTTGTTTTGCCTTCCTTTTATCAAATAGAAATTTTCTGTATCTCCTAAAGGCTGTCATCAAACACGATTTTCCTCATGGCTGAAGTTATCCTGTTTCTGCTTTGATCCTTTATTTTTCATGATTACCGTGTATTTAAAAAGGGCCATAGTCACGCAGTGAAAAGTTTTTGATGTAATCAGCTTTTAAACTAGAAACATTGGCCAGGTGTGCCTGCTACCCTCATAAAAAAATGTTAGCTAACACAAAGTTTAGCCATGTAAAATTCTTGCGGTGCATTCAGATCATTAAAACAATCAGTTTTATGACAAAATGCATCCTTCACTACCCTGTAACAATCTTATGTATTTATAATATGGCCATTTTTTATTCATTGCTGTCACTTAGAAATCTCCCAGTAAAGACACATGGACATTGATATCCTTACCATTGCAGAATTTCACAATTAAATGACTGCATTTGTAAGATGTATGCACAGTCACTAAATTATACCAAAATAATGATTTTCACGTTTGATTCTCGGCTTGGCTTGTGAGTGCCTTCTGTGTGGAGTCTGCATGTCCTCCCCGCAGTTGGGTAGCATTCGAAAGACATGCGTATGCATCGTGCCTTCGTTGAAGGTTGGGCGTCGAGCTGGCACCTTGGCGTTTCATAAAAATCTACTGCCAATCATTAACGGACCGGAGTTCTGCTGTGGCGACCCCTTACCGGGAAAAAGCCGAAAGACAAACAACAACAACAACAACAACTAATCATTTCCACTGCTTCTGTACTGAAATCCAACTTCTAAATGATAGTAATTAGAGCAGTCATTCATTGCAATCATAATATGTACTTCATATATGTCAAAAGCAACATTTCTTAACTTTAACTCATGAATTCCACTTATTTTAAGTGTTTCATATTAAGTTTAATATTTTTTAAATATTTGCTTACTTTTAGAAGTCTGCAGCATCCCAAAAACATTTGCCTTCTACCTCGAGTATTAGAAATTAATATGGTAATGCTCAATTTTTCCACCTAAATTCAGAAATACAGTTTTGCTTTATTTTATTTTTGTACTTGCCTGCTTTTGCTATTTTTATCATTCCTGGCATAGTTATTCAGCTTTTGTATTTATAATAGGGACATGATGAAGTACTAGTAACAGGTACACAAAAACTCACATTACAACACTACACACCCATCCCCACATGATGTTGAACAGTGACGGAAAAGAAAAGGACAGGAGATGGGAGAAAATATTCATGGGATGACCAAAATATGGGCTGTACAATACAAAATGAAGAGATTAGAGTTTAGATTGGTGAAGCAATCCAGCTATAGCTATCAACCTCTTAGAGCAAGAAATATGGATTAAGACTAAAATAATTGTGATAATGGTGTTGGGGGGGGGGCAAAAATAAGGACAGATTTTTTTAATATTATCTTTATAAATTTAGAAAGTTGCTAGAATAACAGTATTTGTGTTAGCAAGCATGCATATGAAGTCTAAAACTCAAATTTATATAATTATTTAGTAACTTCAATCCTCACTGATTTGCCAGAAAAAAACCCCACAAATTGTATGAGGAACAGATCAAAAATATGAGGCCGAAATCTAGACATCATACAAAAACCTTGAGAGGTATGAATCCATGGAGTCATACCAGCAGTACAGAGCAGTGCAGTGTCAGTGTAGGGACACTTTTACACTGTGATTGGCAAAGAAGTACTGGAACAGTCCCACCTCTTGAGGCAGAAACAGATTCTAGCCATGCAAAAGCATACCCAGCTCCCTAAAATCCATCTGTGTTAGAATACTTCCATCTTTCTGGAATAGACATACAATTTACTGCACAAGAACACTCCCAAGTCCTAAGACAGGGATTGAAACCACAGGAACACACACACACCTTCTGGGATTAAGACAGAACTGAGTTGCACAGGAATACTTCCACCTGCTAAGACAGGGAAAGAATCCATGCTTAAAGAACATTCCTATGTTCTCAAAGGGGTCTATCTGAAAAGACTGAAATCCATCATTATCATATCTGACAAGACAGAGATGACATTGCTGAAACCTCACATGAACGACCACGCAAAATACCAGAATTTTACTGTGGGAAAAGAACGACTTGGCCACCATGATGAACTTTGCCCTTTCCCTACTGTAGTGCAATCTCGGAGTTGGTATATTTAGTTAGGGGGTGGGGGTGGGGAGCAAAGCTCCCCACATCAGTGGATTTGATTTACTTTGGTTTGTGTTTTTCATAGTGGTAGACTTTCTGGAGTTCTTTATCGGTGTTCCGAGTGTTCGTTTACGTGAGGTTTTGGCAATGTCATCTTGGTCTTGTCGGATTCGGTAATGTGGGATTTCAGTCTTTTCAAGTAGACCCATTCCCAAAGTACAGATATACTCCAGCAATTATATAGTACTCCCACATGCTAGGTAAAAATTCATCTGTGATGCAACATTCACATTGATTCAGATAGGGATAGAATCCAGCTTTACAAGAATGTAACTTTATTATCTGATATGTATATACTCTATCAGTGCAAGAATGCTCCCATTTCCTAAGACAGGAAGAGAATCAAACAATGCAGTTAGAAAAATTCTAGTTATACAATAAACTTCCCACCTTCATATGCAGCAGCATTTATATGAACCATCAAGTTCCCATGATTGGCTGACAACAGGGGTGTGGGGACCTTATTCTCTCTTTATCCAGTGCTGCAAAGTTTATTTTTTTATTAAATGTTGTTTGATGAATGTCTTTTCTGTTGTTCTTTGTTAAAGCAAAGGTATGCTTATAGTTGTGTATATTTTATTTTGTGGCTTATATTGAACTGTTAATAATGTATACTGATATAACTATCAGTCTGTACTGCACCATATGCAATATTATTTGTATATAATCTATTCTGCTCTTGTAATTGTCCTTGCTTTAGTGGCCCGGATCATAGCTCAAAAGGGTCATCAAATCAGAAAACTCACATGGTTAAAAAGCATACATGTATAAGTAATAAACAAATAAACAAAGAAGAATGAAATATTCCATTGATTGATTTGTATGAGATAGACTGTAGCATAATCTGCAGCAACACTCCAATCTTTTAAACCAGAGAAAGTCTAACTATGCAATAAGACTGTTCCTTCCATGGGATTAGGATTCATGCCACATTCTGAGTTTGTGGGCGGACCCCTAGAAGATGAAAAGCAGTAGAACAAGTGTTAACTGGCCCTAGCAGAGGAAATGTGATATGCAGGGAGGAGGAAAGAAAATGAATGGAGTTAATGTGGTTATGACTCAGATGTACATAATTACTACTTTTCCACAATAAAGGGTAGCATTAGGAGAGCAAAGCTTACTGTGCAAGGGGTGGCCATTAATAAGAAAGAAGGTGGCATGTTCTGTTAGGGGAAAGTAGCAAAGAAAAGAATATAGGAAAAGAAACAGACAACATAAGGAGCAAGGAGTGGATTTATTTTAGTCCAGGGGAAGTTAAATATGGAAAATGGGTGCCCACATTTCGTCCTGTTTTTCCTCCACTACCCTCTGTATGAATGCATGCTTCTGTTAGTTTACTGATAAGTATTGTATCCTAGGAGAGTAGGAAAAACACAAGGTGGCCACAGACAATAGAATTCTAAAACAGAGTAGATAGCTATAGGGTGCAGGGAATAAAATGGAGTTGTTTAAAAAGGGAGTAATTTTCATGCAATAAATACTTATGATGTGCAGACAAGAATGTTGGAGTTCTATGTTGCAGGCATGTCCCCCTTCATAAAGCTGTTTTTTGGCCACAGGATGATTTCTGCTAGTCTTGAAATATATGTAAAACAGAAAATGCAGCTGAGTACAAATGTTACATATATTAACTTGAATATTATATAAATTTTCATTTACGAACAATATATCTTAAAGGTCTGGTGCCACGAGGGCATAGCAGATAGTGATGCTATTTCAGAGCAAGGAGTTCTCCGGTTGATTCTTGGTTGCAGTGCTCTCTGTGTAGAGTCTGCATGCCCTCCCTGTGACCACATTGGTTTCCTCTGGGTGCTCCAGTTTCCTCCCACATTCCAAAGACATGGAGTAGGTGGATTGGACACTCTAAACTGGCCATAGGATTAAGTGTGCATGTGAGTGTGTGGTATGGAAGAAAAGGCTATCTGGGTCTATGGTTAATCGTCAAAGAAAACATCCATTGAACTGCTTTCATTTGTATACTAATAACTGAAACTCCTTTTCATTGTATAGGCTTTTCATTGTAAAGGAAATCAAACAGTTATATTTGGCCAACATCTGGATCGTCCGATGATGCTGTCAACTAAAACTAAAGAAAAGTAACGTTCAAAAATATAACTTCTAAAGCACACACTGTATAAAGTAAAGTACAGAATACCTTTTATATGTTAATAAATAACAATGTTATCCGCTTATAAATGTGTGATCCCAGACTTGGTATATATAAGTAGTGGGGAGAGTGGTATATATAAGTAGTGGGGAGAGTTGGGAGTACAGCCCCAAGCATAAACTGTATCTGGTGTTTACCAGATTGTCCTCTTGTGGAGGGCTGTGCCCCCCACACCCCCTGCTAATTATATATACCAACTCCAGGATCACAGATTTAAAAGGGGATAATATTGTTATTTATTAACATGTAAAAGGAGTTCTGTACTTTGTTTTAAACAGTGTGCACTTTAGAAGTCGTATTTCCAAATGTTACTTTTCTTTTAGTTGACAGCATCAACGAACAATCCTGATGTTAGGCAACTATCACTGTTTGATGATTTGCTTTACAATGTAAAGCCTATACAACAAATAGCAGTTTTGTTTAGTAGCATTCAATTAAAAGCCTGGGCTAGCCACCCAGTGGTGTGAACCGTGACGTTAGATGATTGTCACTGTTGAAGTGACACCCTGCCCCCATATGCAAAAGTGGGAAAAAAGGGTGATGGATGGATATCTTAAAAGTCTAGTTGTATGAGAAATGAAGCCCTTGGTTGACTGATAAAACATGTTCAATGTGCTCTGCTACAATACCACAAGATGGCAGTGGAGCTCAACAAATAAAGTAATCTTTTTCTCTAAAAATTCTAAATGGCCAACTAAATTAACAAAAAAAAAATTCTGACTGTATTATGTGCTAACCTAACAGGCACAATAAAACACATCTGTAAGTAATGCAGGAACATTTGCTGGTCCCCAAACTATTAACTGTAATTGTAATTATTTGGAGTACTGCGCAGTTATACCTAAAATTATTTCACCTGCTTGCTGAATGCTAAGGCATTTACACCAAACTGTCTGACAAGCTAGATCATAATTAAAATTATCAACCAGTCTCTTATCTGTTTGTAGAGCTGCTGAAATATGTAATTCTTTCTTGACTTGCATCTTATCACTTGATTTATTATAGTCAAAGAAAAAAACAGCAACATTTGAGCAACTCAGAATATTATATGCATTCTGAGTGCCTTTGTGTTCTGCTGTTAAATGTGAACTTCACATGCCTAGCAGAAGATGTATTACTCAGACAAATAAAAAGTATGAATCGGTCAGCTGTGGGTATTTGAGGACCATCTCTTCATGAGAAAGTTCAAATGGGAATAGGAGGTGCGCAGTCTGCATTTCAACAGGATGGTTGTGTTTCATTAAATGTACAAATGCAGGTCAGTCTTTAAGGCTGGTTATACATTGATGGACTGGATAAAACTGATAAAAAGGCTTGTCCTTTGCCACAGCTCACCTAAAAACTCTCCAAATGAGAGACTTTACTGTCCTTCTCTTTCATTCTGTAACTCCAGCATCCATTGGTTTTGAAGGACTACTAGTGTACCTTAAGACTGCTAGGGAAAACATGTCAGTATCTGTACATAGTTATTCCAGCATTCAGAACAATTCTGAGTGAATATGCCTCTTTTATGTTGGGTCTATATTATAAGCTCGACTGCTTAGCTTGTCAAATGCTAAAACGTTGACAGCTAAACGGCGAAAGCTTAAAATCGTGAATGGCCACTTAACGCAAATTTTTTCATAGGGAAAGAATTTGCTTTGCCGTTATCGGGAGTTTGCCTTTCCCCAATGTAGAGTGATCTCAGAGTTGGTATATTTAGTTAGGGGGGTGTGGGGGGCAAAGCCCCCCACTTTGTTAGGGTCTGGAAGTTTATTTTAATTTCCGACGGCCAAGCAAATTCTTTCCCGATGAAAACATTTGCATAAGTGGCCATTCGCGATTTTAAGCTTTCGCCATTTAGCTGTTGACGTTTTGGCGTTTGACAAGCTAAGCAGTTGATTTTCTAATATAGACCCTTTATGTCATGCAAGCTTACATGCAATGGTTATACAAAGTACTCATAATCTTGTTCTGTGAGATGATGCTATGGAAATAGGATATTCTTTTAAGATTCATTCCCAAACTGTCTATAAATGATTGACAAAATCCTTTTCTTCTGACGTTTTGTCAACGCACTTAGAGTACCATACTAACCATGTAGCTGAGGCAGCAATCTGCTCACTCTTTCAGTTCTTTATTCTTGTTCATTGAAAACAGAGTCCAGCAAACAATATGCAATGTTTACTGTTTGTCTTGGTATTACCTCAATTTTATTCACTTTTCAGTGATTCTACAAAATCTGCTATATTCTGTTTTGTTTATCCTGGCTTCTGAAAACAGGTTATATTGTGGGAAGCAGGTACATGCTGCTGGCAGGCATTCTTTGTGCCTCAAATATGTAGGGCTATATATTTTGAGCATTTTGTCAAATTTCCTTGTAGCCATTTTATCAAAGTCACTTGCAGTTAATATAGCATTGTCCTTAAAAAATAAATTTTGTGTCAGTAGATTGAAAGGATGGAGAGAAATATTAAACAATGACGTGCGAATGAAGGCAAACCAGAACAGACTTCAGTTGCACTGGGGTACTCAGCACCTTCCCCACTATTTTGCCATTTCTTTTTCCACCTCCTAAACTTTTCAGCTTATTTCTAGGTTGCCTCTTCTCTTAGCTCACCAGGGTTCCCTTCTTGAGGAGCATCAAGCCTCCCCAACAACTTCAATGAGGCTGTCGTCCACCCAGTAAACCCATTCTCACATGGATCTTCAGTCCTTAAGGCAGTTGTTTACTACCCCCTGCAAATGCTTGTCTTACTTTCCATTAGAAGGTTAGATTGGCTCTTCTTCCTCCCTCACAAGTACTGCCATAGATATTAGAGACTTTATTGTATAACACATGGTATCCCTATTATCAGGGCATTCTTCTTCTCTTATTTGCCACATCATATGTCCCCCTCAAGCTTCAGCTTTCTCAAGCTCTGAATACACTGTTGGCTTTCTCTTTACTAGTCTGATGTCAGAATTCCCTCCCTGACATCAACCCAGTTTCTATTTAACCTCTCCTATTTTCTTCTAAAATCCAGCCTTAAAAGTGAACACCTGACATTTGCCTTGGCATGAAATCTTCTTCTGATGTTGATTCCATCTTGGGTATTGACTCTGGCAGCTTATTATTGCTTGGAATAAGACCCATCATTGGACTAACCCCTGTCATTGAACATGGCAATGGCATGCCCCAGACAGTGGGTCCAGCATTGGCCTATCCACTGATATTGAGCAAAATATTGCTATCACCTCATTATCAGGGGATATAATGGGTTTGTGTTTCCTATGATATCAAACCATTCATTTCATTGATTCATTGGTAGTTACTAGGCATGTGGTCCAGTAGATCATTGAGAAGCCTAGCCTGATTTCCCAAGTACCCCCAAAGCAGTTTTTGGTAAAATATCACACAACAGGCAAAGAAAGGATGAGTGAATTAAACTCTGTTTCACAGGAACCAGCTTATTAACAGCTCAAAGCCTTAACCCTCTGTGATAAATATCAGGCATTCAAACTTCACCTCTGACCACCTCTTGATACAATTTTACCAGAACTCCAACCATTGTGGCTGTTATCACTACCCAGCACTTGCCAGCCACTTATGTGCTGAGACCTTCTTCCCCAACCAGTGTTGTTGGGATCTCCCTCATTTATCAGAGATAATACCTCAGTGGCTCTGTGGAAAGTTAATCAATTCACAGCTTCAGGTGCTAAGGTTCAGTCCTTATCTTTACTCACTTTCTATGTGGAATTTGAATGTTGTACTTGTATTTGCATGAGTTTTCTCCAGATAGGGTGGTTTCCTTCCATGGTCCAAAATCATGCTGTTTGACTGGCTGCCTTATATTATCTATGTATTTAACATTTTGGCACTGACCATAGCTGAGACACCATTAAACTGTATCTGCATCACCCCTTGCCAAGATTTGCAGACTTAAGAGGAGTGGAGCTAAAATCTTCTTCCTCAGAGTCTGATCATATGTCTTTCTTGGAGGTAGTCATATCAGATATGGGGAGGAGGATGACTGAGACTACTCTAGTACACCACCCCCCAATGATCCATGTTGTAGTGAGCTTCTTCTCATCATTTAAAAACAGCAGTCAGCCACCAGTAGCTAACATGCTGTCAATTTAAAGCCATTTATATGCATCATGCAGAGACCCATATCAGGATCCCTGGGTGGCTCCTTTTTAGTATACTTTCCAGAATGTCTTAAAATGTGTGTGGTAACATGCTGGTGCAGTGGCTTCTATCCTGCAGAAAGTAGGCAAATGCAATATGTCTCCCCAAGGAGCTTGCAGTCCTAGCAATTACCTATAAGTCAGACATCATTGTGTCACTGCCAGCACTGAAACAGAACCAAATGCCCCCAGGAGGTAGTGGCCCATCCCCAAGATAAGTAATATTAGGCTCTGGGTCACTTTAGGATGCACAGGCTTACATCTTCTACTTTAACTGCCTGAATGCCAAATTAGTTGACTTAACCAACAAACCACTCAAGAAATAAAGCCATGAATGCTTATTTAAACTAAACACTTAACATGCTAGTGTCAGGGTTTGATTAACTTCTTAAGCAGTGGAACAGAAAGCACTAATCTTTCAACTAATTCAACAAATCATTTGGAAAATTAAGTTGTGACAAAAGGAGGTACTTCAGCACAGCTTGCTAGAATTTTGTAAATAATTATATGTCATTTGTGAATATCAAACTAATTTATATAAGATGCTTGTGTTACAAATGTATTAGAACTGTATGTCACATGTATATCAAACTGCTTTGTACAGATGCTTGTGTGGAAAAGGTACTTGTAAAATGCTTGTGTCTGAAATGTATCCACGGTGTGCTCTCCTGGAGAGAACAGAAATCTACATGCACTATTGTAACTGTTGCAATGTATATGTTTTAATGGTTTCACTTCATAATCTCAAATTACTGAAAGCTGGAAATTCAGTAACCCGAGACCATGAAGCTGAAAACCAGAATGCCGAAAGTGCATAAGAGCGAATTCGAATATCTCAAATCCGCGCTTATGCATTTCCGGTACATCGCGTGTAGTGTTATGGTGCCTGAAATGGCAGGTAAGTGAGTGTTTGTGTGTGTTTTTGTACGTTGTGTGTGTGGGTAAGGGTAGGGAGGTGTAAGTGTGAGTGTTGGATTTGTTGGTGTTTGGGTATGTGTGATGTGTATTTGTGTGCGAGCGAGTGGAGGATGGAGTGGTGTGAGTTTTTTTTTTTATGTTATGTGCAACCTTGGAGTTAGTATATATAAGTGGGGGTGTGCAGGGGGGGCTTGCCCCCCTGTTTATATGTAGTGTAGGGTTGTGTGGTTTGTGTGCTGTGAGTGGAATGATGTGTATGTTAAGTGGTGTATGGTGTATTTATGTTCGTGATTGTGTGATTCGGGATTGTGGTTTTGGTGTTGTGAATGGTTCAACTTCATAGTCTCGGGTTACTGAATGTCGAGCTTTCATAATTCAAGATTATGAAGTTAAACCGTTTTAACAGTGGAAACTGGAATGCAGGAGGTTAACCTCAGTCAGCAAACTTTAAGAAAATATCTGAAATTAAATCACTTTATAGGCTAGGCTATAACGATGCTATCTCACAGGTTTCAGTGCAACCAGAGACACAAAGTCTGTACTAGGAAGCTTTTTGTATTGTCTTTGGGGTGAATTAATCACTACTCTGATAGCGTAAGGTATGCAACTGTTTTATGAGTTCCAGCACCTGCCAAAGATCTGAGCAAAAGCCCTTGAATGTGTATTTTTACAAGTAGGTGCTAAGTCCTCCCAGCTTCCAGCAATGGGGGGGGGGGGTTGCCTGGGAACCAGAAGTCAGATGACCAAAAATGATGTCATCCTGCAAGCTATCCTAGCAGTAATATTTTACAGATTATTTTGAGAAGTCTCTTAGTGAGACAGAGCATTCTGTGTTCTGTCTTTGATCTCACAACAAGAAGAACCATTCACCACATCATCTGCTGTGCTCTAGTAAGTAGGTTATTAGGATATAGTATAATTCTCTTAGATTCAGTCAGGAATATAGTGAAGCTTAGTTTAGTTATTATTTTTCTTTATTTGGTTGAGAGTGTCCTTCAGTGTTTTAAATATTTCCTGTGATTTTAAACTCTGATGTCACTGTGAATATATATTTAGTATTGTCTTGTTCTTTTATTATTTATCGAATATATGTAAACCTTTCATTGTGGCTGATAGTTGTAGAGATATTAAAGTTTTGAGAGTACTTGCATATTATTTGGTGACACTGCGTGGGCCACTCCTAACAGCCTTGCTCTTGGTCAAAATACCATTTATATTAATATTAATATTACACAGTAAGATTGGACACCCTTTGTTAAGGGCCTTAAAGTAGCTATCAAGGGATTCTGGTGGCAGTGGTAACTACCTTATAGTCTGGGCAAAAGGAGGCATAGTTAGTAAACATGTTCCAGCCTTTCCCAGGTGTGTGTGTGTGTGTGTGTTTGTGTGTGAATCAAATTTCCAAGAGTGTGTGTGTGTGTCACCTCCTTGGGCAGGGACACAAAGCACTGGTGGACAGAGACAGTAGTGGAAGACTTGGCTTGGAACCCTGGCTAAGGACTCAACTCTATAGCTGTGCCAGTGGGAAGTCTTACTGGGGATCTGGAGAAAGAGAGAGGAACCAGCCTGCAGACTGACTGTGTGTGTGTCACCTCCTTGGGCAGGGACACAAAGCACTGGTGGACAGAGACAGTAGTGGAAGACTTGGCTTGGAACCCTGGCTAAGGACTCAACTCTATAGCTGTGCCAGTGGGAAGTCTTACTGGGGATCTGGAGAAAGAAAGAGGAACCAGCCTGCAGACTGACTGTATTCCTGTGTGCTCTTAAGGGAAATTGTACTTGATGCAGAGAGCTGCATCTGGAAATACTGTGTGTGTGTGTACCTGTTAAAATCTCACTGAACATTCCCCCACAGGTACCAGCGGTGAGGATTGGTATCAGCGGTGAGGATTTAGGGTCCTTGATTACTGGCCCAGAGGTGGGATATCCACGTCACATATAGATTGGCAGTGGTGGGTCATCACAGAAGCTATAAATCTTTACTTAAAATGAAATTAGTACATTAACCTTGAGGTTTGAAGTTCTTAGTGGAATGAAACCACTAACAAATTGACAAATTATTCAGAAAGTAAAGTTATTTAAAGATAACTTTATACATTTGTGTCAGGTTCTAATGAAGTTCAGTTTGATGGATCTCAGAGTGATTATCTGGTTTGGCTATGTATTTTTATCTCTGAACGGCTTTTCTTAGATAAATATATTTAGAACTACTTTACTGATATGGGGCCAGATTCATGAATGGTTAATTTTCACACTGTTGTTTGTATGTGCATCACTGTAAGAAGCACATATGATACCATGCTATTTTGTATTAATTAAATGGCTCTATTGTGTAGAACCACTAAACAAAGGTAAACAATACAGTATGCTAATGAACGCATATTCAGCTGAATTACATGCTAATGGACCAATCCAGTATGGCGGAGCCATTCAGGAAGCTATAAAGTAACCGTGTAGAGACTGTGCATCCTTTTACCATGAATACCAAAACCTATTGGAATACAGTCACCATCACACTTTAAAAAAACCCAAAAAGGACTATTAAGGGCTGCTGCTGCTCCCTTGTATGTGTATATGCTACAGGCTCAAATCTATTCTGCTAAAGATGCTTCTGACTGACCTCGTCCAAGGAAAAGAAGGGTGTTCAGACCCAATGTAACATATCACGGACTGCATGATATTGAAATAGTTGAGCAATACAAGGTTGATAGAGAAACAGTATAGGAACTCTGCAACCTCTTCCACCCCCACCTCAGACCCAGGGGAAATTGAGGAGAACCTATACCAGTGGAAACTAATGTATGTGTAGCATTACTGGTATTATCTACTAGTACATTCCAAAGACCCACAGGGGATATACTAGGGGTGTTACAGGTCTCAGCTTCCAGAATGTTTCATTAATATCACAATGCTATGCTGTAGCATGCAAGGGAGTATATCTGTTTTCCATACACATCAGAGGAGAAAGCAAGAACAGTGCAGGAATTCTATGCTGCAACATACTTCCTTGAAGTCTTGGGGGCCATAGACTGCATTCACACAAGAATAAAAGCCCTTCCTGGTGAACAGGGAAGGACATACATCAACAGGAAGGAGTTCCACTCATTCAACTGCCAGGTTGTCTGTAATGCCTGAGGAATCATGCTTAGTGTCTGGGCAGGCAACCCAGCCAGTTACCATGATTCACACATATGGCACACCTCACAGCTGTACACAAAGTTTGCTAGTGGTGATGCTCCACAAGGCCATCTATTGAGTGATGCAGGTTATGCATTAGAGCCTTGGTTCATGAGACTCATCAGAAATGCACACTCACCTACAGAGGAAGGATACAATTATACCTATACTCAAACTGGAAACATCATAGAACACATGTTTGTCATGCTGAAGTCACAGTTCTATTGTCTAGACACATCAGGGTGTGCCCTGCAGTACAACCCAGGCCCCTGTGCAGAAATTCTCAGTCTGTGCCATGTTGCACAATATCATCTTGAGGTAACAGCTGCAAAAGGGACAGCAAGGCCCAGGGCTACACATTCATGGACCACATGCAGTGGCAGCACTTCCAGCTCATACAGACGAGGAATTTGAGGGAGAACCTCCCACTGCAGAGGTCATTGGCAGATATAGGCATGTACAATATACTCTTGCCCTGGCTAAGAAGCAAAGGATCACACATTCTCACCACCTAAGACTCAAAGGTTAGCACACAATCTCAGCAACCAAGACTGAAAGGCCAGTGCACATGCTCAGCAACTAAGAGGCAAATAATATCACACACACTTGCCAGCGAAGGAATACACGTAAAAACCTAAGCACATCCAAATATTAAAAGTGATGCCATACAATGTCCACAAACTTTACTTACCCATGTAATGTCTGTATGGATAGCATCAGTCAGAGGCAGTCCCAAAGCACATAACTTCTAACTGCAGTAATGCCAAGGTAAGTGTGGAACCTGTAGTAGCTGAACAAATGTGTAAGAAGATTAACTACCTGCATACTGTCAGTTCCTACACATGCACTCTGTGCATCACACACATATATGCAACCCTCGGTCAAACCAAAATGATCAAAGCCCATGGTACAGTCATCATCATTCTCACTGGTTGGGACAGTGGGGTGCCATAGTCTAAGGGTGCTTATTGTTTTTTTTTTTTTTTTGCATGTGTATGGTTCTGTATGGGCCATTTTTGTGAAATGTGTGTGTGTCTGCATGAACACAGTAATGCACTTTGTTAGCACTATGTCCTGCCATGTCAGACAGGTGTGAGTCATGCATGGTAGAGTTGTTAGTTCAGTGTCATCACTCCTGACATCACAAACTCCCTCTGTCAGGAGTTGCACTGCCACTTCCATGTCCCCAATTCAGAGTGAGGGTGCTATATGAATGTGAGTGATATCTGCTGGACATGTTCTCACAACTAGATCCAGGACCAAGACCCTATGGTCTATCATTTTTGGGTGTGAACACCTCAACCACTGTCAGAGCAGGGGAAGTAGTGCCACTATGGGACCAGGATCTGGCACAGCCATGTCAGCTAACACCACAGGATTTTGTGGCTCTACAGATATGTGGATGTCAGCCCTACCCCAACAGATATACCATCACAGATACTGCCCAATCCAGTATGTCACTCGTCTTTTCCAATGATCCACCCACACGGTTGAGGCAGTCACTAAATAGCAAATAATACAATAATGTGATGTAACCATACTAACATGAAAAGCAGAGCAAGAACTGACATATGTGCAGTATGCCAGCGGTGAGTTTTTAAAATTGCATACATTGCAAAATTATTTTTTCCATTGCATATTGAAATACATTCAAAATGTGAACATGTAAGCAGTTTATGGAGAAGACAAATTATGAAATAGTGCAGTGATTTGTAGAACAATCTCCTCCAAGTAATGCAGGAATGCCCTGTCTGTATTCAGTCAGTCTCCCCTCCTTCCACTTCCATAGCTACAGCATTACCTTTCTGTAGTGTCGATTCAGCCATCTGAACACTGTGATGGAATCATTAGCATTCCTGAATACCAAAAATAAATAAATAAATAAATAATTTGGTGTAGGGTATGCAAACATGGTGTAGGTAGCTACGTGATTGCATGCACCTGCTGTAGGACTGCAGGGAGGAGCAATGCCAATTGTTAGTTGCTAATGGCTTGCAAGTGTTATTGATTACCAACAAGCAATACTGAACAGACTCTTCTCTCTGAAGTGTTTGTATCATGCAGAGTACACATACAGTAAAAAGTGTAAGAACTTTGAGAGCTGTGAAAACAACCTTAACAATATTGATATCCTTGTGCTAAGAGCACAATGTCCACCCTCTGCTTATAATCTGTCTGAAATATTTGCCCACATATCGCCCACACTTGTCACACTGTTTAAACCCCAACTTAACTTTGTCTGACATAGTACTGACAACAAAGAGCTATCCAGAAGGAAATGACAACAAGGGAAAAGAAAAAGAGAGTTTTTTTTTTTGTTTTTGTTTTGAGAGAATAAAGAGGAAAAGGAGAGAATACCAACAATGGTATTTAGAAATACCACAAGTGGTAAAGGAGGGCCTACCAAAGGCAGAAGAGAGGGACAGTACCAATGATGGTAAAAGGTTAACTACCAAAGGTAGAGGGTAGGAATTAGATGCAGGTCACAGGCGAGGAAACAAAACAGAGAAACTGACTAGAAAGAAGAAAGTTTTGAGAGAAAACTACACAAAAAATACAGAATTTTCACTTAGCTTGAGAGAGAGAGAGAGGTTAGGCACATCTGACGAGGAACGTGGCAAATGAGATCTGGAGAGACTATGAGAAGGGCATTATGGGTAGGTCTTAGAGTCTTTGACTGGCATGAGCTTGGAAATGGCCACGTCAGTTCTGAGGACAGAACTGAAGTCCTATCAGTAATGAATGAATAAAGATCTACAACACAGATGAAACGTTATGGTAAGACATAACTTCTTTTTGTAACTGTAACAAATAGTTGTATTTATGATATCATAGCAGTACATTTGATTAATGGTACAGCACAGTAAGACTTTCCCATTATACTTGGATGTCACAAAGGTGTATAGACTGGATAATCATAGTTGTTTATTTTCTGAAATTATATATTCATGTGATATGCAATGGATCTAAATATTTCTCTTTTTTTGACTCACCCCACCCCTTCTTTCTCATTTTTTTCTTTTTCTTGGGGGGATATTTTATATAGCTTAAACATGTTCTGTTGTCATACATTTCTGGTTAGAAAAACAGATATGCAGCATAGAGGGATACACAGGCCACTGCGGATTGGCCCACTACCCCTTCACAGGTTGAGCCACTGACATCCAGCACTTCTTCAGGGTCCCATCAGCGCTGCCTTCACAACCCCTGCCCTACCTGCCCCATATGCATCAGATAGCCCTGGCCTGGCAGCTAGTACACTGGTACACTCAGAGAGTAGTATTAGTGGAGGTGGTGATTTTTACACTTGACAAGAGCTGACAGAGCTGGTGGAAGGTGTGATGAAAAGAGATCTTGGTGCTTGACACAGCCGGTGACATTGATAAGACAATTCCATTCAAGCACTGACACAGGAAACTGAGATAGCAAACAATGATGACAGTTCTTTGGGTAAGGACTAGATTCTCATTGTTCTCAGACTAGCAGTGGGTATGCCTCTGGTGTCCCCTACGTATCCCCAATCATGGTGTCCACCAATCTTTTATGTCCATCACCATCCTAGACTATCTTGTTTGTCATGTATGTCTGTGCCTGCTTCCTCACCTCATCTTTGTACCTGACCCTCACATTCCTAAGCCCCTTCCCTAACATTGCTCTCTCTTTGAAAGGTAAAAAATGGGCACCTGTCTCACAAAAAAATAAAGACCCATACATAGCTCTCCACTTCAGCCATGTGTCTTCTTGACACACTTGGTTTGGTACAATTGGCTGTACAACCCTATTATGTTGCCACCAACCATTGGTGCGGTAATAGTCCAAATTCAGCAAATTCTGTCTATACTTCCACATTTATGTTGTAAATTAGTGGGATAGCTAAGATTCTGTCCCACTACCTTCAAGGAAATTCCTCTATTCTTTCCCTGTGTCCTCCTCTCTGTTTGCTCCCCCCATTTCACTACTTCCCTGACAACTCCATTTTCACACATTTAATCAGGTCAAAATAAAGAATCACACACAACACACATGGACAGAAATGGCCCATAAGAAAGCCTTAATTTTCTTTCATTGGCATCGCACACCAATGTGAGTGTGATGCTGATTGCTTGTTCATGTCATTCTGCAAAACCTGGTCAGTTGTTGCCATCAGCTGCAGAAGTCTGGTTATCCTCACACAACTGTACTTAAACAACCTGTGCTATCAGGATACAGGTTAAAGGCAGACTATAGGAAATCACTGGTAACAGTTACTATAACAGTTTGATTACTGGATGTAGCCAAGTGCAGTGTCCTTTGTGGAGTGTTGACATAAATCAGGTGTCTAAAGATTAATTTTGATCATAGCATCAAGGTTTCAATTCCAGATAAATGTCACATTATTTCTTACTGTGATGTTGTATTTCTATGATATGTTCCAAGACACATCTCTTACTTTTAATCAAAATAAGAATCTGGCAACACATCCATGACCATAAGGAAGATTTAATAAACCACCCTTATTCTACTCATGTCTTCATTGGGTTTTGCCTGTCCTACAGCTTCTTGACCCCCAAAGCCATCAGTTGCTGATATAAAACATGACATATGAATACTGAGTACACACAACAAAGATGTGGATTAATGACCCATAATACCACCCTTTCATAAGAGCCAGTATATTTGTCTCTGTCTTCACCTCTTTGTACTGTTGACTGTTCATTAGGCTGATGGATGCTAATGTTATGGCATTTTCAGACCACCATTACTTTGCTTAAAAATAATACCCATATCTTCCATTGGCAGAATATGTTAGCACTGTCCCAACAAAGGTGCAATTTTGACATGTTTGAAGTATGATTTCCTTGTAGGGATGTAGAGATAATACTCAAGCCTATAAACTTAATTTTTCGACTTGACAATGGTTTGAATCAAGCATTAGGTGAAACTCTTACTGACTGCCTTTGTAAATGTCCTGTGAATGAGTTGCCTATGTATCTGTCTAAGCCCCTTCTGTTTGATCAGTTGTAGTCAGCATCTGCATGAGGTCAAGCAGTGAATGTTGCCATATAGCACATTGCATACCCAGTTAACTTGTGATTTCCCCTAGAAGCATGTCTAGTATGTAATAGATAAGAAAGATTATTTCAGTAGCTATTACACACACAGTTTTGCTAGGCAACATTTTTAAAATAATAATTTCTAGAATTTCTTAGTTATTATAAAAAGTTACTATAATAATTACAATGTTAAGTTGTCAATCTCGCCTTCATTCTTGCTGGATGGGTTCGGAGCCGATCCTCGGCTCCGACTCGGCACTTGCTAAGCTCGAGAGTCACTTTTACCAGCTCCAGGCAGCCCCATATCCCATGATGCAAGGCGGTAAATACCCAGATCTCGTTTGCCGTTTCGCTGATGAGGTCCTCCTTTTACCAGCTCTTGGTAAGTAGTTTATAATTCTGAATTTACTCACCCCATTCCATATATTTCTCACAGATTTTTAGTATACTGTCACTTTTAGATAGTTTTAGAGTCTTTGACTCATAGTTTACTGTTTCCCTAGTTATTTTATATTAGTCGGGCCTTTACTCCCTTCCATCCCTTCCTGTCAGGGTGTGTGTGTGAGTTTGTTTTCTCCCTTTTTAAGTTAAATTTCTGGGTCTGGGACTGTGTGAGTAGAGTGTTGTGTACTTTCACCATGTCCAAAGAACAGAGGGTCTCAGGCTTCAAGAAGTGTGACTCGTGCTGTCAGAAGATGTCTGTGACAGACGGTCACGCTTCTTGTATTTATTGCCTGGGACCTCTCCACCTGCAGAACTCCTGTGCTATTTGTCACTCCTTCAGCCAGAGAGTCCTGCAGGAAAGGAGAAATAAGCTAATCTTAAGGGGGTTACTTAAACCAGAGGGCTCCCCGACCAAGTCTGCTTCGGGTCAGCCCTCTAAGACCTCCAAGGCCAAGGCTTCTGCTTCTAAGCCTTCGGCCCTGGCTCCAACTCCTTTGGAGTCGAGATCAGCTCCGGCTGGAGCCGATATTATTTTGACTAAATCTTCGGCACTGATGGCTATTGGTGCCGATACTTTAACTGCCACATTGGTGTCGGCTCCGACTGGCTCCGACCACCATGTGTCTAAGGCTTCGGTATCGGCGCCGGCCGGCTCTGATACCATTGTTTCCTTGCCTGTATCGGCTCCGGCCAGAGCCGATACATCTTTGACCAGGCTTGGAGCCGATAAGTTGTCAGCTCCATCTGGAACCGAGGGTTCTTCGGCTCCGATGGTTCCGTCGAGGAAGCGTTCCAGGTCTCCCTCTTTGGAGCCGATACTGTCAGCTCCGACCTCTCCTCTTCTTTCGGAGCGGAGCCATCGGAGCCGATCATCTAGGTCTTCCAGGCTCTCAGACCACGATTTGGAGAGAGTGGTAAGCAGATTGCTAAAATCACAGGCACTAGCCCAAATGCTTCATAGTCCATCTCAACAGATGGCTACTAGTCCACACCCTCTTCAAGTTCCTCCTTCGACTCTCCTCCAGAGCTCGGAGCCGGAGTCTATTGGTATAGTCACTGCTACGGCTGCGGGGCAGATACCACCCCTTTCTGCTCTTTCAGCTTCTACTCTTATCTCCTCCTCGAGACCTTCCTTGGAGGGATCTGGTGGTCGGGCTTCCCTGGTCTGCTCCGAGGGGGTGAGTGGCATCGGACCCTTGTCCGACCCCGCTCTTCCCCTCGGGGCTTCGGCCTTGGTGAGCTCGACTCTGACATCTGCCTCGGAGACTTCCCTTTCGGTGGGCCTGGGAGCCCCTGTTTCTTCGGAGCGGGGTCTCTCTGATCTCCCTGGGAGGGGAGCCTTTGAGGTGATGAGGAGTGTGCTGGCCCCTGGGCTCAGTCAGCAGTCTATCCCCTTAGCTCCTCCCTCTATGGTGCCTGTAGATGTCTCTTCCCACTCTCTTGCTCCCGGACCGAGAGATCCACCACCTCAGGTTTCCCCACTGGGAAGAACCCCCTCTTCCGAGGATTCTCCTGATCCATCAGGGGATCCTCCACATAAGAGGACCTGTAAGAGGAAGCACCTAGACTCCCCTGAGTCTACAACTTCAGATACCGACTTAGATGAGTCAGAGGGGTCCCCAAGATCACCCTCTGAGGATGTCTCTTTTTCAGACATCCTAGAACTCCTAAAACAGAGGGGAAACTGGCCCTCCATTAATCCCTCCGAGGATGAGTCAGTATACCTAGAGGCATCTGGATCTCGACCCTCCACCTCCTGGGTGTCTCCGCCTTTTGACCCCCTGATGGAGGTGATAGCTCGGAAGGCGTGGGCATCTCCTGATTCCATGGAACCAGTTCCCAGGAGGCCTTCTAAATTTATTACAGCCCCTTCCGAGAAACAATTTCTTACAAAAGGTGGCCCTGTTGATGCCATGGTGGTGGCGGCCGCCACCAAGAAGGAACTCGCAGATCCTGCCATACCAGTCCATCCTCCTAACAAGGATTCTAGGACCATGGACAGGTATGGTAAGCGGATGTTTTCCTCACCGACCTTTGCCATGCGTTCGCTGAACTATTTATGTCACTTCACCAGACTTCAAAGGGACATCCTTAAAGAATTAGGTGAAGTAGTACAGGATCCTACAGCTGCAAGGGCTCAGGACAAGATTGCTTCTCAGCTAGGAATCCTTAACTCCATAACCAACTCCTCCATGCGGCTAATTTCGTATGCAGCAGATGGATGGAGTAGAGCTGCAGGGACAGGAGTGGCTCTTAGACGTCAGTCCTGGATGTGGCTCTGTAATTTTGCAGATCCCTTTAAGGCGTCCTTCACAAACTCTCCCTTCGATGGATCAACTTTGTTTGGTCCTCAGGTGAAGGATACGTTGACCAGGTGTGAGCAAGACGGCAAGACTCTTTCTGCCGTAGGAGTCCGTTTTTCCACCCCTTCTAGACCTTACCATAAAGGGCAGAAGGGGGGAAAGATGTGGTTCCGTAAATCTCCGGGAGTCACGCTGGACACACGTGGTCAGTTTACCCCTAGAGGCAGATGGGGTAATAATAATAATAGACGCCGCCCTAGGGGCAGAGGGGGTCCGCAGAACCAGGGCAGCAGAGAGCCTCTCTCTGACAAGCCCTTCCAGCATCCCTGAGGTGTTGCCCGACTGTCCATCCTTGGAGGCAGTCAGGGGAAGATTATCGCTGTACCCAGAAGCCTGGCTTTCCCTTTCACAAGACAAATGGGTACAGTCGATCATATCCGAGGGTTACAAGATTCCTTTTGAGGAAAGTCCCTTCACTCACAAAAATTCCCTTCCAGATGTACCACCCGGTCTAAGGGAAATCGCAAAATTAGAAGTATCAAAGCTTCTACAAAAAAGGGCCATTCAGCCAGTTCCAACAGACCATTCAGAGCCCGGAATCTACTCAAGGTTCTTTTTGGTTCCCAAAAACACGGGAGATTAGAGACCAATATTGGACCTCAGCAGACTCAACAAGTCTGTGAAAAAGACAAGATTTCGGATGGTCACACTTCAATCGATTTTGCCCTTTTTAGGCAAAGACAACTGGATGTGCTCAATAGACCTTCAGGATGCGTACTATCACATAAAAATCCACAGACGCTCCAGAAGGTTTCTCCGCTTTTGGCTGGGGTCCAGTCATTTTCAATTCAGAGCCCTGCCCTTTGGTCTCACTACAGCCCCCAGAGTGTTCACCAAATGCATGGCAGTGGTCACGGCTCACCTGAGATGTCAAGGATTCCAGGTGTTTCCGTATCTCGACGACTGGCTCCTCTCAGCCACCACCAGGCATCAACTTCTCCAAGCCAGAGTTTACACCCTAAATCTCTTCACTCAATTAGGAATTTCGATCAACTACAAAAAATCCTCCTTATTGCCCTGCCAGTCTATTACTTTTATAGGCGCAAATTTAGACACTGTTTGGATATCAGCAAACCTCACAAGCCAGAGAATCCTAGATATCCAAAACCATGTGCGGATCATCCTTGCCAGCAAAAAGGTGCAAGCCAGACTGGTCCTAAAAGTATTGGGCCTCATGGCAGCTGCCATTACTCTCCTTCCTTTGGCCCGTTTTTACATGCGTCTCCTTCAATGGATGTTGTTCACCCAATGGTCCTTCCAACAGCTTCCCATGCGTCACCAGATTCTGGTGACACAAACTTGCAAAAACCACCTATCCTGGTGGATTTCTTCTCCCCAGGTCCATCAGGGCAGACCCTTTGTTTTCCCGGCCCCGGTAGCCACAGTCACTATGGACACCTCCCTGATCGGGTGGGGGGGTCATTATCAGGGCAGGATGGTTCATGGGACGTGGCAACCGTTCGAATACCACCTGCACATAAATGTCCTAGAGATGAGAGCAGTGCTTTTAACGTTGCAAGCCCTCAACGACTTTCTTCCCTTGGGAACGATTGCAGTTCACACGGACAACATGTCCGTAGTGTGGTACATCAACAAGCAGGGCGGAACCAAGTCCTACCCCTTGTGTCGAGAGGCTCTCAGACTTTGGCAGTGGGCGATCTCCTCTCATCGGTTTCTGGTAGCAATGCATATCCCTGGGATAACCAACATTTTAGCGGACAGATTGAGCAGAGCTATACTCATGCCTCACGAGTGGTCTCTCAAGCAATCTATAGTGGAGGAGATTTTTCAGAAGTGGGGCAGCCCATGTTGCGATCTTTTTGCTACTCCCCAAAACAGCAAATGCCCAGCCTTCTTCTCTCTCTTCCCACTTCTGGGCCATCCCCCCAGAGACACTCTTACCCAAGATTGGCCCCAGGGACTTCTTTATGCCTTTCCTCCCTTTTCATTGATACCACAGGTACTCCAGAAAGCTACCGTTTTGAGAGCCAAAATGATTCTCATTGCCCCATATTGGCCTCGACAGATTTGGTTTCCGTTCCTTCATCATCATCTTTTGGTGCAGCTGTGGCATCTGGACCCAGTACCAGATCTTCTGATCCACCAATCGGGTCAGCTGCACCTGTCCATTCCTTCTCTCAACCTCACAGCTTGGTTGCTCCACTTCCTTCCTTAGCCAGGCTTCCTATGATCTCTAACCCTGTTAGAGATATCATAGTGGCTTCCCTTAAATCCTCTACTAGAAGGATTTACTCTAGCAAGTGGAAACGTTTCTCCCTTTGGGCGAAATCAAGGAACATAGATCCCTTTACTGCCCCTGTTCATGCAGTTTTGGATTTTCTTGCGGAAATCTTTCACTCGGGTTCTTCATCTTCCATGGTCAAAGTTCAGTTGGCTGCAATCTCGAACTTTCATGTCGGGTTTGCAGATCACAACATTATGTCCCACAAGCTTTGTAGAGCTTTTCTGAAAGGAGTTTTTCTCCTCAAACCTCCTGTCAGGAGTCCTCCTCCTCAATGGGACCTAAATCTAGTGCTAGCATCCTTAATTCTTCCTCCTTTTGAGCCAGCTGCTTCATGCTCTCTAAAGTTTCTTTCGTGGAAGACACTCTTCCTTGTCGCTATTACCTCGGCTAGGAGAGTGTCAGAACTTCATGCCCTCTCTGTTCATCCCCCATATTTGGTCTTCCACAAGGACAGAGTATCCTTGAGAACTAATCCATCCTTTTTGCCCAAGGTTGCTTCAAAAACAAATTTAAATCAATCCATTGATCTCCCTGTGTTTTTTCCTAATTATTCCAACAGATCGGAACAAAAATTACATTATCTTGATGTTCACCGCCAACTCAGATATTATTTGGACAGAACAAAACAATTCAGGAAGTCTGATCAGCTCTTTCTTTCTTATGCTGAAAATAAGAAAGGCCTCCCTGTTTCCAAAGTGACCTTGTCTAGATGGCTATCTTCCACCATTTCTGACATTTATCAACTTAGGGGCAAACAGCTGTGCTCAAAACCTAAGGCACATTCCACTAGAGGCCTAGCCACTTCTACAGCCTTTCAGGCTAGGCTACCCTTAGATACTATTTGTGCAGCAGCCACTTGGGCCACTCCTCATACCTTTGTTTCTCATTACAAATTGGATTTGGCCTCCAGGGATAGAGCCAGTTTTGGTTCCACGGTTCTCAAGAGTCTGTTCCATTGAGCCACCCATGATAGAGGTGCTAGGGACGCGGTCCCATCCAGCAAGAATGAAGGCGAGATTTACAACTTAACATTTAGAAGTTATGTACCTACCATAACGTTCCATGTTAGTTGTCTTCTCTCGCCTTCTTTCTTGCGACCCTCCCTCCTGCCCCCTTGCCTGGACAGACCTTGATCTCCCTTGGCTCTGAAAGATTTTCTTTCTTTGGGCTCCAGTTAGTTCTGGTTTAGTTATCTGGTTTCCCCTCTTAGCCTTTTAGGCTATTTGCTCTTCTTTCCTTAGTGGAAAGTATTTATGCTAGGTAGTTTTCCCTCTAGGTCCAAACGAGATCTGGGTATTTACCGCCTTGCATCATGGGATATGGGGCTGCCTCGAGCTGGTAAAAGTGACTCTCGAGCTTAGCAAGTGCCGAGTTGGAGCCGAGGATCGGCTCCGAACCCATCCAGCAAGAAAGAAGGTGAGAGAAGACAACTAACATGGAACGTTATGGTAGGTACATAACTTCTAATTTTGGCACAATTTGTAAAATGATTTGCTTACTGGAGTTGAGCCCTGCTTCAGCTCTGCTTTTTAATTTATCTCAGAGACTTTAAATCTTGTGCCACAGAGAAAGCTAGGTTGACAGGTGGCTTTTCTCTACTAAGTACTGTCCAGAGTGCTGCTGGCTGCACATTGCCTGTAATCTGTTTGAGCTACAGAAGGCAAACCAAATGCAAGTCTTTCACTTTTTCCTTCAGCAGAGCACACTGTTTGCTCACAGCCTAACATCATGCAAATGGAGAAGGGTAGCAGAACACTTCATTTTTGAACTGAGCTGTTGAGTTAACTTGGAATGATATGATACAACACATGAAGCACCACTGAACAGCACTAAACATTGGTACTTCACAGTCCAATTTCAACAAATCCAGGTACATTTCCTAGCATTGCACTTTAGTAAAAACAAAATGAAAACTCCAGCAATGCTAGAACTTCCACTGAGTGAGCTCCCAAACCTCTTGTATCAGAGGCACATGGGATATATGCAAATGATCCTTATGAACATCAGGTGGTTTAGCCAATTGGCAATTCTGAATGTCCATGACGTTCCATCATTTTACTGGACAATTTCAGACCAACAAAGCCAAACCTCACTAGCTATGGATATGCATATTTCAGCCTTGTTATGACCTCGTCAGCACAACACAAGCAGAATGTTTGACTAACCATTAGAAACACACGGCTGTTATACCCAGCTGATGTCCATTATCATTAGGGTCACTGCAAAAATATCCCTTATTGTTTTAGCATTGCACTTTAGGAAGAGATTTGCAACAAAAATACGTATTGCTACTGGGTTATATTACTTTATTACATGGAGATTAATTAATGCACTATTGTAAAATGCAGTGAGCTGTGTGGTTAACTGACCACTTCATTCTGAACAGTTGGGTCTTCGCTGAAACACTGACACTTACAAATGATAATTAACTAAATACAGCCTTGAAGCACATAAATAATTTTTTTAACCCTCCTGCATTGGAACATTAAGTATTGCTTGGTATTAAGTCCACATTGCCTATGCATGAGCACATACTGTTACTAATATCGGTACCATTCATTAAAGTTTAAATACCATCATCATAACCTGATGATCTATGAATGTTTCATTGTCCATCCTGTGTTTCACAAGTGTGTGTGTGTCTCATATACACAAGACAGGTAGGTACATGTCACTTTCAGTTCTGCAGTACACAATAATAACAGCATAGCTGACATAAGTCAGCAGTATGTATGTATGTATGTATTATTGATCCTATCATGGCACTTACTCTATCATATCAGCAAATATGGATTTGCACAAAACATTCAACATCACAATATCTTCTTTGACACTGAGAAGTTAATCCTATCTATACTGCACTGTCACAGTGTGAAAGTCAAACGTTTGCATTAGCACTTGGGTTAAGTACTGTGGCCTCTTTTTGATTGCAGAGGTAGGGGGTTCTAATCTCACCGCAGTCAATGTGTATGTGTGTGTGTGTGTGTGTGTGTGTGTGTGTGTATATATATATATACACATATATATATATATATATATATATATATATATATTTGTTTGTTTGTGTCTTTCGGCTTTTTCCCAGTTGATTTTTACGTACCGGCTTGCCAGGCCTGGCATGTCTCCATGCAGAAGACGCTCTAGCTGAGAATCGAACCATATATATATATATATATATATATATATATATATATATATATATATAGAGTTGTGTAAATATGACCTTATGTACTAATGGCCTTAATAAAGCAGTAGCCTAGAATTAATTTTACACTGCAGAGTGAGTCCACATCAATGTCAAACCCTTCTCCTAACATCATCTTCTCTATAACACAACACTGTTGTCATCCTCTATAACATCACTCTCACACTATAAAAGTCAGACTTCTGTGGTGGCAAAAAATTGCGTCTTCCAGATTGTAAAGCTTGATTGGTAGTAAGTTCTAATTTTACAGTATTCAGCTTGTCTGCATCAGTGTGTATATATACACTTATTTCACTGAACTGCACTTCTGAAACGCTTATAATTGTGCTATACAGCTGATCTACTACATTTTGCACTGTTATAATGCTTTCTTTATTGTTTCACTGCATATGTTTACTGTTTTATACTGTTTTAACATTACTTAACTGTAAACTGCTTTTTCATACCGAGAGTTATATTTTCTGTTTGTGAGTGCTCTATCCGAGCTTTTCTGTGCATTTTTCTCTGTTTACAGTTAAAAGCATTCTCAAGTCTGCTCCTTGATCTGTTTAAAACTTTCATTTAGTGGCTACAGCTAGGAACTGTAATAGTGTGCATTACTATAATTGCATTTTTTATTTAAATTACTAAATTGTAAACTGCTTGTTCATACTGAGGCTTGTATGGGCGGCACAGTGGTGCAGCGGTTAACGTTGTCGCCTCACAGCAAGAGGTTCTCCGGTTCGATTCTCGGCTGGGGTGCCTTCTGTGTGGAGTTTGCATGTTCTCCCTGTGTTCGCGTGGGTTTCCTCCGGGTACTCCGGTTTCCTCCCACATTTCCAAAGACATGCATCTGGAGTGTTTCTCACCGGGCCTCCGCTGAAAACAGGCTCTGTGGAACCTAGTCGGACATTCCCGGTCAACAAATGTTAAATAAAATAAATAAAATTGTATTTTCTCTTTGTGGGTGTCCTTTCTATGCTTTTAAAGTGAGTTTTCTGTGTTCTGCTCAGGTGGCATAATCTTGATAGAGGCCTGTTGTCTAGGCTGGTAGTTTTGTTTGAGTTTCCTGTGTTTCTGGCAGCCATTTTCTGCCGATTGTCTTCATTATTATTGAGAGTAACAAGGCCTCCTGACCTTCTGTAGTACGAGTAATTGGGTAATAGCAGGGGCTGAGTAGTAATCTGATCTTCCAACTCTTCCATTCTTACTGCTGTATAAATCCTGTGTCTTATAAAGGTTCTGCTTGTATTGTCAGGCTCTGGATTGCATCACATAAGTGGAAATTATTTATGATTCCAAGAGCAGGATAAGTTATTTCTTACACTTATTTCACTGAATTGTACTTCTGAAATGCTTATAAATGTGCTATACAGTTGATCTACTACATTTTGCACTGTTATAAAGCTTTTTTTTATTGTTTCACTGCATTTATGCACTGTTTTATACCGTTTTAACATTACTTAACTGTAAACTGCTTTTTCATACTGAGAGTTGTATTTTCTGTTTGTGAGTGCTCTATCCGAGCTTTTCTGTGCATTTTTCTCTGTTTACATTTAAAAGGATTCTCGAGTCTGCTCCTTGATCTGTTTAAAACTTTCATTTAGTGGCTACAGCTAGTAACTGTAATTTTTCCCACCCACCCTTCCTAGTGTTGTGTGTTCTTATACTTGGTGGCTTTGCAGTTGCCCGCCCATACTGTATATTTGATCTGTGACACTCCTCCCAGTCTAGTGTCATTAGTTCACTCAATCTAATAAAAAACATTTGTGAAGGCCAACCCACTCAGATTCTTAATGTTGAATTAACTTCTGTTCCAGCTTTCTCCATTTCCACTTTACTGGAAAAAAAAAATTCTTAGCTTGCTTCCCCCCTTTCCTGTGGCAGGTCAGATACGGATTTGCTGTGTCCAGGACTGTTTGTGAGCTCCTAAGCCCCCCCCCCCCACTTAACTGGGGTTAAACTATTACTGGTGCCATAAAGTCTGTTCTTCAAAATTTCCTTTGCAACTAGCCAGCTTTTTAGTTTTAGCACTCATCTGTTTCTTTGATCTCAGCACTTGTTCAAAACTCATTGTAAGCACTAAATAAGCTACAAATTACTGTAGCACTCAACTTTCCTCACTTGTCTAGAGAAAAACAGTTTTTAGTACTTAATAAATAAGCACCTATTGAGGCATGTCTAAAGGTTGGCTCCCGGTGTTTTCTCCTGTCTACCTGATGAATCTGGCCATCTTGGGACAATGCAGCAACTGCCTCATGTACACAGACAACCCTCTCATTCTACCACCCAATACTATGACCTGTGAGAGATGCACATATATAGCCAAACTGGAAACAAAGCTCTCTTCACTAAAGACTGGCCTAGACAGTCAAGAGGAGAAGGTGAACAGTTGCACTGCACCACACTCATCATATAGTCCCTCAAAACCTACACCACCAAAACACACACAAAGAAGCACAAAACACACACCTACATTCGTGGAGGCTCTCAGTACAAATCTGCCCAAACAACAAAGACCTCCAAAGCAGAAATGCAAGCAACGTCCACCCCCAAACACAACCCAAATGACACATAGCCCACATACTCAGTGTGCCACTCAACTACAGCCCATAAGGCATAACGTACCCAGCACTCTAGTCATAGGTGACTCTACCGTCAGGCACACTGATGTTCCACTCACCAGGCTAAACAAGGAAAAAGTTACTGTCAGCTGTCTGTCAGGTGCCAGGATCCGCCACATAATGCACGCACTCAGGTCACTCCATAACAAGTACAAATATGACTCTGTCATTGTCCATGTTGGTGTGAATGACCTGAGACGTACCTCCCTGGACTACATGAAAAGAGACATGGAGGAGCTCTCCGATCTTGTAGCCCAGGCCGGTATGACCCTAGCCCTGAGTAGCATCCTGCCATCACCCAGAATGACACCACAGTACAAGGACAAAATGATTGACTTTAACAATTGGCTAAGCTTCTGGTGTCATTCTAAGGGAATCTAGTATCTGTCTGCCTGGGATGACATGATCGACAGACCACACTGCTTTGCCAGAGATGGCCTGCACCTGTCGCTCTTGGGATTCTGGATACTGGCAAAGGCTCTTGCCACCCCTATAGTGCCTTTTTTAGGCAAGGTTCAAATTACAAATTCACCACCATAACAGGTACAAGCAAGCAAAATCTGAGGGTAATGCTACTCAATGCTAGAAGATTAAGCCTCAAAATGCACTCACTCGAGGCACTCCTTAAAATGGAGAACATTGACATCTGTGCAGTGACAGAGGCCTGGTTCAAAGCTCCAGAGAGCACCCCTGCATTACCAGGCTGTAATTCATACCACACCTTTCGGCCACCAAACCAGGACCGAAACACTAAAGGCGGAGGCGTGTCCATATTCATTAAGGATATCCACACCTCCAAGCTAGCTGCTCAGCATAATGCATCCGAGATTATCCAAGTTCAACTAACTCTGGGCAAAACCGCAATCCAGATTGTAACTTGCTACAGACCCCCCACCATGCCCCAGGATTCCCACTCCTCTTTTCTTGATACACTGGAAAATATTAAGGTACAACCCAACACTCTAATAATGGGTGATTTCAGCTACCCTACCATTAACTGGGAAAACTACTCATGTACCATCTCTTTTGCTCAACGTTTTCTGAAAATCATCAATTCCAATGCCTTGGATCAACTTATCCACACCCCCACCAGGGGCAGCAATATCCTAGACCTGGTCATCACCAACATGGTTGACCGGTGTTCCACACCAGAGGTCAGCTCCTCGTTGGTCGGTTCCGACCACAAGCTAATCACCCTAGACATCCACACCCCGCTCCCACCCCCCATTAGGAAAACAACCGTAAAAAAATTCTACAAAGCCAACTTCACGCTTTGTAAGACAGAAGTGGCAAACTTCACAACACCCATGCAGATGGACATTAGAGGTACGACTGCTGAATCCTACACAAATGCACTTTATAAGCACTTACACGAGTGCATGGATCATGCTATCCCTAACAGAACCAAGATGCTATCCTCCAAAAAAAGGAAGCCAATCTGGTGGTCTTCTGCCATAAACAAACTCTACAACAGAAGAAAGAAACTGTTGCAAAAAAGAGTAAAATCCCACGATTGGAGGAACTCCCTGGTCAGCCTCAGTAAGAAGCTGAGATCCCTCATAAAATCCTTCAAAGCTAGTTATGAAAACAAAATTGCCACTGATTCTAAACACAACCACAAAGCATTCTATAGCTATGTCAAAAATCTCAATGGCAACACTCGGATCTGCTCTGAGTTACAGCACAATGACACTAAATATACAGAACCAACTGATATTGCCAACATCCTGGCAGATAGGTTCAGTGCTAATTTTACCCCCCTCTCAACCCCTAAAGGGCCCATCTTTATACCGGAAGAATGCAAAGTTCCTGTAATCACGGCTGCACAGGTAAAAACCTCACTATCCAAAGCCATGATCACAGCGTCCATGGGACCTGACAACATCCCAGGCCGCCTTCTACATGAACTACAGAATGAACTGGCACCCCCCCTAAGTACCATGTTCAATCATAGCCTCACCTCAGGCTTTGGGCGCACTGAATGGCACACCGTGACAGTTATCTGACTCCACAAAGGGGAGGCCACAACATACCCCGGGAACTACTGCCCCATTAGCCTGACGAGCCTCGTCTGCAAGGCCATGGAACGTATCATCATGGAACAACAAAGACATTGGAGATCTCCAAACTCTGGACCCACACAGTTTGGGTTTGTAAAAGGCAGATCATGTCTCCTAAACCTGATGGACTTCTTTGAAGTAGTCAGCAAAGCCATAGATGAGGGTAAGGTGGTTCACACAGCCTATCTAGATCTCGCCAAGGCGTTCGACATCATCCCCCACTCTGGAATTATCAATAAACTCACTAAACTAGGTATAAATCCCTATATCACAAGATGGGTTGCCAACTGGCTTACTGACAGAATCCACACTGTGAAAGTAGCAGACTCCAAATCAGACTTCAGACCAGTGACAAGTGGAGTACCACAGAGTTCAGTCCTGGGTCCTCTCCTGTTTGGTATCTATTTCTCTAAAGTACAGGCTAACACAGAAGGTCTTTGGCTAACTAAATTCGCAGATGACTGCAAACTAGGAGCCATAATCGAAACTCCTAATGATGTGGACATCCTACAAAAGGGCCTCACTGAGACAGATGCCTGGTGTCAAAGACATGGTCTCAAGCTCAATGCCAAAAAGTGCATTGTCATCCCCCTTGGTAAAAACTCTGTACCCATGAACTACCACATAGGTGGTAGTCTACATAACACCGAAAGTGTGATAGGAGACCTTGGGACAAAGGTGGACAGTAGTCTCTCCTTTGATAATCACATCGCCACAGTGGTCAGAAAATCCTTCTACATGGCACACCTCATCACAAAAGGTTTCTCATCCAGAAAAAAAGAGGTCATTGTTCCCCTCTACTCATCACTCATTAGACCCATTATAGAGTACAACGCCCCTTTTGGTATGTACCTCACAAGACATCTACAACAACTGGAAAGGCCAAAAAATACCTCACAAAGAGGATTACTGGCCTCAAACATATGCCTTACACAGACCGCCTCAAAAAACTCCAGCTTTACTCCGTCGCATATCGCCTACTCAGAGGCAATCTCTGCCTAACATACAAAGCTATGTGAAACCCAGAGCTGTTGGACATGCTCCACTTAAAGAAATCCCAATCCCTCCAAGCTACACACTCTAGGGACCTAAACCTTGTCACCACAATAAACAGAGCATGCTGGAGGGAGAGATTCCTATCCCAGAGACTTCCCACACTCTGGAACAGACTACCTATCTATGTCAAACAGAGCTCCTCATTAGCACTCTTCAAGAAAACCTTGATGATTGGATGGGTAATAGGAAATTCACCCCGGGGATCATTCTGTGGTTCTGCTTGACAGGGGCACAGGAAAATAATTTTCTTGGGTGGTGAAAGCCAGGGTACCTTTTTGGCTATGCCTGTATAGGCCCTAGGGCCAATAGCCTAGTACCTACCTATGAACCTATATATATGGAGTTGTGTAAATATGACCTTAAGTACTGATGGCCTCAATAAAGCAGTAACCTGTAATTCATTTTACACTGCAGGGTGAGTTCACATCAATAGCAGAACCTTCTCACAGTGTCATGTTCTCTGCAGCACTATGCTGTTGTCATCTTCTCTAAAGTGCACTGTCACACTATAAAAGTCAGAGTTTTGCAGTGGAACTTGCATTAAGTACTGTGTTCTCTAGGTTGTGTAGGAAGGGGATTCTAATCTCACAGCAGTCAACTTGTGTGTGCTTTTGTAAATATGATATTAACTACTGCTAGCCTCAATAAAACAGTACCCTGGAAGAAATTTTACACTGCAGGGTGATGGTGAGTCATCTGAGCAACACAACACTATTGTCATCCAGGTCCCTATTAAATAAACAAAAAATGGAAATGTTGAATGGCCAAATAAATGAAAAGGCCATGCCTCAATATCACTATTGTAAGATCACGGTACAGTGAAGGCTGGAAATTTTGCCCTCTCTTCACTGTAGTGCGATCTTGGAGTTGGTATATATGATTAGCGGGGGGTGTGGGGGGCAAGACCCCCCACAATATTCATTTTGAGTTATGGCCTTTTCATTTATTTGGCCGTTTGACATTTCCACTTTTTGTTTATTTAATAGGGACTTCTTGTCATCCTCTATAAAGTGCACGTTCACAATATTGAAGTCAGACTTCTGTGGTGGTACTTGCATTAAGTTCTGTGTTCTCTATATTGCATAGCTAGATAGGGAGGGGGTTCTAATCTCACAACAATTAATTTGTATGTGTGATACTGGGGACTTTGCACCACTGTAGGATTAATTCAACAGGTATCCTCATTTGACTTGCACTCTTGAGAAACATTTACGTTGTCAGAGCAATCCCACATCTCCTTTTCCCTCAGTCCACCAACACATATTCTCTGCAACACACTGATGAAGTCATCATTTCAATAATGCATTCTCACACCACTAAATTCAGATCTTACGTGTGGCATGGGCATGTGCATATGCATTTGTGTATTGATTGTGTCTAGATAGGTAGGGAGCTCAGATACGGTAGTGAGACTATTTTGATGGTGTGTGTTCAAGTGTAAATGGATGCAAGAGTGTATTACACCTTTTAGTATTGACAACATTTAGAAGTCCACATAGTTATAGACTTCATTTTTGCACATAATTCTGCTTTGCATTACATAGCAGGTGTCATCCTTTCAAAGATGCTGTGTGACTCGCATGCAGTCAGACTTCTCCTCCGGTGCATGTGTATAATGCAGTCGTGTATAGATTCTGTCAGTTGATTAGTAGGGAGTTCGAATACAGGAATAAATGTCATCTGTGTTTCTTCCTCTTACTGTGCAGAACATACTACACATATGTGTATAAGGTATATCCCTACAGTGTGCTTGTGCTATGCAACCACTTTTTAGTGGAAACATGAAGGTAATACACAGTGGTGATTTCATACATTGAAATGTGCAGTGTCACAGTCATCAAGTAAATCTGTAGTTGCACTTGTGTTTCAGAAAACCATTATAAGCCTGTGATGTTAGCCATATTGCTGAAATCCCAATGTCGCTGCTAACAGTCATTGTATATGTTAACAGTGTTGTCACCCACATGCGCTATGTTCTTGGGTACATGTTGTTTCCTGTTACAAGTGTTTAATATACACTTCCTTTGGAAAGGCTGTATTGAAAACTGATGTTGTCAATCAAATAGATTGTCATTCCATCATATTTGTAGTGAAGTACCTCCTCAGGACTGAGAACATGAGACAGTGTAATGTACGTTGCTGCCTAAGTAAAGAACGTGTTCCAATATGGGATTATATCCACATTTGAAAAAAAAAATTGTTGTTCTACCTTCACAGTGACAACAGCGGGGGGTACAGGTGTATTTGGGCATATCTATCATCAGGAAATGTTGTCTGACACACAGCAAGATTCATTCTGAGTAATTACAGGGACACATACTCCTTGATTCGTATGCATGATGTAATGCTTTCCCATAACCACACATATGACAACTGGTGGTGTACTTATACCATTTCGCGTTCATTGATCACACTGTGGTGTTGATTTTCTCAATGGTTGGGAAAGTGTTTCAAAGCAGCATTGAGTGACTGTAAGCATTTGTGTCCTTAACTGTTCTGCATGAAATACATCCCCCTAATTATACTTTGTATGCGTAGAGTAGCAGAGGCCTCCCCCACCAATTTTAGATGATAAAAAATATGGGCAAATACAGTACAGCTGATTGAATGACTTCACATAGGTGGAGTTCAACAGCTGTGATAACCATTCCATTGTGGAGAGTGTGATTAATAGCCATGTTATTATTTTAAGGAGTTGTACAGCTTCATGTTCATTTCCAGTATAGGGTTTAATTTTGTGTGACTGTATTGACATCACACAACAACTATTACATCACATCAGTCTTATTCCTTGATATGTTGCACAGACACATGTTTACATGCCTTTGGATTTCATGGCAGTAGGCATTTGTTCTGCCAATGTCATGGTGAGAGTGCTACTTTGGCACATGCATTGAGTCCTGTGGCATAAGTGAGTATGCACCAGTTCCTTGGTGGTATGTGTACAAACATACAGAGAGCTCTTCCTTGACCACAGAACATTGATGTTGGACTGATCAGAATTGTGCACACATGAGCAGACTCCTTTAATTGCCATAAGCCTGGCATGTAGAAATGACATTCATTATCAGGAATCCTTTCTTAATTCACAGATTAATTTCATTTGTTTGTGATAATGCCTGTTGCTACCTCCTGTAGGACATGCTGACAATACACAGCTCTGGGGAATACATTACATCATAGTGTGCTGTTTGCATCTGTTCTTATCTGTCTGCAAAATAAATGTATCAATCAGTAGTGCCTTATGCAAGGGTATTATGTATGTCACACTCTGCTCCCTCATTTTTAGCACCACACACACCTACATATGCGATGCATAGCCATTAGAATATTGAAGTGTATAATTCCTTTCAAGAGTGATCCTCCTCATCCGTGTGTTAGGCCTGTTTCTGTGGCATGCACAGTTAAGACACAGGTCAGTGTTAACAATGATGGGATGGGTCTGATCCTTGTAAAAAGGAGATTGTGGCATCTGAGCTATTACTATTTTCCAACATGTTATATTGGTGAAATGCATACTGTACAAATATCCCATAATGCATATACTATTCTTGTGAGCTGCCATTTCAACTCAGCATGTCAATGACATTTGTCACATCAGTCCCCTCTCTTACAATGTTAATTTGTGTGACTGTTACATTCTATAATATCATGTCTGATTTTATTTACCTATATTTGCTCAGGAAGTGTGACTACCATCAATTAGTATGACATACGTATTGCAAAATTTTATTATTACACTATTGTCTTTGTGACATAAGCACCTTCACATCAGTTATCTTTCTAAAATTTGAACATTAACCCTCCAGTTTTACATCTTTCTGTGCACATTGTCCTTGTACACTTTCCCTGAAAACCTATGGATTATAGTTCCCCTTGCCATTTCACATCCCCTCTTACTTATTACTGTATTCATACATTTGATTTATGTGTACAATACACTCAGTAGATTTTCCCTGCCTGTGTACAGCATGCATCATCTGCCTTATGTAGCTCTTCATGCTGTCCTCAAAAGCACACTTAACAGGTTTGATCAGAGGTAAGCTTGTTTACTGTGTCTGTTCGTGGTGCTCAACACATTTTACTGACCGTCAACATTATTGCTGGCCACAAAAACATATCTGTAGTCATATAAACATGATGATCAGCATGCATATGCAATTATCTCTGCTGCTTAACACACTAACACATAAGCATCATGTAGGTTTCAACTGAAGCCTAGACAATTGTTCATGAATCCTTGCCTTGGTCTATTTCCGTAGGAATAGTTTGGCTAAAACCTGTCTAATGCTTGACCACCTTCCTCAGTGAAGCTAATAGCAGAGATTGCTATTATTTTTATAGCCAACAACCAGGTGGTGGTCACTTGTTTTGTTTATGATGAGATAAGCATGGTAGCAGTCTTGGGGAGTGGCATCCACTGGCATTCCTGGCTGCACATGACTAGTTTGACCAAGGACATCAAGGCATCCTTCAAGCAATCTCTCTCTCTTTAGGGCCAGTTTGATGTGTAGCTGAAGGGAATATTCTGTAAGACCATACATTAACTGCCTGTGGGTGTTTTTCATCCTTCACAATGACCCTTTCAAATGAAACAAAAAGAAAGATCAGAAGCCACAGCTGTACTGATCCCATCAATGTGAGCAGCAACTAAAAACAGGCCAGCAGGGCTGCTATGTGCTATCATAAGACTGCAGTTTTAGAAATTTTCAAATCCCCTTCATGCTTATAGTAGTCTCACTAGTAGTCACATAGTCCTTTCTTCCAAACATACCCTCATTTAGCAAATGCAAGCAAGGGTAGAGGAAAGTTCTAGTGGCCTAGCAGGGAATAGGTTAGTATTTTGGATTCTTTCTAACAGCCAGAAGGATCATGGACCAGAAGCCTTTCTTAGATTTCAAAAGACTAAATATTTCCATTGCAAAGCAAAAATTATTATATTCATTCCATTCCATTCTCACATCACTAGGAGAAATACATTGAAGGGCTTCTTTGAATTTTTAGGATATGCCTTTCCTACATGTGATCACTGACCATTTGATTGGATTCTAGATTTATGAACATAACTTGTAGAATTAACATTTGACTGTAGATCTTATCCTTGACATGTAGACACTGCAAGATCATGCTTTCTGGGAGACCTTTGTGCACTGTTTTGGGAAGTTTCTCCTTCTGCCTCTATTGTGTGATCATGTAGTTAGTAATATATAAGATTATGAAGGTAAGGGGGATTTGACCCCAGCTTCAAGTTGCAGGGAGATTGCAAGAATGTTCATTTTGATCTACACAGGTGGGTTTGAATTTATTGTATTCTCAGTCAGCTTTGACTGACCATTTTTATCTGAATGATTGTCTGCATCAGTCAAAGACTATAAGCTCAAGATGTGTACCTTAGCACTAAATCATATGGTATGCTGTTTGTGTACCTAGGAATTTTATATCTTTAATCACACTCCTAGGTTAACAGAGCATGACCCCACTAAGCAATCCCAAACCTTTGCAATTTACCAAG
>NC_056747.1:1061874983-1062164983 GCF_019279795.1 Protopterus annectens | reverse complement strand
CTTCACTATATCTCTCCAGAGGAGTACCGATTCTCACAAGGTATTTTGTCACCTACATACTGCATATACTGGAATGTATTTAACAGTGTAAAGCACAGGCTTTTACACTATCTGTATGCATTACTTAGAAGTGTACTCATGTCATGGCCATGTGTTTCTAGTCATTTCAGAAGTAGACATGACTTGCAAGACATTAAAATAAATGGAAATGAATGCTGTATGAGAAATATGTAGAAATGTTTCAGGGACAGGTCTTTTGATAGCACTTGCTGGATTTCCCAGATATTTTGTTAGCCAAAAGGGTGATTTGCTTGTTCTTTTGTGGGGGTGGGTGCTAAGGTGAGTTACTGTTATGACACTAGCAAGGATATCTTTCTGTTGTTACTCTCATTGTTTTGCATCCTGTCTGTTGTTAGTATTTCACATCTCTAATTTACCAGTGGGTAATACTGATTGGCTGCCTTTCTGTTGTATATGTAAACAATATTTTGTAGGTATGTGATACTTATGTGTATCAAATGTCTGTTTCCTTTTAGGCCATCTACAATTATGGCATCAAGATGTATCAAGCCATGTTAAGACATTTCACAGATGCCAAAAACAATGTAATAACTGTGGCTTTTTGCCAACATGGTGCCTTTCTCTTGCAAAGGAGAAGGCAAGATATGGGCCATAGGGTCTATATCAGAACATTAAAGTATTAAAACGTCGAATGTTCTGATATCAAACACTATTCAACGAATGCTAAGAATAGCGAAGCTGCAGAACAGTGAATTCTTTCCTCGGGAAAGAATTTGGTTGACCGTTTCTGTGGCTTCGCTATTCTTAGTATTGTGGTGGAAAGTTACGGCTTGGGTTCAGGTAACTGTGCGATTGTTTGTATGCTAGGGTTAGGTGCGGGTTAAGTGAGTTAGGGTTAGGGCGTGGGTTAGGCGTGTGTGCGATAGTGAAAGACTTAGGGTTGGGGCGGTTTAAGTGAATTAGGGTTAGGGCGCGGGTTAGGTGAGTGTGCGATAGTGATGGATCTTACGGTTAGGGTTTGGGTTAAGGTAAGTGGGTAGATAGTAGTGTATGTTTGGTTTAGTGTAGCGTTAGATGTAGGGATTTAAGTGTATGTGTGTGGTTGCTGTTTTTTTGATGTGCTTGTGTTGTGTGTATGTGTTTCGAAGCAGCAACTTTTTTCCATGGGAAAAAATTTGCTGTTCTGAATGTTCGATATTTTCATGTTTAGATGTTTTGGGACCAATGAAATAGCAATTGCTATTTTCATTTTTCGATAATGTGATATAAACGCAGGCCATGTGCTCAGACTATGGCAGCAAATTGTTGGCTATCTGAATGGAGTGGGTGGCCACAGCCAAATTTATGAACAGGTATACAACGGGGCCATTGAGATGATCACTGCTGCAAGAAGGCAAGCGTGTGTAGTAGGCAGTGACCTCTATATTACAGGTGAAGAACCTTCTAGGGCACCATCATTGACCTGCAATGAGCTGTTCCTAGCAGCTCTATGAATACAGTCAACTGCCAGGACACTGCCATACCACACATGTTGGATGTGGGAGCCAGCGTTTCATCCCAGGAGGAGCTTCTAGGTAGGCATAGCTGTCTGAACAGTTGAATACTGCTGTATAGTTTAAGAATTTAAAGAAATAAGTTAAATCCATGTCACATGTATTCATTTGATTAGTGGGGAAGATTGCTACAGTTATAAGCTTAGCTTGGAGTTGTCAGACATATTCTCATTTAAACAATTGTTTATGCAGCTATAAAGGGGGCATATGTATTAACCTATGTGTTACTGTTGATTGTGATGTTATTGTCCTTACCTCTTGCTTAACTTCTTTCAGGACCATCAGGCCTCCAGCAATGCTTGCCATCTGCATTTGGTAAGTCAATTAGTTTGATGTTAGTACTGCTGATCAATTTAAACAAATATTGTTATGTGTGATATTGATCTCAGGCATGCAGGACTGTCCTGTAATAGTGGCAGCAGTGTTATTTTGTTAGCATATAGTGCACTGTAGTAGTGCTGGTATTAATGTATTTCTGTGTTTCCTATTTTTTATAATACGTGAGTCTGACAGTGGAACTGTGAGCCCATGCCACCTGATGTCATTGTCTCACCAGACTTTGATGATGATGGTGGCCAACCTGAGGCAGTCAGGGGGTGCAGAGGTTGAATCTGACATAGAGGTTGATATACTTCCATCCGCTACATTCACCATTGCACACAGCCAGTAGGCCTATACCTACCCAGTCCACTGAACCCACATATATTGGACAGGTGGAAGGTTAGGACATTGATCAGAAAAATGTGGCTACTGTGGCTTCAGTGCCCATTGAGTCTGGCCATACCCAAAGTATGGGCAAGGTGTCACACAGGAGTATTGATAGGAGTGCTTGGCGGGCGTCTGCTGTCCATCCTTCACCTGGTGCAGGTGTCACTTTCTGTGCCACTCTACATATGTTTAAGGCCATCATGAAGGCAGAAGCACATTCCCATAAGTGTTACAGACAGATGCTTAGGGTTGTGGATGCAGCTCAGTCTGACATGCGTGACTGCCTCCACCATTTTACCCATTTACTGGATCGGATGAATGGCATGTTGGAATGAGGGATGTCTGTGATGGACCAAGGGGTGTCTATCATGGAATAAGCAGTGTCTTTGATGGAACATCTGCTGGGAGGGGAACATTGTCCTTGTGGGTATAAGTAAGCCACAACATCTACTGATAACCAATGTGGCCATGCCCGATCCCACTCCTGGAGTGGCAGTACTTCCACTGCTCCATCAGTAAGTGTGCTGTCCACACTGAGACATGACAGGCCATGGAGTCATGTTCCTGGGCATTCCAATGAAAGGAACTCATCCATTTAGTTAACAGCACTGCATCTGAGCATGGTACTGAATGTCAAAGTGCCAGTTCAACTCCTGGCAAAGACAGTTCTTGTGGTCAGGGACAACAGTGATGAACTGCTGCCTTTACAATGCATGGCTCACACCTATCCAGCAGACCATGGTTTAAAGCTAGCACCCAACTTGACTGTGTTCATGCACACACTCACATACCAATTTCATCTGATGGACCACTACAGACACACACACACACACACACACACACACACACACACACACACACACACACACACACACACACACACACACACACACACACACACCAGTTACTTATTTTGTCTCACTGACCATTTTTTTTGCTTTGTTTTTTGTCCAACTGTCTGCATTCTTCTCATTCATACTCAAACACGCTCAGTGACTTCTTGTGTCAGCCTATGCTTCCTGCCCCCCACACAACACCCTGTGCAAGTGATGATAACTGTGCAACATCCCTGTGTTCTACCTTTCTGATTCAGGGATACAAATTCAGTGTCTGATGCTCAGGGTACATAGCTAACTTATTGCTTACTATAGCTGCATTGGTGTTGTAGAAATGTTCATTGTACCTGCAACTTATATTGCCTTTGGAAATTTGAAGAGTTGATAGCCTTCACATGTCATAACTTTATAGTGAATGCTGTTGTAAGGGTTGTGAAGTCAGAAACTGCAATGTGTATTATTATTTTGTAACTTCTTTCTGTACTGACCATCACACAACACCCTGTGTAAGGGATGATACCTGAGCCATATACCTGTTTTCTGTATTTTGGATTCAGGCCAGGCAACTCATACAACTTTTACCTTCTCATGTATCGTCTGTCTACTGCTTGCATCAGACAGAGTCAATCCTGAACTAGCACTGTAGCAACTTCTGCATTTATGAGGTAAGTCCTGAACCTGTAATGTATGGTTTGATAATATTGTGGCATGTCTTTGTATTGAATCACTTTGTACAGTAAGCAAGTAAAAGGTGGGAGATTTGTACAAAAATTCACTTAATATGTGACAGCAGAGACATTTGACTTATATGTGTCCATTGGCAAGTAGTAGGCCTAATGCATTAAAGATTCACACAGTCATACCTCTGAAGAATACTGATGATCACTGCATGCCCTCAGTTTAGCACCATGCATTTGTAATGAGAAATCATTACAAAGAGAAGTTAGAAAGTGTTAAATAAAAACAAATGATAACAACACAGGAGGCTCAGATGCAAAAAGTTTACTAGTGTACACCAGGAGGCAAAATACCATACAATACTAGAGTTTTGTCTGACATGATGTAGGAAATACACAATTTTATATAGTCATACATTCAAGCTGTGCCCACTTCACTGACGTGGTTAGTCACAGGGCACCTACATCACTATGGTCTACAATATTCTATTCATAAGAAAAAGCTGATGTTATACATTTTAAAAGTTTTCCCATGGGAATAATACAGCCTTGCAAAGCACCTGGTTAGTTAGAATGTCTTTCTGTAAAATGTTATTCTTTCAAGGTTTCAGTCCTGCTCAAATACAATAGTCAGTTCAGTCTTATAATATACTTCTTTGCTCTTCTTGCAACATTACTTTAGCAGCTGTGCTTTATCTCTGATAATATTCACAAGGCCAATTATCTCATAGGAAGGAAGAAGGATTTTCAATGCTTTATACATTTAATTTTCCTGACCCAGCAGATAATCATTAGTGAAAAACATAAGCTTGCTGAGCTGGCTACTGCCAGGATCAGAGTTCAAATACACTGCAGCTCCAAAGCTTCAAGCAATTACATGTAAAATCATTCTTATTGCCATACTGTAAATAGAATAAAATGCATTATATACTATTTGCTTTTAAACTAGCACTTCATACATGTTCAAATACATATTTTTCTAACATTTTCCTCCCTTTTAATACTTTTTATTCTATTCAGAAACATAAACAATATCATATCATCCCCTAGTCTTCTCCTTTAAGGACTTTCAACTAGGCAAGTCATTTAGTTTATATTTCGGAAAGAGTTTCGTCTGGAACCAATAGCTCCAGTTCAATGTCTTGGTACAAAGTCTCAGTTACTGATATATCAACAAAATCTTTGACTAATCTTTTCATACAGGGGATCCCACAACAGACACATGCTTCTAATAGGAGCAGACCAACACAAATAGCAATCAAAATATTCATTAGGATAGAACCCCACCCACCAAATAGGCTCTGGAAAAAGTTTGTCAGTGGGTTTGGGCCTGGTTCAGTCATGGCCGATACCTGCTGTATTACCTCTAGGTGATCATTGATCTCATGTCGATTGTCTGGTATGAACGCACAGCATTCTTCTTTGATAAGCACGCACGTACCACCTCTCGCCGCTAGGGTGAAGTCAAGAGCCATTCGATTTTGTAGCACAACAGTTCTCATTGCATTCGATTCATCAGTCACTAGTTTGAGAGCGGAAAAAGTTGCATTACTCATTACTTCGAGAAGCTTTGACAGTTTTCTCAGCTCCCAGATCGATTTGACTGCCCCATATGTTGGAAGTATTCCAGCCCAGGATATAACACTGTCACTCAAGTCCATATGAGTCAATTTTTCTTTATCTTTCACGGAATGATGATCCTTCCAACCGGCTTCGATTTTTCCCACTGGATTTACAGGTTTTCCGATTAGGTCCTCAGGTTTTCGGGCTACATCTCTTACATTTTGTATCTTACCTAGAGGTAATTCTGCAGTATGCCTTATAGCCGGAACCAGATAACCCAAAAAACAACTGCCGGACCAATTCTCAGGTAGCCATTTGTATGCTTTTTTCCCACAAACAAAATAACAGTTTTCTACTTTAGTACTGATGCGGGTTAATTCTGAATGAAACATTTTCTTGTCTATAACAGACAATTGTTTATGCAACACAGGATTCCTCTGCACATCTCTTAATGTTGTTTTCATTAAGCTCAAATATGAATCATAATTTGTGCTACAACTAGTGCTTTTATCTTTAGTTTTAATATAGCATTTATAAGATACAGTTATGTTACAGTTACTCCAACCCACTTGGAGTGTATCATTTTTATAGAAACATACAATTCCTCTCTGTGTAATAGGTAAATACAATGCAATCTTGTCCTGTGATTTTACAGAACCTGTATCAAAAAGTAAATTTTCCCAAGTCTCATTTATCCCCAAGGGGACAGCGGACATCAACAGTCCTCCATATGCTGTTGGTATAGCAGTACAAACCCAGCAGTTTGAAATGTTCATAGTCTCTACATATACATGCTTCATAGCAAGGTATGTGTTAAAGTTTGGATGCCAGTCTATAGACAGTTCATCACGTTTCTCCACTTTCATTTGTGTGGGTATATGTAGGAAGAACCACAACAAAAGGAAAGTCACCACAATCATAGTCAATAAATGCATAGTTAGCAAGATGATTAAACAATATCTTCAGGGTTAATCTGTATTTTTACTCATTTTGCTCTTGGCCATCCTGCCTTTGTTGTGTATCAGTCACAAAATGTTTATCAAGCTGAAAATTCTTTACCAGTTTACAGTGCATCAGGTGGACCCAGGACGACCTCTCTGCAACTTTGACTGCAGTAGGCGTCGCCAACAGTACCTGGTACGGTCCTTCCCACTTCGGACTCATCCAATTTTTCCTCTTCGTGACCTTCAACCACACCCAGGACCCTGGGGTCAGCACCGCTTCCAATGGTCTGGTCTGTCCTCTATCTGAAAAAGAGTTCAACTGCAAAACAGTTTTATTTGTTAACAGTTTCCTCATAAAGCTAGCTAATGAGCTGTCAGCCTCTAGTTCTGCAGGTATGACAGCTTTCCACTGTGGCACATAATATGCCCTTCCAAATATCACATCAAAGGGGGTCAAACCCTTTACATTTGGAACTGTTCTCATGCTCAGCAGTGCCAAAGGCAAACAGCAAATCCAATTCTTCTGTGTTTCATTTATTAACTTCCTTAACTTGCTTTTTAAAATTCCATTGTACCTTTCCACCAGTCCTGCAGACTGTGGGTGGTAAGCACAATGATTCTTCAAGGAGATCCCAAAGAATCTCCCAAGTTGGTGAATCGTCTGATTAACAAAGTGTGTCCCATTGTCACTATAGATTCTTTCCGGTATGCCAAATCTAGGAATTATTTCTTTTATTAGGTCTTTTGCCACTGTTGCCGCATCCGGATTTTTAGTTGGAAAAGCTTCTACCCATTTGGAAAACATGTCTATAATCACTAAACAGCATTTTTTCCCTTCACATTTGCTCAGTTCTATGAAATCCATACAGATAGTATGGAACGGATATGGTGGTATAGGAAAACTCCCTTGCTTGGGTTTAAATGTTCCTTGTGTATGATGTTTGTTACAGATATGACATGCTGCACAAAATTTTTGTGTAAAGTTTGTGAATCCATATGTTTGGAATATTCGATTTACTAACTGTACCATCCCCCCTGTTGAGACATGGCTCTGCCCATGGCTCAACAAAGCTGCATATCTAAATAAATTAGACGGCAATATTGGCTTTTTCTCTTTGGAGATGTACAGTCCATTTTCGAGGATTGCACCTCGTTTCTCCCATTTCTGTTTCTCAGCTTTTGTAGTCAATGTCTGCATCGTTTTTAACATTTCTAAATCTAAAATCTCAGAGGGTTGTAATTCCTCGGTTAAAAGTAAAGTTTCTGAGTCTGAGGCTGCTTGTTTTGCAGCTGCATCAGCTTTTGCATTTCCTTTTGAAATTGCATCCTGCTGTTTTGTATGAGCTAAACATTTACAAATAGCTACTTTAGTAGGTAACTGAATAGAATCTAATAAGTTCAAAATAAGTTGCGCATGATTAATCAGTTTGCCAGTAGATGTTATCATTCCCCTATTTTTCCATTGCTGTGCAAAAACATGTACTGTAGAGAAAGCATACTGAATGTCAGTATATATGTTCACACATTTGTCTTTCGCTAGAGTGCAAGCCCGTGTTAAGGCTATCAATTCTGCTGCTTGAGCAGACAGCTTATGCTGTAAGGGTTGGGCTTCTAAAATCTCTGTATCTGTGACTACTGCATACCCTACTAGATTTTTCCCTGTAGGACCCTTTCTGCACGAACTGTCCACATAAAATGTCACCTCGGCATCATCCAAGGGCATATCAGTGAGGTCTTGTCTGGGCAAAGTTATTTGCTCAATTTCCTGCAGGCAACTGTGTGGTGTGCCATCCACAGGAGTTGGAAGTAACGTTGATGGATTTAATGTTGTACAACATTCAATTACCATATGAGGTTGGCTCAGCAGTATGGTCATACATGAAAGATGTCTAGCAGGAGATAGATATGCTATTTTCTCTTGCAGTAAAATTATCGCGACTGCATAAGGCACTCTCAATGTGAGAGTCTGGAATAACACCACTGAGGCCGAAGCCTGTACTGCCATTGCAGCTCGACTACTGCTTGCACACAGTGAGGCAATGATCGTGCCACTGGATCTAACTGTGATGAATAGTAAGCTATGGGGCGTTGCTTATTCCCATGCTGTTGCATCAAAACTGACGTCATGTATCCCTGTTTACAACCTACGGTTTGAAAATATCTTTTGTGGTAATTTGGAAGTCCTAAAACTAGTGATGAAGCTATCAATTGTTTTAGTCTGCAGAAAGCTGTTTCTGCTTCAGGTGTCCATTGCAATGCATCTTGTGCTGCCATTGGTGTTTTATATATTAAATCAGCCAATGGAGCAGATTCTAAAGCATAGTTTGATATCCAGCTTCGACAAAAATTAGTCGTTCCCAAGAAGGACATCATTTCCTTCTTGGTTGCTGGTTTGGGTGCCTGTAAAATCGCAGTTTTTCTGTCTTCATCTAATATTCTACCTTCAGTGGATATTACATATCCTAGGTATCTAACCTGTTTTCTCCAAAGTTGTAACTTACTTTTGTTTACTTTGTGTCCTTGTGCTGCTAAAAATTTCAATAATGCTATCGTATCTTCCCTGCATTGGTGTTGGGTAGGGGCTGCTAGCAAGATGTCATCTACATAAAGTAGAATCTGACTACCTCCTGGTGAAGTAAACCCTGCCAGGTTGCTTGCCATTTCTTGTGCAAATATCGTTGGACTTTCACAATATCCCTGAGGTAGCCGAGTATAGGTATATCTTTTACCTTGAAATGTAAATACAAACCAATACTGGCTATCAGGATGTATAGGTATTGAAAATAAAGCATTGCTTATATCTACCACAGTAAAATATTTTTGTTGTGGCTTCAAATCGTTCAACAAGGTATGTGGGTCTGGCACCGTAGGTGCTCTGGGTATTATTGCATTGTTTACGGCTTGTAAATCCTGTACCATCCACCATTCCCCATTTGCTTTTTTAACAGGAAATAGAGGGGTATTACATGGTGAATCCAGAGATTCTACCAGTACTCCTTCCTTGAGTAATGCTGCTATTATAGGCTTGATTCCTTGCTCTGCATCTTTCCTCAAGGGGTATTGTCTTTTTTGTGGTCTAAATGCTGATTTAGGTGTAATGGTTACTGGTCCTGCTGTTCGAATAAGTCCTACATCTGATTTGCCTGTTGACCAAAGAATATTTGGTATATCACACAAGGCCTTTTCTTCTTCTTCTAACAAGAATGCTAATCAGCTGTCTTCACTAGTTTGTAAGTGTACAGCTGGATGTGTCTGTGTTAGCCAGTTCAATTTCTGTTTTTGTACTCCCTGTTCTGATAATTCTAAATCAGTTTGCTTTTCCCATTTTGTTACTTTTTCTCCTAAATCTGCCCATCTCACATCTTTACTCTTTGTCAAGCTGACATGTGGCAGTCTATTAGATTTGTACAGTGTCATGAATTCTTGAGGTAGTGAACAGCTTACTACACTGTTTCCCTCAGTATCCCAATACAAGGTTCGTAATACTAATCTGTTAGCAGGATTTTTGAACAACTCTTGCTCATATTCTTTATCAGGTCCTGGCATGCTGCAGTAGTATAGAGTACAATGTAACAAATGCTGTCGGTCAGTGTCAAGGGAGGGGGCCTTACTGATGGCTACATTCATCAGTTCCTCAGTTACTGCCCCTGGACCAGTCGTAACTAGGTCCTGGCTGTACCAGTAAAAAGTTTCACCCTCCGGTCACACCACAAAAGTATCCATTTGTCTTTGTGCTTCCATACCCTGCATAGTAGGAACTACCGCTATGCCAAATATCTGCATAAGATCTCTTCCCAGTAAGTTTACTGGACATTTTGCAGAAACTACAATTTTACTTTTCTGAGTCATACCTGAAACAGGGTCAGTTATCGCTATATCATGGGAGAGTGGCTCCCTATATAGCTGTCCGTTTGCTGCTTTCACTAATATATAGTCAGGTGATTCAGAATATTCTGGTAACTTTGAAGGGTGTATCAAAGTTCGTGACGCTCCTGAGTCACACAAGAATTTCACTTCCCTTCCTTCCACCAGAAGTGTAACTTCCGGTTTTGTGTCTGCCAAATAGAGCTCCAAGCTCAGTAATGCCAAATCTAAAATTTTACTTTCTTCATCCTCTACATCGGCTTGCACTTCCTCTGTTCCTTCCACTACATTTACATTTGTCCTTTGTTTATTAGTCTTTCCTGATGATTTCTGATTTTCATCACTATCATATAGTCAGTCCTCATCACCTTTATTTTCTGTAGTCACTTTTTTATTTAGCCTGCAATCCCTTGCTAAATGTCCTTTCTTGCCGCACTTAAAGCACTCACCTTTCTTTTTTCTCTCTTCAAAATCTTCTGACCTTTTGTCAGATTGTTTATTTCCCTGGGTATTTTTCTTACCCTTTTTACCCGACTGTACTACAAAGATCTCTGCTCTGTCTTCAGCTGTGAAGACCTGTGTCTTCTTTTTCTTTTTACTATTAAAGTGTCTTTCAGCATGTCTAGCATATTCAAGTAAGGCTTGTAGCCTGCTTGTTCGATGATCTATCATATGCTTTGTAATAAAGCTGCTGATAGGTGCAATGCAACCTTTCAAAAACGCATTTTTCAGTTGCTGTTCATACGAGCTATCATGTGTCTGACTTTCAGGAATAGCCATACCACTATGGTTATTGAAACATTCCAATAATCTACCATAGTAACCATCTACAGTTTCATTCTCTTGCTGTATGCATTGATTAATGCAAGTCCAATCTGCTCTAGGTTTCCATTTTTCAGAAATTCTGTCTGTAAGACCTTTCACTCTGTTGTCTAATTCTGCGTCACTATGTGGGAGTGGTTTAAGCTCTGCAATACGAGAGTTCCAGGTGCCACAAATCATGTGCCAGTCTGGACCCACAATCTGTCTAACTACCTTTTCTACTTCTTCCCCATTCAAGTGGTAACTTAGTCTCATACCTTGTAAATCTTGTAGAAACTTTGTGTAATTAACTTTCGGATGAGGGATTCCCTCTGTAGCTTTCCGAATATCTTCCGGTGTCCATGGTCTATATACTAGGAGAATTGGGTCCTGCCCTTCCTGTCCTGCCTGAGGATTCGGTACCTCGATTAGTGGACAGATTTCTTCCTCACTCTCTTCTAGTGTGTCTCTCCCTATTTGATATAAGTCTGTGTCCCTAAGTGTCTTACGTGTCCGGGACCTAGTTTCAATAGGTTTTCTAACAAATGGTTTTAGTGCTCTTGTAACTTCAGGATAACATGGAGGTGGACTAGCCTGTCCTCCTGCTTCATATCCTGAAAAAGGCATTGGAGGGGGCGGAGGGGGAGGGGCCGTCGCTATTACTGTATTATTATCCTCTTTGTCTAAAAATAATGTTTTCGCATTTTTAATTTTCTGTTCCCTTCGGTTTACTTCCTCAATCCACCTATGTGCCTGAGGAATGCCTAATCGCTGTTGTTTTTTTGCCTGACCTTCTGCGTCAGATTTAAGCTGTTTTAAAAGTTTAACTAATGAAATCTTATTTAATTTACCGTCAAATCCATATTTATTAACCCATTTTGTATAATATCTTACATTATCTGCTTGTTGTGATTGCATATATTTTGCGTCATCAGTTAGGGGCGGATCTCGCGATTTTTTAGTGCACTGATTTCCCATTTTAAACAAAAAATGTTACGTAACCCTTTTCACCACGTGGTATTTCAGTTCTTTACACAGTTTATCTAGAATAACTGCCTACCTTATTCTGTTTCCCTGATCTCTGACAAAATATGCAGTAATTTCCTTTTGTCCCTGATCTGTATAACAAATCTCTGACAATAATTTACTGTAACCTAGTCCCTGATCTAAAACAGAAAAAAGGCAAATATCTTCCTACCTGAGCCTCCTGGGTCAACCAGTTCGAGACCGCTCTTCGGCCGCAGATCAGAAAAGTGGCCAGTCTCTCAAAACGACAATTCAGTCGGAGGTCTTTGTGTTTCAAGAAGAACTGTTTCGGTAGCTTCTCCTGCGCAGTATTCGACCACCGGTACACTCTGATCTGTAGCTGTCGAGGGCTTCCGGTCAAGGAGGATCAAACTGTTAAATAAAAACAAATGATAACAACACAGGATGCTCAGATGCAAAACGTTTACTAGTGTACACCAGGAGGCAAAATACCATACAATACAAGTATAGAGTTTTGTCTGACATGATGTAGGAAATACACAATTTTATATAGTCATACATTCAAGCTGTGCCCACTTCACTGACGTGGTTAGTCACAGGGCACCTACATCACTATGGTCTACAATATTCTATTCATAAGAAAAAGCTGATGTTATACATTTTAAAAGTTTTCCCATGGGAATAATACAGCCTTGCAAAGCACCTGGTTAGTTATAATGTCTTTCTGTAAAATGTTATTCTTTCAAGGTTTCAGTCCTGCTCAAATACAATAGTCGGTTCAGTCTTGTAATATGCTTCTTTGTTCTTCTTGCAACATTACTTTAGCAGCTGTGCTTTATCTCTGATAATATTCACAAGGCCAATTATCTCAGAGGAAGGAAGAAGGATTTTCAATGCTTTATACATTTAATTTTCCTGACCCAGCAGATAATCATTAGTGAAAAACATAACCTTGCTGAGCTGGCTACTGTCAGGGTCAGAGTTCAAATACACTGCAACTCCAAAGCTTCAAGCAATTACATGTAAAATCATTCTTATTGCCATATTGTAAATAGAATAAAATGCATTATATACTATTTGCTTTTAAACTAGCACTTCATACATGTTCAAATACATATTTTTCTAACAGAAAGTAATGAGACACATTGCAGGTTCTGACTTCACAACCATCACAAGATCAAACAGGCAGGATGCCTTGTTTGTGCCATAACAGTATCTCAGCTTGGTACCCCCTCAAAAGAACAGTGTACCCTTGCATGTGTAATAACATAAACTCACCTTTTCTTCCCCCATTCAGCAATCTATGCTTGTTTGTGCCATCCGACCTGCCCATCATTTGATGATAACTGCATGTCATAGTATTCCCAGTTAATATCCTTACACATTTTAAGTTAAATGATATAGACTGACTCACACACTGCATGTGTCTGAGTACTGGTCAGATAACTGATGAATGACCAAGAAACACAAAACAGTAAGACAGACCTGTATATTTACCAGGAATAATCACAGCAGGTTGTGTGATCCCTAAGTGCAGTATATCCAAATATATTACATATAAATGTGCAAATAACAGTTTATACTTCGATATCACTGCACATTCGGTTGCACTTGGTTGTATGATGAATTACTTCATTTCTTTGCTGCAAAGCTGTTTGTGTGGCAGAGATGAATAAGGCACCCATCCTGTTTTCTGAAGGTGCATTGAAGTGAGAGTTGAAATCTAAACCTATGTAGACATATCTCATGTGACTAACATTTTTTACTGTGGATATCATAGTCTGATTTTTATCATTTCAGCTATTTCTCAGTTTCTTATTCTTGGGGGTCACTGTTTGCATGATACGTCGCTTAGCACAAATGGGTTTGGCTATTCTCATCTGGTTTGTGCATAGAGTGGCAGTGCATAAACTGGACGAATGGACCACCCAGGTAACAGACAGAATACAGACAGCCATAAACATAAACCAGATGCATTCAGTTAATACTATTGATCATTGTACAAAACATGGTAAGTTGTGTTGCACTGTGATTAACCTCAAGTACCGTGTTTACATGATAAGATGTGCAACATTTTCAAATGTTGCAAAACCAAAAAGTGCATACTCTCAACAAGTGCAATACCTGCAATTGGTGGGAAAAACATCATTCTACATTGGTGTTGACCTGTGGTAGGCATAGCAGGTGTTTGTGGAGAAGTTTTGAGATTCTAAGCTCAAAGATGGGATGTCCAGGAGTCCAAATTGTTTGTTAGAGTCGTAGTGAATGAACATTGGCCCAGGCTATTGCAGAAGGACTACTGCTGCTTGGATTACAATTCAGAGGCATGGAATAGTCTTGCCCTGACTTTGACCAGTGCTACCGGTATCCCCTGCATTGGTGAGCAATGTAGGAATCACTACAGAGACCTTCAAATGAGGAAGAGTGATACTGTCAAATGTTGGATTGAGGAATGTAGGACTGGGGAAACCCTACAGATGTATAAGTATCACTTACAGGGACTAATTGTAAGAGTTAAAATCTGGATATATTCAGGATGTATTCATAGTGGTATTCTGTTCTGTTCTATTTTTTCCACAGCCATCACAGACTGAGAACTGAATGGATGAACCCATGCCACTAGATTGGAATAGATGTGGGAAGCATGTGATATGTATGCATCTGAACAGTACTGTTATCGTAACATTAAAAGTAAAGACACCTTTTTTGGTTTATTATACAGTTGTATCAAACTGAGCATGCATCTCTCAGATGTAACAGAAAAGTATGCATGCATTATTCTGTAGGCCAAAACAACAGTTCACTATTAGAGAGTAGTCAGAAGTTGTGGGTTCAAAAACCACACTTCCCAAATATGTAATACTGTTAAGTTTTATCAGTATTGCAATGTAATGTCAGACCTCTAAAGCAATGGCACCAATGGCCTGCTGTAAACTTTAATCATTATAAATGGAACATGCATATGTGCAATATAAGCACACATCAAGGATTGCTTGATGCAATTTGTAGTATAGTGTGCATCTGTTATGACCTGGGTAGACTTAACAGTAAAAAAGTTATTTGTTTGGAGTTGGTAGTCCTAAAGTAAAGGTAACAGAATAGAGTCAAATAATTGTATAAATGCATTCTATGCTGCATATGAAATTGCAAATGTTCTCCCTTGTTTTTCCCTCACCCCAACCCTTATCTTCTCTTTTCTTTAAATTATTTTCCCCCATAGCAGAATGGGAAAGGCCTGCCCCTCACTATCCACCTGCCCCCACTTCACCCCCTATGGCATGAAGGCCCAGCACATCTGGGACACAACCTGGTAGTACCTCTTCTGCTGCCACTGCATTACCTGGCCTCTCAGGTAGATCTGCCCCACAGGATAGGCCAGTGGTTCCCTCCAGGAGCAGTGGCATAGGTGGTGATTTTATCACCTGTGATGAACTGCCAGGGTTAGTGTGTAGGATTGTGGACCATACAGTTAGTGCATGCCTACACCGGATGGAGACACTGCTTTCCATCATTGTACTGAATAACACAAGGAAACAAAGACATTAGACACTGCCATCGGTGCAGTGAGGTGGCAGTCATGACAGTCCAGTAAGTGATGACTCGATTCTCTCTCTGTCACCCAGCTTGACATCCATAAGTTGATGTCCACACCCTCACCCCAACCATGGTGTTCACCCACCTCTTGTGTCCTTTATGATTTCTGTGTCTTGTCCTATATGTCCTGTCACTCAGCAATTGCTTTCTCATATACCCAACCTTCTTTAGTCAGACATATCTACATCCTTTCACCAACTCCTCTCTTTCAAAAAAACAAAAACAAAAAGGCACCTGTCCCCCCCCAAAAAAAAATGTCTCATACATAGATCTCCATTTCACACATGTGTCATATTAACTCACTTGATTTGGTACAATTGGATATGTAACATGACTGTGTTGTTTTCTCCCCTCTCTCTGGGGTTGACACTGCAAATTCAGTTAATATTTTGCACATCTGAACATTTTTTACTGTTGAAGAAATAGATAGCTATGGTTCTTTCCTACATCCTTCGTGCACATTCCTGCCCTCCTTTCACTTTGTTCTTCACCCTGCTTGCTTCCCATTTCAACACTTTCCTATTTTTCCCATTTCTTTTCTTAAAGCATAATTGCACAATGCTGTGCATCATGCCCTAATGCACAGCTATGGCAAAAAGCAGTTATAAGTGTTATATAAAGCTGTATTGGAAACCAGTACCATCTAACCCGAAAACGTATGTATTGCTGCAGTGAGTGTATGAACACGTGTTGCTACAGTCAGTTAATTAGCATGTATATTTTAGAGACTCCATAGCAACTATCACCCTTTATAATATGGATTTACACGTAAAAGTATTTGAAACTGTTACATACACTTGTATTTGAACCCAGTAACATCTGACACCAGAAATGAATGGATCAATGCATTAACAGATGGTGCTACAAAGTCAGTTGAGTAGCAGGTGTATTTTACAGACTGAATAGCAAATGGCAGACTTAACTGCTGTTGCATCCACGTCCTACTTAACTGAATCTCTGGCTGCAGGTATTAATTCACTTAATGCAGTGATAAGTTCCTTTTTGGGGCCAGATTGTACTTGTTCTGAATACAACTGTAGCTAATACATTTAACAACTTTTGCATTAGCTTTGCTTAGTGATAGTGAGCAATGACCACCGTTGTGCACTAATGCTTTATAAAAATAAATGGGGATCACACAATAAGACTTTATAAAACATTAATGAGGATTGTGCAATGATACTTCATACAAAATTAATAGGTATGATATGACATTAGTGAGGAGCAAGCACGGGGAAGTAAAAGGGGAATCCTTGCTAAGCTGACAGTTACTATGATTGTATAAAATACATCTGCTACTTAACTGACTTTGTGGCAGCACGTATCAATGTGTTGTTGTGTTCAAATATGGGTGTAGGCAGTAATTTTACAAGTGTGTATGATACTTTTAAATATATTTACTTAAAAAGAGAAGATAAGTGTTGGGGTGAGAGAAAAAAGGAAGACCATTATTAACTTCATACTGTGTTCAAATATGGGTGTAGGTAGTAATTTTACAAGTGTGTATGATACTTTTAAATATATTTACTTATATTACTGCTGTTCACCATTGTTTCGTGATTGTGAGCAATGTTCACCATCTTGTAATTATGCTTTAAAGAAAAGAAATGGGGAAGACAGGAAAATGGTGAAATGGGGAGCAAGCAGGAGGAAAACAAAGTGAAAGTAGGGCAGGAATGTTCAGGAGGGATGTAGGAAAGAACCATAGCTATCCATTTCTTCAACAGTAAAACATGATCATATTATGCAAAATATTAGCTGAATTTGGACTGTCACCTTCAGAGATAGGGGTTACCACAACACAATCATGTTCTATAGCCAATTGGACTGAATCAAGGGTGTGAAGAAGATGCATGTGCAAAATGGAGAGCTATATATAGGATGATTTTATTTTTGGGACAAGTGCCCTTCTTTATTTATTTTTTTTCAGAGAGAGAGGAATGTTGGGGAAGGGACACAGGTATGTCTGGGGCAAGTAAGTTGGGTAGGTGAGCAAGTGATCACTGACAGGCTTGACATACAAGACAGGATACAGGGATGGTGAAGGACACGAGTTGGGTGAACACTATGGTTGGGGTGAGTGTGGAGAAATGAGGTCCCATTTATGTCAAGCTGGGTGACAGTGAGAATTAAGTCCTCACCCACTGGACTGTCATCACTATTACCTCACTGTGGAACTGGCTGCAGTGGCAGATGTCTGCTTTTCTTTTGGGTATTTTGAACTAGGATGGAGAGCATGTGTGCTATCCAGTGTTGGTGTGCACCCACAATGTGGCGAACAATCCTACACATCATGACTGGTAGTTCTTCTCGGGTGATAAAATCACCATCTTCGCCACTGCTCCTGGAGAGAACCATAGGCCTATCCGCCATGGCAGAACTACATGAGGGGCCAGGTAGTGCAGGGGCCGCAGAGGTGGTGCTGCCAGGTCATGCACTAGATGTGCTGGCAGTGGTGCTGTAGCCGGTGGAGTGGGGGCAGGAGGATCATCTGAGACAGGCCTACCCTGCTGTGCTCTGGGGGAAAAAAACAACAAATAAAAAAATGAAAAAAAAAAGAGAAGATAAGTGTTGGGGTGAGAGAAAAAAGGAAGACCATTATTAACTTCATATGTGACATACAAAGCATTGATTCAATTATCTGACTCTATTCTGTTACTTTTACTTTTAACTACAAACTCCTAACAAATTTCTATATTACTTTTAACACTACCCCATTCACAACAGATGCACACTATAGTACAGATTGCAGCCAGCAATCCTTTATGTGTGCATATATTGCACATATGCATGTTCCAATTATACTGATTACAGTTTATAGCAGACCATTTGAGTCACTGGTATAGAGGTCTGAAGTTACTTTACAATAATGATGAAAACCTAACAATATTGTATATTTGGGAAGTGTGGTTTTTGAACCCACAACTGCTGACTACTGTCTAATACTGTACTGTTATTTTGTGCTATACACTGCTGCATGCTTACTTTACTTTTACAGTTTACAGATGCATGCTCACTCTTATTTGAGAATATGGAACTGTTGCTTTGTGCTACAGACTAAGGCATGCACACTTTCTTTTACAGTTGAGATATGCATGAATTTGGTATGATTTTATGAAATACCAACTAAGCCATCTTTAACTTTTAATGTTACAGTAGCAGTACTGTTCTGATGCATACATACCACAAGCTTCTCGCATCCTTGCTAGTCGCATGTCATGGGATCTCACATTCGATGCTTACTCTATGGCAGCTGTGGAAAAAGCAGAACAGAATAACATTATGAATACCAGTCTTGACTATATTCAGCTTTTACCTCTTACAATTAGTCACTGTACTTGATACTTACACAACTGTGAGGTGTCCCCTGTACTAAATTCCCTGATCCAATGGTCAAGAGTATCCCACTTCCTCCTTTGGAGGTCATCAAACTGATGTCGGCATTGTTCACCAGTGTGTGGGATACCTGTAGAACTGGTCAAAGCCATGGCAATACTATTCCAGGCTTCAGATTTGTATTTTGAGCCTAAATAGTCCAGCTGCAGCAACCATGGCCCATGCTCCTTAACTAGGAGTCTAATAAACACTTTGGACTCCTGAACACCCCACCTCTGCACTTGGAAGTGCAATATCTCACCACAAACGCCAGATATGACTACCAGAGATCAAGGCCAATTAGAATGAGCATTTCCTGCTAATTGCATTTTGTATCCTGATGTTTTCCTGCCAGTTGCAAGTATTGTGCTTACTGAGATTATGCACTTTTTGGTTTTGCAACATTTGAAAGGTTGCGCATTGCTTAGGATTGTGCAAACATAGTAGTCAAGAGTACGCACTGCAGGAAAATGTGTTTGCATGATGGTAAGCGATGAGCAACAGTGGTAAGTTGCAATTTCAATGTTATTTGATATAGAGGCACTAGTGTAAATGTGTTAGTCAAATGGAAAGGCCATGCCAGTCCAGATAGCACAAATATACTTGCATGAACATAGTACACAGTATACCCACACTCATACTTGTTATAATCAATGGACAATACATAGATAAATAGGTAAATAACTGACACAATAGTAGTGTCTCAGCTCTCATACATACAAATTTTAATGTCAGTTACACTATGTCAAGTGTTATAAGTGAGAGCGACTATAATCAGAAGTGGAACAACATTAAAAGTGTTTGGAATATGCTGTATTTGAACCCTGGACCATGCATACAGTAGACCTACACTTACAGCTGTTGCTACAAGAAGGTTGAGAAAACAGTTGTGTATGTTGCACTTCATTGCTATTTTGCACTGTCACACCAGGAAAACAAAATTTGCACACCTTGTACTAGAACCCAGGACCACCTGCACTCCAGATCTACCCTTAACACCTGCTGTCACAGGATTACTTACATGACATTCCCTATCTTAGTATTCATTGTAAAGTTCTCACTGTTAATTGCAGTGCACTGCTGCTCACCATGTTTGCACGATGGCCAATATTATTAATTGAATGTATCCTGTTTATGTTTGTGGCTGTCCGGGTCCTGTCTGCAGCCTGGGTAGTTCATCTGTGCAGTTTGTGCACTGCTACATTTCATGCATACCAGATGAGCACAGCCAAACTCGTTTGTGCTAAGTGGTGTATAGCGCAAATATTGGCCCCCCCCCAAAAAAATGTTGAAATAGTTAAAATGGCATGCCCCAAACAAATTTTAATGAAGAAAACTTAACAAAGAGAAAGGCAAATACAATTTGCTTTCATTGCCAGCAAACTTACACAGAAATGCTATCTGCATCATACCTCTCAAATGTCTAGATTTTTGCCTGATATTTTTAGGCTGTTCCTTGTAAAATTTGTGGTTTTCTGGAATATCACTGAAGATTGAAGTCAATAAATAATGACATGCATTTAAGTTTTGCACTTCATATCCTTCAGAAAATGCATGCTAACACAGATCGTATTATTCTAGCTACTTGGACTAGAGACACCAATTGGTTTGACTGTAGCTCATTACACTGTATTTTTTGGCATTCAATTTTATTATGTTTAATTGCCTCATAGTCAAAATACATATCACCTTCAGTTTTTCATTGTCCTTGTACTTCTTTTTCCCCTGCCGTTTTTGTTGCTATCTTTTTATTATATAAATTTATGCTGTTTCTTTTCATTTATTTTACTATTATGTGGAGCAGCATCACAATCTACACCCATACATTTGGCAAGGACTGTCTGCCCCCCACAGGTGGCATCAGCAGCAGCAGGAGCACCTCCATCAGAAGTACCTAATACATCTGGATCCCAGCCTGTCATTGTCACCTCCACACCTCCTGCACTATCTCCACCACTCACGTTAGGTAGTCTTTAACCAAATGCTGGTACAGTTGTGCACACCACTGTCAGTGTCAGTGGAGGTGACACCTTTATCCCCATTCTGCAGGTGCTGACTTTGTGGGGCAGATTATCAGCAGAAGGTCAGATACTTTAATTGGTCAAATGGACAGCCTCCACAAGAGACTTGTTAAGTCACATCACTGTCCAGTGGAGATAAGGCCCAGTAGTGATGGTACACAGAGTGGTGAGCAATCCCTACTGGGACTCCGCTGACAATGACTGCAGCTGCAAACTCCTCAACCTGTCCTCCAAACTGGTCCCCCCTTTTGTGTCCATGCCAACCTCTGTTAGTTGTTCAATTTCCCCTCACCATTGTCTTCCCTCTGTTTGTCTAATGTCTCCTTCATCAGTGTGTTCCTCCTCTACCTTTGTGTTACCACACACCTTGTCAGTTGTGTAGGTCTTCCCCTGCTTTCTACTCTAACCATCTTACCTTTCCTTTGTATCCCTTATTTTCTTCCCCAAAATTCCTAATCTTTATGCATGAGAAGTGGGCACTTGTTCCTCAAAAAATTTACCCCACCTTCTAAACCTCAAGACTGCTCATTCCTTAGTTGCCCACTTTCTATTCTACCCACTGTCTGCTTCTCCTTTTCATTTCTTCCTATAATCTTATTTCCACTCTTTAATCTGGTGAAAAAGTGGATGAACACACCTTACACATGCCCATGTAGGTCTTTCAAATAATTTATCTTTTGTGGTCAGATTGTGTGCGATGGGTCATGAAGTGCACCATCAATGCTCATGTACAACCAATGAGGAGTTGCACTGCTCATCGTATAGCAGCAATTAAGTATTACATATATTAGCCTTAGCTGGCTTAGGATGCTCAAATGAACTGAGCATAGTTGTGCAGTAATGTGCAAATACAACATAGAATATAATTGACACCTTTAGTGTGACTGCTTCAATGACTCTATCTGTAAATGAATCAATTTCCACCATGTGAGTAGAGAGGGTTATGGATTCAAGTCCTCTCAGGGTTGGGCTTTTTGTGTCTTTCATTCTGCAAGTGTGTAACAATCACCTGCTATGTGCTTCATTCACATCTTTAGTGTGACTGTTGCAGTAGCTCAACCTGTAAATGGAGTGCTTTCAACAGTATAAGTGGTGAGGTTTGTGGGATCAAGTCCCCTCTGGGTTGAATGCTCTTTGTGACTTTTATTCATTTTTTTTCAAGCACGTACCAATCACCTGCTATGTGCGTCACTATCATCTTTAGTGTTCTTGTTTCAGCAGTTTTTTTTATTTTCAGTTATTTGAGGTTGATGTCTTTGTGTTTCCTAACCCCTTAGACTTCTCTTCCTCATCCCTGATTCTGTCACTACCTCCCTTTGCATATATTTATGTTATACATTTGTTTCCGTGGCCCTACTACCTCTCCTACCCTACCACCTTTATCAGACTTCCTTTACTAACTTCCAGAAGTATCTTCACCGCATATATGTTGTGAGAGGCCCTCTTTACCCGCAGTCCAGTAATCAAGGAGCCTCAATCTTCAGCACTGATACTGGTGAGAGACTGTCACTAAAACAGTGATGAACTTACTCAGGATTTTGAAATGTAGCTCTCTGCATCAAACACAATTTCCCCCAAGAGCAGTTCCAAGTGACTGACACACCCACATCTGTGTATTTGATTTTCACACACACACACACACACACACACACACACACACACACACACACACACACACACACACACACACACACACTCCTAGGAAAGGCAGGTACAGATTTACTAGCTGTGCTCCCTTAAGCCCAGACAATAAGGTAATGATGCTGCCAACAGCCCCTTGCTGTCAGGCTGTTACAAGGGTATCCAATTATACTGAGTAAAATCAATACTAACATAAATGGTAGAGTATATCCTAAGCAGCAAGGCTTTTTGGAGTGGCCAAGGCATCACTAGAATAAGCACAAGTACTCTCAAGATGTTAAAAGTGGGCGGCCATGGTGGTGGAGTGGTTAGCATTGTCGCCTCACAGCAAGAGGTTCTCCTGTTCGATCCTCAGCTGGGGTGCCTTCTGTGCGGAGTCTGCATGTCCTCCCTGTGGTCACGTGGGTTTCCTCTGGGTGCTCCGGTTTCCTCCCACATCCCAAAGACATGCAGTATGTGGATTGGACACTCTAAATTGGCCCTAGGTGTGAGTGTGTGCATGTGTGCAGCTTCTGTGGAAGGTTGGGCGCCGGGCTGGCAACTCAACACTGTAAAACTCCACTGCCAATCATGAGCAGACATGTGATGCGCTGTGGCGACCCCTAACTGGGAAAAGCCGAAAGGAGAAGAAGAAGACTCTCAAGATGTTAAAAGTAATATCTTAAAGACCAGCCACCATAAAAGATATAAAAATATTTAATAATAAATAATAAAATAGAAAGCATGAAAATATTAAATATCTACGTGCAATAAACATCAGAGTTTCAGTCACAGGATAGATAAAAATAACAGAGTTGGACAGTTTCAAGCAGATGCAGAAAAACAGTACTTAGCAAATTTCACTGCAATTCCTGACTGTCTAAATAGAGCTGTTCCCTAGCTAACTTAATTAATTCAGCAAGGCAAGATGAGATGCTGAGAAGCTTACTTCCACTAGAGAAGGGGATGATCTTCCAACTTCTAACAGACTACAACTAAACTGACTGTGATAGCTGTCATACATTTTTTATATCAGGTTGCAAAGAAAACAAAACAAAAGAAGCTGACCTATGAGTTCAAACCCCTCAGTGCTGGTTATAGAATGACATCACATTTGGTGACATGACTATGATAGAGTACAGACTCAGAGCTTTTCTAAGATCTGTTGCAGTATTTGAAAGTTATAGAATTCTTTGTTTAAACATAAACATTTAATCAATTATAATAACACTGTTGGCACATTTTTAATACAAGCATCTGTACAGGTCAGTGTGGCAGTCAAATGACGCAAAATTATTTACAAAACTATTTACAAAAGTCCAGCTAACTATGCTGGCATATGTTACATATACACTGCCTGGCACATATGTTAACAACTCACATCTTCACATCTCCTCCCCCCATTGAAGACTCAAGCTAGTTTATCAAGTGACCCTGAAAAAACATAGCTAGAAAGAAATGGGCCTGTCTGGGAGCACTTTAACCTTTACCCTGTTCTGAGAGTCCATCTGCATTGGCATTGCTGTAATCTAGACTAACTAAAACAGGGGATTCTTCCAAAGCCCATTTAAGCTTTTGGAATGCCTGCTCACAGGCTGTGGTCCACACTACCTTATCTGGACATTTTTTCCTTGTCAAGTCTGTGACAGGGAACAGCTATTGTCCTATAATTGGGAACAAATGTTATATAGTACCCTGCTGTCCCTAAGAATGCCCTCACTTGCTTTTTGGTAACAGGGGCAGGCTATGTCTGAATAGCTTCTACACTGGCAGGTTCTGGCCTAATCTTAACATTCCCCACTCTATGTCACAGATAGAAGACCACTTCCATACCCACCTGACAGTTACTGGGCTTAGTAGTCAATCCTGCCCTTTGCAGTTTGCCAAGGACCTCCCTGACATGCTGAAGGTACTCTTGCCAGGAATGGTTGTAGATGGTAATATCATCCAACTAAGCAAGGGCATAATCTCCTCCTCCTGGTAGGATACAGTCCACCATCCTCTGGAAGGTTGCTGGGCATTTTTCATCTCAAAGGTAATCTTCATGAACTTGTATAATCTGAAAGGAGTGACAAAGACTGACTTTTCTCTAGTAATAGGAGTGAAGGGCACCTGCCAGTTGCCTTTGATCTGATCAGTAATGGTCAGATACATAGCCATACCCAGCTACTCTAAGGCTTTGTCTGTCTTAGGCATGGGGTAATCATTTGACTCTATGTGATGTTCAGATTTTTGTAGTCCACACAAAATCTTCTCCCTCAGAATCTGTCTTATTCACTCAGGCACCCTATAAGGGGCCTGCTTGATAGGCCTTTGGGGTCCTGTATCCACATGGTGCTACACCAGGTGGGTGCACCTGGGTTTCCCAGTGAACATGCCCCCAAACCCCTGCAACACTGCTCAGATTTCTCGAACCTGGGTAGGGGATAGCCGCTGGGATATTCCTACCCCTTCCACAAAGGTCTCAGTCCGAGCCTCACTGAGGAGATCAGTCATCAGATCCCCTTCAGACTCCTCCTGCCATCCTCTGCAAATACTCTGCACTAGGATTCCCCTATCATGATAAGGTTTCATCATGTTAACATGGTATAAATTCTGCCCCTGCCTCATGCCTATCCAGTTTACCATATAGTTAACCTCACTGGCATCCCTTACCACTTCAGGAGGTCCCTCCCAGGCTGTCTGCAGGTTATTGTGTCTGACAGAAATGAGCACCATAACCCTCCCAGGCTGTCTGCAGGTTATTGTGTCTGACATAAATGAGCACCATAACCTGTTGTCCCACAGTAAACTCTTGGGCTTGGAATGGATTGGAATGGGATTCCTCCTAAAGCTCAGATTGGAGTGGACTGCCCAAGAAAGTACTGCTCCTCTTTAACTTCTGCAGGCTTCATGATAGTTATGTCAGAGGCTGTGTATCTCTTAGCAGTGGCCTGTCTTTCATCCACTAAGATAGGATACAAACTCAGGTGATAGCTTGGTACCCCTGTTGTCTCCAAACAACTTGCTACTGGCAAAACATCTAACCCTTAATCCTGGCTGTGTACCTGAGCTAGTGGCTCCCCCTCTTGCTAATAGACCCTGTTGAGGTGGTTTAGGCTGCCCACTATAAGTTGCCTTATATCCATGTATAGCACTGGGTACCCTCTTCTTGTGCAGTGATGCCCTGTTTGCTAAGTAGAGATCCCCTTTCTCCCCAGCTCATCTGCAGAGTTACACTCTTGGTTTGCCAACCAGATTGTCATGTCCTCAGGCAAGGTATTAAGAGCTTGTTCCCTCATCAAAAGGTCTGCCAGCCTTTTGAAAGTGATAACCTGATACCCACTCATCCATCTATGAAAGTAAGTACTTAACTCAGCAATATAATCACATACACTTTCAACTGACTTGCGTTTATGTTCACAAAACTTATTTATTTATTTATTTGACATTTGTTAACTGGGATAGTTCATCTGAGCAAAGGCCCTTTTTCAGTGGAGGCAAGTAAGCAAGAAAAATTTACAAAAATTGAAGTTGATTACAATAACTGTCTTTCGGCTTTTCCCGGTTAGGGATCGCCACAGCGGAACTCTGGTCCACTAATGATTGGCAGTGGATTTTTACAGTGCTGTGTTGCCAGCCCGATGCCCAACCTTCAAAGAAGGTGCACCCATTTACATATGCACCTACCTGCATGTCTTTAACTTCACTCGACCGTGGGGAGGACATGCAAACTCCAATATACAACAATAAAACAGTTAAGCAAATGTAGATAAAGCTCCACAGTACAATATAGTATGAGGCATTATAACATTGAAGAACAAAAAGATAGCAAAGAAATATACAATAAAACATTTGAATGAATTTACATAACACATTGGGTTATCTTCAGGGGGTAATTGTACAATACATAGCAGTTGTTAAGTGAGTTATGGTAGTAGGGGAGGGATCAAATGAGAAGATAGTGGTAGAAAAAGGGATGGATTCATGCATGATGATTACAGAGGCAAATCCATATGCTATTAAGGTACCTTTTCAGAGTTTTCTTGAATTTGTGGATGTGGGAAATGTTTTTATGGGGAGCTTGTTCCATGCAAGAGCAGGGAAGTAGCTTCAGGTGTTAACTTATAACAGTTCAATAAACATTGTCGCACTCTATCATGGTATAAACAATCTGCATGGGATAATTTAGAAACCTCAGTTACAGCTTTACCATGGAGGAAGGGGGTCAGGAACTGTACTCAGAGCTCATGGTCAACATTATACTGTTTACATACTCTTTAAAATATATGAATAAAGCTATCAAATTCATCCCCCTCTGCAAATTTTGGAAAAACGTTACTGACCTTTATTGCTTCTAGGGTCTGGTTATTCCCTCCATGATTCTGACAGAGTCAGCATCTCCCTCTTGTGTTGTTGCTTCTCCTTTTCTTCAGCCTCCAATTGTCGCATTCTCTCTTTGATCTCCAGTTCATGCTGACGCTGCTTCTCCTTTTCTTCAGCCTCCAAATGTCGCAGTCTCTCTTTGGTCTCCAGTTCATGCTGACGCTGCTTCTCCTTTTCTTCAGCCTCCAAATGTCACAGTTTTTCTTTGGTCTCCAGTTCATGCTGATGCTGCTTCTCCTGTTCTTCAACCTCCATATGTCGCAGTCTCTCTTTGGTCTCCAGTTCATGCTGACACTGCTTCTCCTTTTCTTCAGCCTCCAATTGTCGCAGTCTCTCTTTGGTCTCCAGTTCATGCTGATGCTGCTTCTCCTTTTCTTCAGCCTCCAATTGTCACAGTCTCTCTTTGGTCTCCAGTTCATGCTGACGCTGCTTCTCCTTTTCTTCAGCCTCCAAATGTCACAGTCTCTCTTTGGTCTCCAGTTCATGCTGACGCTGCTTCTCCTTTTCTTCAGCCTCCAATTGTCGCAGTCTCTCTTTGGTCTCCAGTTCATGCTGATGCTGCTTCTCCTTTTCTTCAGCTTGGAATTGTCACAGTCTCTCTTTGTTCTCCAGTTCATGCTGACGCTGCTTCTCCTTTTCTTCAGCCTCCAATTGTCGCAGTCTCTCTTCAGTCTCAAAACATTTGGCTTCCAGTTCAAGTCTCTTTAACTCCAGATGAATTTTTAAATCCTCTGAAGGAAAGGTAAACTGTCCTGTTTCTGAAGACTGCACATCCCCAGCACTAGACTGGTTGTCCTTCTGGCCACTAGTCTGCACTACAGCAGTGATTAAAGCTGAAATTATTTCCTCTTTAGTCCAGTTAGCATGCACTAGTCTTTTGGCTTCACACACCATGGCTCTTTGTTAGCTTACCATGATCTTCTGCTGACATTTTGCTTGCTTTCCCTGACTAAACTAAACTAACAAAAAAATAAAACTGTTGTGACAATGAAACTCTAAATGTTTGCCTTGTGGCTGTTGAGAGCAGACACACCTTCAGTGACAACTGCCCACAGACTACTGAAGTTCAATTAATATCCCACCACTCTGACACCAATATGTGACAGACTCCTTTACCTGGGACATATGCATCATTGGGTCAAAAAATAGATTAAACCGCATGACTATGTAGGCTTGCCACAAGAATTCTTTCTCTTGCCGCAATTGTGCATGTGGGATCATGCTGGATACCCTCAAGGCTAGTGCTCAACAGATGAGCACTACCGTTCATATGTCCTTGCAATCACACAAATTTATATGATCTTCCTGCAGGCCATGATGCAGTGATAGTGAGTATCAGATTGTGCACACTTTCTAAATTATCTGATACCGATTGTTTATACCACGATAGAGTGAAACAATGTTTATTGAACTGTTATAAGTTAACACCTGAAGCTTCTTCCCTGCTCTTATATGGAACAAGCTCCCCATGAAAACATTTCCCACATCCACAAATTCAAGAAAACTCTCAAAAGGTACCTTAATAGCACATGGATTTGCCTCTGTAATCATCCTACATTCATTTTTAATGAGAACTGTGACTCTACAAGCATACATAACAGAGAATTGTGACTCTACAAGCATACATGTCATACATTATCACAAGGGATAAGAAACTAAGAGTAATGCTAGTCAACGCTAGAAGTCTAAACCTCAAGATGCACGCACTCAAAACTCTCCTTAGCATGGAGAACATCGATATCTGTGCAGTAACAGAAACCTGGTTCAGGACTCCCGAGAACACCCCAGCACTACCAGGTTATACCTCATACCATGCTTTTCGGCCCCAAAACTTGGACCGAACCACAAAAGGAGGGGGAGTATCGATATTCATCAAAGATACCCACACCTCCAGGTTGGTGGCAAAGCACGAAGCATCAGAGACTATCCATGTGCAACTAACAGTGGGTAAAACTGCCTTCCAGTTTATAGCCTGCTACAGACCACCCTCCCAAACCCAGGAACCCCACTCGGCCTTCCTGAGAACACTGGAAAATATGAATGTCTCTCCGAACACCATTATATTGGGCGACTTCAACTACCCAAACATAGATTGGGAGCATTACTCTAGCTCCAACACCCTTGCCCAAAGGTTCCTAGAATTCATAAACTCAAATGCTATGGAACAACTTGTTACCACTCCCACAAGAGGGGAAAACATAATGGACCTGATCATCACCAACATGGGGACTCTATGCTCCAGACCAGAAGTGTATCCCTCACTGGTAAGATCAGACCATAAACTGATCTCACTGGATATTCACATCCCGACCCCACCCCTGCCCAGAAAACCACAGTGAAAAACTTCTCTAAAGCAAATTTCACACTCCTCAAAACCGAGGTGGAATCCTTCAAAGCCCCCAGGCCTGTGGAAAATACGGCCCAGACCGCAGAATCCTTTATAAATGCATTCTATGAACACCTTCAGGAATGCATGGATCATGCAATCCCAAATAAAACCAAGACCCAATCCTCCAAAGGCAGACGACCTGTCTGGTGGACCCCAGCCATAAACAAACTATACAATAGAAGGAGGAAGCTACTACATGATAGAGCAAAATGCCAAAAGGGAAGGCATCTCTGATCAGTATTATCAACAAACTAAGGGCACTCATAAAATCGTCAAAGGCCAGCTTCGAGAGAAAAATTGCACAGGACACTAAAGATAATCACAAGGCTTTCTTTAGTTATGTTAGGAACCTGGGTGGGAATTCCCAGATATGCTCAGAATTAGTCCAAAATGACAAAAATACACTGATCCCACAGACATTGCCAACATCCTAGCTGACAGGTTCAGCGCAAACTCCCCCCCCCACCAAAAGGGCAAATATCTATCCCAGCAGAGTGCTGCCCCCCCCCGACATCTCAGATGCTCAGGTGAGAGCCGCCCTCTCCAAAGCAAAAAACACAGCATCAATGGGACCAGACGGTGTCCCAGGCTGCATCCTACATGAACTCCAAGAAGAGCTAAACCCAAACATAAAACTACTGTTCAATCTCAGCCTTACTACAGGATATGTACCCAAAGAGTGGCGTACAGCAACAGTGGTCCCTCTCCACAAAGGTGGTGCCTCAACGGACCCTGGAAACTATCGCCCCATAAGCCTGACTAGCTTGGTCTGCAAAGCTATGAAAAGGATCATCATGGACCTCATAAATAAATATATTGGGGACCTACAGACACTGGATCCTACCCAGTTTGGCTTTGTTAAGGGCAGATCCTGCCTCTTAAACCTGGTTGACTTCTTTGAAACAGTCACCAAGGCCATTGATGAAGGGAAGGTGGTCCACACAGCCTATCTGGACCTCGCAAAAGCCTTCGATACAATACCCCACTCAGGCATTATAGATAAGCTCACCAGCTTTAAATATAAACCCCTATGTCACTAGATGGGTTGCAAACTGGCTCAAGGACAGAACCCACATGGTTAGAATTGCTGGAGCCATGTTAGACTCCAAACCAGTTACAAGTGGCATCCCACAAGGCTCAGTCCTGGGACCTCTCTTGTTTGGTATATATTTCTCGGAGGTACAGGCCAACACGGAAGGACTGTGGCTGACCAAGTTCGCAGATGACTGCAAACTGGGCGCCATAATCGACTCTCCAGCCGACACAAGCATCCTCCAAAAGGGCCTCATAGAAACAGACAACTGGTGCCAGAGCCATGGCCTCAAGCTAAACGCCAAAAAGTGTATAGTCATCCCCTTTGGCAAAACAAAGTGCCCACAAATTACCACATAGGTGGTAATCCATTAAGTACAGAAGAAGTCATTAGGGACCTGGGGACCCAAGTTGATAGCAATCTCTCATTTAACAACCACGTGGCCAAAGTGGTTAGAAAAACATTTTATATAGCCCACCTAATCATGAAGGGATTCACATCTAGATTAGGGGAGGTCATCGTGCCTCTTTACTCATCCCTCATCAGGCCCATAATCGAGTACAATGCCCCTTTTGGGATGTACCTTACCAAACACCTGCAGCAACTGGAAAGACCCCAAAAGTACCTCACCAAGAGGATCAAAGGGCTCAAACAGATGCCATATGCTGCCCGGTTAAAGAAACTCCAACTCTACTCAGTGGCATACCACCTGCTCAGAGGTGACCTGTGCCTGACATATAAGGCCATGTCCAACCCGGAATTAAGGGACATGCTGCACCTCAAAAAATCCAAATCCCATCGAGCTACACGCTCGAGAGACTTGAACCTCAGCACTGAAATAAATAGGGCATGCTGGAGGGACAGATTCATAACCCAGAGGCTCCCTTCACTATGGAATAAAATCCCAGTCCAGGTTAGGCAGAGCCCCTCATTGACTCTCTTCAAGAGGAATCTTGATGAGTGGATGGGAGATCATAGGTTTACCCCGGGTATCACTTCTGTGTCACTGTTAGACAGAGGCACAGTATACTAACCTCGAAAAAGGGCATAGCAGAATTAATTTAAAATGGGTGGCGAAAGCCAAACATACTCTGGCTAGGCTTATAAATGCCCTAGGGCAGATAGCCTAGTATGAACCTATGAACCTATGAACATAACAAACAGAGGAGGGTTGGCTGTCATCACTGACATGTTGTGTCTTTCAGCTTTTCCCGGTTAGGGGTCGCCACAGCGGAACTCCGGTCCACTAATGATTGGCAGTAGATTTTTACGTGCCAAGTTGCCAGCCCTGGCGCACAACCTTCAATGAAGGTATGCCCATTCACGCATGTCTCCACACAGAAGATGCTCTAGCTGAGAATCGAACAGGACAACGTCTTATTGTGAGGCGACACAATAACGCAGCACCACCACCGCAGATTGTTTCTAAATCCATAGGATTGTTTCTGGTGGCAGGTGCCAGCATGGGTCTTGAACTTTATTTTTAAAATACATTTTGACTAATTTGATACAGTAGACTAAATGGATCTCAACTTTTTTCCTTGAGGAAACCTTCTGTTAGTTTTAATAACTTCTGCAAGGATATTTTATGAATTAGTCACATTGATTTGGAAATTTTCTTACATTTTCTTAAAATATTCACTTCAATGAACTTTCTCTGAGAACTAGTGCTTCATCCTTGACAAACATGATTTCAGTGTAACTTCCTGTTTTATTATTAAAAAGAGAATAAGGGACAATATATTGATCTGCCCTTTAAAGGAACACTGACAACTCAGGTATGATAAAAAGGATAACATAAAAATTAAGCAGTTGCTTGTATTTTGTTAGTGAATACAAGGTTCCTGATTTACCATGTCATCTCTGTAACATCAAGGGTTAACACCCTCACAAAGATATCACTTGGATGTGGGAGGACCTGGCTAGTGATTGTGGCCGTGAGTGACCAGTGCTGGCTCTCTCATTTTGGGGGAGGGAGGAAACTTGATCCTGCCGCAGTACTGACATCTAATGGGAGCTTGATAAATCAGCATGCATTAGTGACCTGGATATGGGAGGATCTGACTAGGGATGGTGGTACTGAGTGACCGGTGCTAGATCTCTCATTCTGGGGGAGGGAGGTAGCTTGATCATGGTGGAGGCTTGGTGAAACAGCAATTAGAATTCATTAAGGACAAGGATATGGGAGAATTTGGCTGGATAGGGTGACAGTGAGTGAACATTTCTGGCCCCATCATTCTTTAGAGGGAGGTTATTTGACACTGCTGCAGTGATATCTGATAGAGGCTGGGTGAAACAGCAACCAGCACATGGGCTGGGATGTGTATTCAGTCTATTAAGCAACACGTGCTATAGCTAGATTTGGCACATGCATGATGCAGCTAAACATGTATGCAATGCTGGGCTGGGACTGGTGGTCAGCATGTCAAACCAGCAAGGGTGGAATTTAAGATCTTAAAATCATCAGTGTTTGAGGTCATTAGCTCTTTGCCATCTGGCTGTCACCCCATTTGCTAGCCATATTGCTGTGGGATGGGATCACAGCTGGCTGATCAGTCAGAAGAGGGAAGTTGATGGCCAGCAGGTATAGACAAAAAAAAAGAGAAATTCCTGATTACAGAGCAAACTATGTATAAGTGGAAAGGCAGAATGAGCTAATTGCTTGGTGAAGGCTAGGAGCTGGACAATAGTGGCATGAGGATATAGAACAGGTGGAGAAGGTAGGAGCAGCTGCTGGGATCTAAATTCCAAAACTGGTCAGAATTGCTGGGCTGTTTTTCAGTTTTGTCATATACATGAATATATGCATGCATGTTTGTGTATGTGTTAGTAGTCAGCATGAAGAAACATCAGTACTCAAAATACTGATGGCAACACAAGGAAAAAATGATATTGCAGTTCTACTGGCTCACCTTACTCAGGTGTGCTAAACCTAGCTCTGATGCAGTAATTCTCTTACCAAAAACCTTTTCCCTAACATTATAACTAAGCAAGCTAAATAAAGACAGACACACACACACACACACACACACACACACACACACACACACACACACACACACACACACACACACACACACACACACACATATGCACACACAGACCTATATGCACACACAGACCTACATCTAGGCATTACAATAACCCTAACTAGAAAACCAACTTGCCTGCACACACACTCCTATATCACACCATGGTAAACACTTGGTCATCCAACATTCATCTTCTGGCATGGCTGTACCAAGCAGTCAACTAAAAAGTTCAGCATTATATTTTGTGACAACATGAGCACTCCACAAAGTTTGATATGGCACTATATATTTGTATGCCTATATCTATCTATCTATGTATATCTATATCTATGTCTATATATATATATATATATATATATATATATATATATATATATATATATATATGTGTGTGTGTGTGTGTGCGGACTGCTTGGTTGACAGCTTTCTCTCCACTGTGTTTGGTTAACAGAATAGCTGGCTGAAGTTGCTGATGCAAGTTAGCTATAGTACAGGGGATCTGAAATGCATCCTTTCCCCACTATAGTACAGTCTTGGAGTTGATATATTTAAGAAGCAGGAGATGTGGTGGGGGTGGAGGGAGGCTTGCCCCCTGCAAGAAACTTTTTTTTTTTTTTAGTTTTATGTTCTGGTTTTGTATTATCAGTACTGTGCATACTGTTAATTTTTTTAACAAAAAGTGGGGTGTCAATGTTTTTGAATAAATAAATGTAAAATGCTTTATTTAAAAACCTTGATCCCCAGTTTTTGTAAAAAAAAAAAAACAATGAACAGCTTGCAAATTGCTGACAATGCAAAACTGGAATTTTATATACTCACATACATAAACGTACACATGTATATGTGGGTGTATTACTAAAGTAAAAATGCACCAAACATTGACAAGGAAAATATCTTTAAAAACATTGAAAATGCTGACATTGACGTGCAGCTATGCATGCACAGAGAAAACAGCTTTGGTTCATGCAAAATTTAAAGGTAAAAAACTAATAAAAATACAGTTTTTGCAAGGGGGCATACACCCTGCATCCACCATGTGCAGGCTGTGCACCCGCACTGCCTGCTTATAATAGATATATAGATATTAACATTGATGCTGCACAAATAAGAGGTAAGGGCATATTTATACATACACTCACACACACACACACACAAACACACACACACACACACACACACACACACACACACACACACACACACACACACACACACACACATATATGTATGTGCATGTATACATATATATATATATATATATATATATATATATATATATATATGTTTGTTTGTGTGCAACTAAACCTGTTTAGCTTGAGAATAGTAAAACCTATAGCTGAACAGCCTCAGTATAGTTATAGGTTCATAGGTAGGTACTAGGCTATCAGCCCTGGGGCCTTAGTAAGCCTAGCCGAAAAGATTCCCTGGCTTTCGCCAGCCAAGAAAATTATTTTCCTGTGCCCCTGTCGAGCAGTGTCGCAGAAGTGATCCCTGGGGTGAATTTTCTATTTCCCATGCAGTTGTCAAGATTACATTTTCTTAAAGATGGCCAATGAGGAGCTTTGCTTGAGATGAATGGGTAGTTTGTTCCAGAGTATGGGAAGTCTCTGGGATAGGAATCCATCCCTCCAGCATGTTCTGTTTATTGTGGTGACAAGGTTTAGGTCCCTGGAGCATGTGGTTCGGAGAGACTGGGATGTCTTTAAGTGTAGCATGTCCAACAGCTCCGGCTTTGACATAGCTTTGTATGTTACGCAGAGATCGCCTCTACGTAGGTGATATTCGACCGAGTAGAGCTGGAGTTTTTTGTGACAGTCTGTGTGTGGCATCTGTTTGAGGCTGGTAATCCTCTTAGTGAGGTATATCTGTAGCCTTTCCAATTGTTGTAGGTGTCTTGTGAGATACATGCCAAATGGGGCATTGTACTCTATAATGGATCTGATGAGGGATGAGTAGAGAGTTACAATGACCTCCTTTTTTCTAGAGGAGAACCCTTTTCTGATGAGGTGTGCCACGCAGAGGGATTTTCTGACTACCGTAGCGATGTGGTTATCAAAGGAGAGACTACTGTCCACATGTGTCCCGAGGTCTCTTATCACACTTTCAGTGTTTAGTGAGCTACCGCCTATGTGCTAGTTCATGGGTACTGAGTTTTTCCCAAAGGGGATGACATTGCACTTCATGGCATTGAGCTTGAGGCCATGACTTTGACACCAAGCATCTGTCTCTGTGAGGCCCTTTTGTAGAATCTCTACATCATTGGGTGATTCTGTTATGGCTCCCAGTTTGCAGTCATCTGCAAACTTTGTTAGCCAAAGACCTTCTGTGTTGGCCTGCACTTCAGAGAAGTAGATGCCGAACAGGAGAGGACCCAGGACCGAGCCCTGTGGTACTCCACTCGTCACTGGTCTGAAGTTGGACATGGAGTGGGCTACTTTTACTGTGTGTGTTCTGTCAGAGAGCCAGTTGGCCACCCATCTTGTGACATAGGGATTGTAGAATAAACAAATAATGTCACTCTCTGTCCAGCAGTAGAATGAGACCTGCATATAGAAACCACAGTTGTATTAATATAATGGGGACACTTTTTTTTGTTTTCATGTCAGAGATATTGTATACAAGACTGGGCCGATTCAGAAATGTTATTGTGAGATGTAAATGAGGTGTAGTGGACATCTTCTGCAATATTGTTGGGGAGGGACCTACGAGGGATGCTATTCATAGTGAATTAAAGGCACTTCTGAAGAAAGAAAATGAGAGGTAATATGCATCGGGAGACCACTAGATATGAGAGATACTCTAAAGAGCATGCTGTAAAGGTACTAAAAAGGATTGAAACCCTCCACCTTCTCATCTCTCACAAAGAATAGTAGTCTTGTGCACCACCTCCAGACAGGAAGGATGTATTAAAATACTTGTGTCTTTTGTGTGCATATGTCTGCTTACATAAAAACACACACATAAAGCAGGAACATTAACCCACTATGCTAACTAATTCTTTAGCACTAGGCAACACCTGAGAGATTATTTAATTTACTTCTGAGACTTACTTAGAAAGTTACAAGAGTAGCAGCATTAGCATTAATATGCAGGATATGAATACCAAGAAGAGTGGAAATCGAATATCTGCCATTGCTGACTGAATGTAAGGATCTGTGATTTACAAGGGAACGGACAAAAAAGTAAGAAGAGGCACCTTGGATGTTCTAACAAGCCAGGGACAGGTAATAGTTATGTATCTTTGTATATGTGTGTGGGACAGTGAATGTGGGATGCCTGTGCCAATGGAATGAATCTTTACTACAAGACTGTGCTGATTAGCACTAGCAGTAGTTAATGGAGATTCAGAGCCATGCAGATTAGCAGATAATGAGGCCTTTCCTTATTGCAGCTAATGCAGATCTGAATCACAAATCAGTGCACAGTGTAAACAGTTCCTGTTTTCCATTGCTCTTTCAGCCAGCACTGCGGCTGTTTCTGAATCACTGAGGATGTATATGAAGCTCTCCATGTAGTTATGTACTCCTTTTTACCAAACAAATTAATCATGACTTTCAGTCAAGTAGCAAGGCTAGAATCAACTGGTTGTCCTGTAGAGTATTTTATCAAAGGGTGATATAATGTTTGACACTGCACATCTCAAATGTACCCCACATGTCTTTATATTGATTCATAAAATCCTTGTTCTATGTGAAAATGGTTTGTTACACATTGAATGTTAAGATATTTAAACAAAAATAAGTGAGGTTAAGATTTTAAGATTATCAAATCATATTGTTTCATATACAAAGCATTTTCCGAGTATTCAGCGGAACATTATTGTTATATAGTATAACATTTTAATAATATCTGTAGCAAATCTGTGAACCAAGTAACATCAAACTGGAAATCAATGGCCTAACACTATGGTGCAGAAGAGTCCCTGACTGGAACCCAGGTTACCTATATTCTGTTTACTGCATAGGTGTTGTGAATGTTGGGAGTCAACAGCTGCTCCTGCTGGCTCACCCATTTTAGGGGAGGAAAATTGCCCTGATTCTCTGCTAGGGTTCCATATAGGGACAGGTCCAGGTGTTACACCTGTAGATCATTAGCTTGCTGAGTACATGATGCCAGGTACTGCATTGTACAGTGCAGCACAGGGAATAATGTATGTGTAGAAGCATGCACTCCTCCTTATGTAAGCAGCAAGTGAGGGTCCAAGAGAGCTGTCATGAGGAGACTATGGAGATCGGGGGCAGGGGACATCTGCTTGATCCAGTGAACTACCCTGCTCCCCACTATCTGACTGTCACTTTTCTCTGAAGAATGAATGAGCTGAGGTGGCCCTCCCACCAGGGAACAAACAGGCCATATAACTCTCATTTGGGATAGTAGGTACCTGGGCTTTGCCCCAGAAGAGGATGACTGTGAGCTCTTAGAGATGAATTAAGGAGAGTTGTTGCACAACACCCAGTGAATAGGAGAGAAGAAAAGAGAAAACTGTGAAATTCTAAACACTGACTATTAAAATCACAAAAAAGTAAAAGTAAACTTTGACTATGACCATGTAGCAACACTTTATTTAATGCTTTTGTTCTAACCAGAAAAAAAAAAAAAAAAAAAAAAAACAGAACATGGATATCAAACTTCACCACCTTCAACCATGGATACATTTCCCTCAGGATCTTAGTCAGAATACAGTTTAATCTGGAAAAAAAAAACATTTTCTTTTCATGACAAATGTCTTGTAATATTTTTATTTTTGCAAATCTGACCATAATCTTTGAAGATGCTTAGTTACAGCTTGCTATGTATTCCTCCGATGTATACTTCCTCTATACCAAAATATAAATTATTCTCAGGTGTAAAATGGTGTTTGTCATATATCTTAAATATCTGAAACACTAAATGTACAGTTATTTTATTTGTGTATGTATGTGTGTGTGTGTGTGTGTGTGTGTGTGTGTGTGTGTGTGTGTGTGTGTGTGTGTATCTGGTGTCAATAAATTTCAGTAGACCCATATATCATTTGTTGATATCTTTTCAGCTGACAAAATTTAGTCAACTAAACAGATGGCTGATAGGTGTGTGAGATCGCACATTTGTCGGGATAGGTAAGTATACCCTTTCCCCAAGATTGTGCTATTTCAAAGTTAGTATATACAGTTAGCAGGGGTTGTGGTGACAGAGCCCCACATGAGGAGGAGGGGCTTGCCATCCTGTGAAAAAAAGGTGTTTTATATGTGCAGAGATTGTTAATTGGCATCTGCATAGTGGCACATTAGTGTTTGCAAAGTTGATGTGAAATGTTTATATTTGGGTGTGTCAGAAAAATATGTATTAATATATGTATTAGTAATATGCTTAGTGCATTTAGAGCTTGAAAAGGTTAACACATTTACTCTATTTTACACTGCATAAATCTGTACAAATTGCAGAAGCTTTCTGACCTTGTATTGTCATGAAATATGCACAGCTAAAATCTTTGCTTATGCCTTGGAAATTTACTGAGAAGCAGATGATTTCTGCTTGTGTCAGGAAAATAATGAATAGAACAATCACACTTGTATAAATGTTATGAAACTTAGACAAGGAGTTCTGCTTGTGCTGTGAGAAAATACACAGCTGCAGAAGCTATAGATAATTAGAACAAAGACTGCTTGAAAGTATGAACTGCAATCAGCGTTTGCTTGTGTCTGAGTTAGAAAAGTACCTTGAAAAGTAACACATGCATTAGAACTATACAATAGAATCTTGTAACGGGCTAGTCCCCACCAAGGCCAGGTTGTTTTTCTCAAAATGTTTCTCACAAATCTAGTCATGTCAGCAGAAAATCTGAGTAACATCTGCTGTAGAACAATACTGAAAGTTGTGTTTGATTACGTCAGCTATAGAAGGCCATGTCTTGTAAAACAGTATAAGAATAGCATGTTTCCTGTTAGTAGTTAGGCAAAATCTTGTATTTGCATGTTTTTGTCTCCTTGCTGCAAGTTATTAAATGTGCCTTGACTGAACCTTACGTGTATTGGTCTTTGAAGTTTTTTCCTTTGACAGGGTGTTTCATTCAATTTTAGTGCACATATAGATAGAGCGATACATACTGATGTATAGATATATTTTTCAATTAAAGAGATCTGTTTCATTGGACAAGATGTTTTCAAATTAATTTTATTCCAGTGTGTCTTATTCTGTAGCTAGGATGCTATGTGCTTTTAAGCTTCTGATCAAGCCCAATTTATTGTGTCATTGTTGAAACACATAATGCTTATACAACAATAGCCACAAGTGAACACACCATGAAAAAAGAACCACCTCTTACCATAAGCACTTTTAATGGAAAATTCTTCAGACTACTAGAGGTACCATTTCAGCACTTATTCCTTTAATTGTGCAAGATATTGTAATCACAGCTGTAGAGGAAGTTAACTATACCTGCAAGGAGCACAGCAAACAATATAAAGGATGATGGAATCTTCTGATAAGTATAACTGAAGTTCAAGAGATTGTTTTTGTCTTACTGATTTATAGTATGCATAAGAAGCATACAAAAATAATATGAAATCATTATAGTGCTGTAAAAATAAAAGAGAAATATGTGCTTGAACAACTGCTGCACTCTTTTACAAGTGTTTCCTGTATTAGTCATAAGGAAAATATTTTATAGATTTGCAGATGAAAGAAATGTAACTGAAGATGTTACACTTGAAGCTAATGTTACTGTTGTTAACCTGATTTTTAACTTGATTACTTTAATTACAAAGAGTATTGTTAGTACTGTATTCAACATATTGCAAGCACATAACTTGAGAGATACACACAATGTTTCAAAAAGTCAAAAGGCCTTGCCATCTGAAGCCATCATAAGTATGGATAAGCACTATTCATATCATTCTTCCCAAGTACAAAGGCACATCCCAAATCACTGCTCTCACTGTAAGCATACGGTTCCAGTACACACGTTTTACTTCAATAAAGATTTTACTACAGTATTTCAATACTACATGCAATGGCACCTAAACAGTATTGTGTGGATTTATTGTGATTTTTTTCTGTTTTGACTATCCTAACCCATTTTTCCAGTGCTTTTCTTATTTTGAGTAGCATCTTTTCTCCTATATTGTTTTGTTTCTCTCCCATTTATTTTCCTTTTTCTTACAGGTTAAAATCCCTCAGGAGCAGACTGGGCATGTATTTCTCAGGCTAGGGACAGATCAATCTCTGCCTGTCTGGGGACATCCTCATAGGGTTGGAATGGAGACACTGGTCTTGCAGGCACTCCAGCATCTGGCAGCCTGGCAAGCCTCAGAGAAAGGGGGCTTCAGAGCTTGGTTGAGGATGTACTGGTAGGGGTTGTGGATAGTAGAATTTAGCAGTAGAAGCATCTCTTCAGCATGTAGAAGACATGCTCTCCCAGTTGGTTCTGACCACCACACCAACACAGGCCCTTACCCCCTCAACATTGTGGGGTCCACACTGCAACACCATCTGACAGTTGACATATTTGAGGCTCCATGGAGTGAGATTCCAGCTGTCAGTTCCTCAGCCCTTTTCTTGTATCCTTTCTCCTTCACCTTCTTCCCTATTTCCCTCCCACACTACCCTGTCATAAAAAAGTAAAAAATAGTGGGGTTTATCCCCCTACAAAAGAATAGTGCCCATCCACTCCCTCCTCCTCCAGCAGAAACCCTCTTAATGTTTCCCTTGCGTGTTCTCCTCTGTTTTGTCTCCCCTTTTTCAGTATTTTCTATCTTCCCGCTTGCTATTCTTTAATGAAACAATTAGGGTGTTCACAACAGGATACCCCTATATAAAAAAATATAAACCCTTTTTAAAAAAATCCATTAAGTACTGTGCAGGCAGCAGTGTTTCTTAAATATTTTAATTGTGACTGTATTCAGCTGTGCTTGCCTGTGATGTGCAAAAAAAAAAAGTAGCACAAACCCTCTTGATTTTAAGAAGCAATTTGTGCATTTGTAATGCAAACCTTTATACAACCTACTCTTTTTCAATACATGAAATTAAATTACTTTATAGGATGCAATAAAGAGGCTACCTCTCAAGTTTTCAATGCAGCTAGAGACACAGAGTCTGTGCTAGGAAGCTTTCTATATTGTCCTTGGAGTGAACTAATTGCTGCTTTTGGAAGCATGAAGAAATCCAATTGATGTGATAGTGTTCAATCTCGCCGTTTGTTCTTACACATGGGTTCGGAGCCGATCCCCGGCTCCGTGCCGGCCTCTTGCAAGCTCTGCATCGAGAAGAAGCTCGAGACAATCTAATACCCACAATCCCCCTCTGCCTTTACCCCAGATCTAGTTTGCCGCTGCTGCATACGCATCGTTGGGAGCTAGCTCGAGAGTTTCTAAGCTAAGATATAACTTTTATTGTTGTATTTTATTAGGATACTAGTCTAGTTGATATTTTCAGTGTTAACAAGTGTGATTGTGTTGTGGTTCCGTTAATTTTTTGGTACCGTTAACTTTATTTATCGGTATTTTTGTTATCGGGGCCTACACCCTTCATATCTGTCCATAGTTGAGACAAATTTTTACCGGATTTGACAATTACATCGATTGTGACTAACTATTTTCGGATTTGACTGTTTTTTACTGGAGTTGTCTTTTTATTCTACAATGTCTGAGAAGGTAAAGTCTGGTTTCAAGCGTTGTCAGTGTGGCCAGAAAATGTCGGTCACTGACAACCATAGTTCCTGCGTCTACTGCCTTGGCCCTCTCCACTTACAAGAGGATTGCTCCATCTGTCACTCTTTTTGTGGGAGGGTCATGACAGATAGGCGCAGGAAACTAATGGACAGAGGTCTATTGAAACCGGCTTTCCAAGAGGCTCTGGATGCTTCTGACCAGGCATCGAAGTCCTCTAAGGAGTCGAAGACATCGGAGCCTAAGTCATCGGCTCCGAGCTCTTCTTCAAAGGTTAGATCACCGGTTCCACAGACTTCGGGGCCGAGTGTTCAACTGGTATCGGTTCCTGAGCCTCGAGTCTTGGAACCGGTGATGGAGCTCCCTCCTTCGGCCATATTGAGGTCGGCTCCGTCTTCGGTTCCTTCGACCCGTTCTTCCTCCAAACTTTCGGATGTCGATGTGGATCGCGTGGTGCAGAAGTTGTTGGAGCATTCGGCCCTCTCTAAACTTATTTCGGTTTCCACCCAGTTGGTGTCGAAACTTGAAGGCCTTCCTGTATCTCCATCCATTCCTCCTCCGAGACCGATTCAGTCTTTGGAGCCGGAAGAGGCTGATCTACTGATTGTGGAGCCCTCGGGTCCAGAACCGTCCTTTTCTCGGTCTGTTCCCCTCACCTCGACTCTGTCGGACCCGGTACCGGAGTCTCGGAGCCGACGGTCTGTTCTTGGTTCCGGGGCCGAGAGTCGAACCGACATGTCGGTTCCGACTCTCCCCCTCGGGGCCTCGGCGCGGATCGATTCGGCTCCGTCCTCGGGGTCGATGCCTTCGGTGCCCGTGTCGGGGATTCTTCCCATTTCTTCGGAACCGGGGGACTCTTCGATGCGGGACCCGGGAGCGTTCGACCTGATGAGGAAGGTGTTGTCTACCCAGACAACCACATCAGTGGAAGCAGTTTCTCCTCCCCATAAAGGGCCTTTGTCTTCATCTGCACCCACGGCCACATCCAAGCGTCGGGCACCAGTGTCTCAGCCACCCCTGGAGGGTGCCCCCTCTTCCTCCGAGGCTTCTTCGGATGCTCCCCACGAGGAAGTCCCTAGGAAGAGATTGTGTAAGAGGAGACACTTGGATTCTCCACAGGAATCCTTGACATCTGACACTGACTTAGATGACTCAGAGGGGTCCCCTAACTCACCTTCAGAAGATGTCTCTTTTTCAGACATTTTGGAGATCCTGAAGCAGAGAGGTGACTGGCAGTCCCTTCCCCCTTCTGAGGATGAGTCAGTTCTGCTGAAGGCATTTGGTGCTCGCCCTTCCTCCTCCTGGGTCACTCCGCCCTTCGACGAACTAATGGAACTAATTGCTCGAAGGGCGTGGGAGACTCCTGACACAGTGGAACCTGTTCCAAGAAAACCTAACAAGTACATCACAGCACCTCAGGATAAGTCCTACCTTACAAAAGGAGTTCCAGTAGATGCTATGGTGGTGGCAGCAGCCACGAAAAAGGAGATGTCGGAGTCTTCTTCGTCTATCCATCCTCCTAATAAAGACTCTAGGACGATGGATAGATACGGGAAGCGCATTTTTAGTTCAGCGGCTTTTTCCATGCGGTCCCTGAACTATTTGACCCACTTTACACGTCTACAGAGGGATCTAGTCAAAGAGTTGGGAGATACCCTCCAGGGTACTACAGATGCAGCTGTTTCAGAGAAAGTGACAGCGCAACTTAATACCCTAACATCGATTGTTAACTCGTCCATGAGGCTGATTTCCTACGCAGCCGAAGGTTCGAGTAGGGCAGCAGCTTCAGCGATTGCTCTTCGTAGACAATCCTGGATGCGCCTATGCTCCTTTGCGGAAGCCTTCAAGTCTTCCTTTACAAACGCCCCATTTGACGGTGCCACTCTCTTTGGCCCCAAAGTAAAGGAGACCCTTACCTGGTGTGAACAAGAGGGAAAGACTCTGTCTGCTGTCGGAGTCCGTTTTTCCACCCCAACCAGACCGTACCCCAAAGGGCAACGCGGTGGAAAAATGTGGTTTCGAAAACCCCAAGGGTCTTTCTCAGGCACACAGGGTGATGCCCCCTCTAGAGGCAGAGGAGGGGGCAGAGGTGGAAGACGCCGCTCAGGCGGCAGAGGGGGTCCGCAACATCAAGGTGACAGGGAAACACTCCCTGGTAAACCTTTCCAGCACTCCTGAGAGGAGGCCCGACTGTCCTGCTCTGGAGGCAGTCGGGGGTCGCTTAGCTTTATACCCTCAGGCCTGGCAAAATATAACTACAGACAAGTGGGTAAAAAGCGTGGTTACCAGAGGTTACAACATACCCTTCCTATCTCATCCCATCCCAAAGAAAAGACTCCCAGATGTACCGCCCCATCTGCGAGAGCCAGCAGCTTTAGAAATTTCAAAGCTGCTAGAAAAGAGTCATCCAGCCAGTCCCAGCAGACCAGCAAGGATTCGGGACTTACTCAAGGTTCTTTTTAGTTCCAAAGAAAACAGGGGACTGGAGGCCCATTCTAGACCTAAGCTACCTCAATACTTTCGTCAAGAAAGAAAAGTTCCGAATGGTCACGCTTCAATCGATCCTTCCATTCTTACAGAAGGACGAGTGGATGTGCTCAATAGATCTAGAGGATGCATACTACCACATCAAAATGGCCAGGGCATCCAGAGATCATTTGCGCTTCCGGCTGGGAGCCAGTCACTTTCAATTTCGGGCCCTGCCCTTTGGTCTGACCTCAGTCCCCAGGGTCTTCACCAAATGCATGGCAGTGGTAGCGTCTCACTTGAGACGCCAGGGATTCCAGGTGTTTCCGTATTTGGATGACTGGCTCCTTTCGGCACCACCCGGCGTCAACTACTGCAGGCCAGAGACTTTGTTCTTCAACTGTGTGTTCACCTAGGGATTTCCGTAAACTTCGGAAAATCCTTACTTCAGCCATCTCAAAATATCTTGTTCATAGGAGCAGAGTTAAACACACATCAGTTGATTCTGAGGCTTCCCCCAGAAAGGATATTATCACTTCAGACTCACATACGTCTTCTACTCTCGTCAAGGAAATCTCCTGCAAAACTAGTACTGAAGGTATTGGGCCTCATGTCAGCCTCCCTTATTGCAATTCCTCTGGGAAGGCTGCACATGAGAGTCCTACAATGGCTACTGTTTGCACAATGGTCGTTTCAACAACTACCTCTAACACACGAGATTCTTATAACAAAGACTTGCAAAACAGATCTAAACTGGTGGCTTCAAACGTGCAACCTTTCCAACGGGAGGCCGTTTGTGCTACCCACGCCCACAGTTACAGTGACCACGGACGCTTCCCTGATAGGGTGGGGGGGCATCTTTCAGGGACAGACAGTCCAAGGTGAATGGACCAATTTAGAGTACAATCTGCACATCAATGTTCTAGAGTTGAGGGCGGTGTTTTTAGCGTTGCAACACTTTGCTCCCCTTCTTCCTCTAGGGACTATTGCAGTTCAGACGGACAATATGTCTGTAGTCTGGTACATAAACAAGCAGGGGGGAACCAAGTCCTATCAATTATGCAGAGAGGCCATGAGAATTTGGCAGTGGGTGGAGTCCACGGGTCGCTTTCTAATAGCAACGCACATCCCGGGGTCATCCAACGTCATAGCCGACAGGCTGAGCAGAGCAATCCTGTTACCGCACGAGTGGTCCCTAAAACAGTCAGTGGCGAAAAGGATTTTTCGCACGTGGGGCCAGCCTTCCTGCGACCTGTTTGCGTCTCCAATGAATGCCAAATGCAGGAGCTACTTTGCCCTATTACCCTCCAGGGAAGTCCCCAGGGACGCACTGGTTTACGATTGGCCCCCGGGACTCCTATACGCATTTCCCCCATTTCCTCTGATATCGAAGTTTCTCCAGAAAGCCAGGAACCTACACAGGACGATAATCCTCATTGCTCCATTCTGGCCTCGTCAAATTTGGTTTCCCTTCCTGAAAATACACTGCATTCGGGGACCCTGGATTCTGGACCCAGAGCCAGATCTATTGACTCACTCGTCAGGGGTTCCCCATCCCGCTCCTGTCACTCCATCTAGCAGCTTGGCTGCTCCAATTCCCAACTTAGCCAGGTCTGATCTTTTGTCACCAGCAGTCCAGAATATATTAGTGGCTTCGCATAAAGCTTCCACTACTAAAACATATACTAGCAAATGGAAACGATTTGTATTCTGGGCGAATACACACCATGTGGATCCCTTTATAGCTCCTTTGAATAAGATATTAGAGTTCTTAACAGACTTATTTCATCAGGGTGCTTCTCCTGCTACTCTAAGAGTTCAATTGGCTGCCATTTCGAATTCCCATGTGGAAGAATGTGGAGCTCCTGTTATGGCTCACAGACTTTGTAAAGCCTTTTTAAAAGGAGTTTTTCATATCAGACCACCGGTCAGATCTCCGACGTCTCCTTGGAGTCTGAATTTGTTGTTATCTAAATTAATGTTGCCCCCTTTTGAACCCGCCTCTTCTTGCCCATTAAAATTTTTGTCCTGGAAAACTCTCTTTCTGGTAGCCATTACTTCTGCTAGACGAGTATCTGAACTTCAGGCTCTCTCCATCAAGCACCCTTATTTGATCTTTCACTCTGACAGAGTTTCTCTTCAAACCAATTCATCCTTCCTCCCTAAAGTGTGTTCTATTAACAATATTAATAAGTCCATTGAATTACCCACTTTCTTCAAAAACCACTCCAACAAAATGGAGTATATGTTACACAAATTGGATGTTCACAGACAGCTAAGATTTTATTTGGATAGAACAAAAGATCACAGAAAAACAGATCAACTCTTTGTGGCTTTTGCTGATAGCAGGAAAGGACTTGCAGTTACCAAAAGAACTCTTTCTAAATGGTTAACGGATTGTATAATCTATGTCTATGATTCTGCAAATCAACCCCTTTTACACAAACCCAAAGGACATTCCACAAGGTCAATATCTACGTCTTTGGCTCATGCAGCTCGCCTACCACTGGACGCTATTTGTGCGGCTGCTACCTGGTCTAAGCCACATACATTTATTTCTCATTATAAAGTAGACAAGGTTTCTAGGGACAGGGCAACCTTTGGTTCCACTGTGCTCAAGAACGTCCTCCCGTGAGTTCCTCAGGATCAAGGAGCTAGGGACGCTACCCATGTGTAAGAACAAACGGCGAGATTGAACACTATCACATATAGAAGTTATGTCCTTACCATAACGTTCCATGTGGAGTGTTCATCTCGCCTTTGTTCTTACAGTCCCACCCTCCCACCCTTAGGAAGAACGTTCTTTGATGCCTGGCCAGGAGCATTTTTTGCTACTGTTACTATACTGTGTACATAGTTGGTATACACATATATTTTTATATGTGTCTGTTTAGATATGTATATAGTTTTTCTATAATTGCTTTCTATACTTATGTGTATAAGCATGAATGTGCTATTCTGTAGATTGGTTTGCTTGCAAACTAGATCTGAGGTAAAGGCAGAGGGGGATTGTGGGTATTAGATTGTCTCGAGCTTCTTCTCGATGCAGAGCTTGCAAGAGGCCGGCACGGAGCCGGGGATCGGCTCCGAACCCATGTGTAAGAACAAAGGCGAGATGAACACTCCACATGGAACGTTATGGTAAGGACATAACTTCTATTTTTATGACTTCCAGCATCTGCCACTGTTCTGAAATAAAGCCCTTGTCTGTATATTTTTACAGGTAAATGCTAAATGCTGTCATCTTCTAACAATGTGGGTTTTGGCTTGGGAACTAGAAGTCAGATGACCAGAAATTATGTCATTCTGCAAGCTATCCCTGTAGTAATATTTTAGATAAAGGATAAAGGGTCTCAAAAATCTGTCTTATGCTGCCCGACTGAAAGAACTCCAGTTATATTCAGTTGCTTACCGCTTGCTCAGAGGTGACCTATGCCTGACATACAAGGCCATGTCAAACCCAGATTTGATGAACATGCTTCATCTCAAAAAATCTAGATCCCTCAGAGCCACAAGGGCGGGAGACTTAAACCTCGACACGGTTATTAATAGGACGTGCTGGAGGGATAGATTCATCACCCAAAGACTCCCTATGCTGTGGAACAAAATCCCGGTTTATGTGAGGCAGAGCACCTCGCTGGCCTTGTTCAAGAGGAATCTTGACCAATGGATGGGACATTGCAGATACACCCCAGGGGTTACCTCAGTATCACTGCTCGACAGAGGCACAGCAAAATAATGGGCATAGTTTCTCCAAACTAAAGGGGTGGCGTAAGCCACAAAACTATGGGCTAGGCTTATAAATGCCCTCGGGCAGATAGCCTAGTATGAACCTATGAACCTAAGATATTAATCTGAGAAGTCTGTTAGTGAGACAGAACACTCTGTATTCGGTCTTGAACCTGACAAGAACCATTCACTGCAACATTTGCCTTGCTCTGTTAGTAAGTTCTTAGGTTATAGTGCAATTCTTTTAGATTCAGTCAGGAATATACTGAAACTTAGTTTAGATATTTTTCTTTATTTATTTGAGACTGCCCTGCAGTGTTGTTTTAAATATTTCCTGTGGTTTTGACCCTCTGATGTCACTGAATATATATATTTAGTACTGTCTTGTTCTTTTATTATTTATTATTAAATATATTTAAACCTTTCATTGTGGCTGATCTGTCTAGAGATATTTAACTTTTGTGAGTTCTTGTATATTTATTTGGTGATACTGTGTGGGCCACTCCTAATAGCCTTGCTCTTGGTCAGACTACCATTTGTATTAATATTAATATTACACAGTAAGATTGGACACCCTTTGTTAAGGGCCTTAAAGTAGCTGATAAGGAGTGACTGGTGGCAGTAATAACTACCTTATGGCCTGGGCAGAAAGGGGCATAGCAAGTAAATCTGTGCCAGCCTTTCGTGTGTGTGTGTGTGTGTGTGTGTGTGTGTGTGTGTGTGTAAATCAAACCTCAAAGAGTGTGTGCGTCAGCTACTTGGGCAGGGACAAAAATCACTGATTGGACAGAGAGAATGCTGGAGGTCTTGGCTTGGTCACTCAGCTGAGATCTTGGCTTGGTCACTCAGCTGAAATCTCAACTCTATATCTGTGCTAGTGGGAAGTCTTATTGGGGATCTGGAGGAAGAGGGAGAAACCAGCCCCGGACTGAATGTGGTCTCTGTGTGCTCTTAAGGGAAATTGCACTTAATGCAGAGAGCTGCATATGGAAATACTGTGTGTGTGCACACTTGTAATCTTCCCAGTGAAAGTCCCCCCACTGTTGTCAGTGGTGAGGATTGAGGCTCCTTAATTACTGGTCCAGTGGAGGGTCGTGACATCTTTGAATAGATACACCCATCAGTCTTATACTTTCTTCAGGTCCTTATCATGTTTCTTTGTCCACAAAAAAGGTATTCTTATTTGATCAAATTTCTGAGTGGTTCTACAATGTTGAAAAGCTTTGTATGAGGAGAGCACAGCACTGTAGTTTGCAATGCCCTACAGATTTCTTATGACAGTAGGGTCTTTTGGAGCAATAACTTTTATAGCTTCTGAGTTCCTTAGGTGAGAAAAAAATATTTTATTATTCAGTATAAAGCTTTACAACTGTAATATGCCTTTTTAAAATTCACATTTATCATTGACTGATAGTCCGTTTTATTTTAATCTCTGAAATATTGCTTTTAAGCTAAAATTATGTTCTTTTGAGACAAATACAATTTATATTATCAATAACATTTCTAATATGTGGCAGTCCTTCAATTACTTGGTGGACTGTGTCTTTAAAAACCTCTGCAGCTGAATTCATGCTGCATATCATTTTTTTATTTTTTTTACCTTAAATATATAGTAAATGCTCTTATATCCCTACTGTCATGACAGAGTTTTAGTTGAGGTTATCTTGATCAGAGGTCTAGTTTGATAAACACATTCATAAGATGACACAATCTACATTGGGTGTCAGATATCAGCTTTTGGAGATACATGTGTTTCCCCTCCTCATGTTCACATGTATTCTTATGCCTTTTATGAGTTCTCTGGCTTGGGTGGATCAACAGCTGCAAAAATTCAGGATATATATGACCATCGATTCTTTCTAAGATGTCTGTCATTTTTATTTTTTATTTTTATTTTTTATTTCTTTGCACTGTAAATGAAATTATATTTGTCTCTATGACAGACATACAGGTTTCAATATATTGCTGGTGTGTGACTTTAGCTGGAAATATATATTCATCCACATAGTAATATAAAGTACATGTATTTGTGCATTTTGTACCTTTCAATACAAAAGCAATACAATGCTACCCCAGCAAGACCCTAATAGACTATGTGAATATTTAAAAACAATAATGAGTGACAAACAGCTGCTACTTATCCCTTTTCCAAAGTAGTCTGGGGCTTTATTAAATGCAGTCTGATAAAGTCTGAGATAGAATAAAAGCACTCATGGGTGAAATTTATTTAAGCTTCTTACTACTTTGGAAAAGAGGTAAGTAGCAGTCTGTGTCAATTTTGTCAACTTTCCAATAAAATTAATAAGTCTGCATACTTATTGTGCAGCTTGTCGGAAATGGAGCTGAGCTTTAAATTACTTTCTCAGGAATTAAGAATGTTGCCAAGCTTCTGTTGCTTAGCAATTATGTAACTCAAGTGTCTTTCCACTTCCTTGAACTGCATTAATTTGCATTTCATTTTTCCTGAAGTTTGCTGATATGACTGACTGGAAGACTTATCTTATTGGATCTTTGCAGTTATACTGCATGACTTTAGCAGTATTATTTTTCAGGACTGACTGAGGGTCTAAATCTGGAGACAAAACTTTCATAAACTGCATTACCCTAAGTATGACATTTCGTTGTGTTTAGTTTTATTTTCTTTCCTTAATAATGATCTCTACCTGCTACATATTAAACAAGCTGAATTAACATTTTGGAGTAGTCTAGAAGCTTTCTATGAGAAGTATGCAGGCTGTTATTCATTTTGCAGATATAATGCTGTTATTTCCAGTTGCTTTTCACATTGTATTCTGGCCAGTATTAGGGACAGTAGAGTCATCTCACAAGCATCGCGTATAGTCCCATAAACAGTTTTTTTGCAATTTGCGTTGCATACAGTCATGAGATCAAGGTGATGCTGTTTTATGAATTTCTCTAACATGCACACACAACCACTGCCCACATATAGTGTGGATGTGAATAATGGTTAGTGTGCACCTTTACAGTTTTTGTGCATCATAGACCTTTAGCATTACAGGCTGTCTTTACTGCACATAATACTGTATAATATAATATCACTTGGACTGGTATAGACAAAGTGTGTAGCACAGAGACATCACAGTACCGCAAGGTATTCTCTGTTCCACAGTCGTGGCAAGGAGGGATTCATAAATGTTTAGCCTCTTTTGCCATGTTTCTGTTACAGGATTCATTTGCAGTTTATTTTAATGAAGGGATCTGGAAATATTGTAGCTGCCATTAATGGGAGCTATGTAGGCCTACTGTGTGTGAGGTACATTAGAGGCTGGTTATCATCAGTAGACCTTTTAAGCATATGTACCAGTACAGCTGTTTGTACATAAGGATTTCTATACACGTTCAATTGTTTTAGGCTTATGTTGGTACTCCACCATGTTTTGTTGAATGCATAACTTTTCCAGGACCATCAAAAATATCAATTAAGTTCAAAATGTTTTAGCCTACATCTGTTTCTCTGCACATTTTACATTTGTGAATCACACAAGGTGGTGCAGTATTTCCTTTTTTTAACCTGTGCCATATCTGAACTCTTTCATGTATTCAATAGTATATGCTGAATTTCCAATGATTTGTAAATGTTTTGTGAATTGAACGTGTTTTTACCACACTGTTTATGAATTCTATCCATTAAGCTTACAGTCAGAAACATTCATGTTGCTTCCTGCATTAATCTGTGTCTTATTATGTATCTGCTCAGTATGAATCATTTTAATCATTCTATTTGTCTCTCAAGCATCATAGCCTGAAATATTTGGTTGCTTTATCAGATTTTCAAGGACTCTGCCTGAAACCTTAATTTGTGTTTTCTACATCTGTACTCATAATCAAGCAAAATGTGACCCAGTTACTTTAGCTTGTGTCCTCCTTATGTCTGAACAATGCAAAGCATTTGTAAACAGTGTTATGAAGATGCAGTGGTTTAAAGGTTGTTTCTGAAGGCATATCACATTTAGCACCTGCATGTAGTTTCTTTTAATCACTAATTTTGTAGACCAGAAATCATTTATAGCAATTTCTCTGTCTAAAATCAGAACTGTATTCACGTTATGATAAAATACAGCAGTACAATGTTTTGTATTTTAATCTTATATGGTCTGAAGAAGTACCATTATACAGGTGTGAAAGCTCTAATCATTATTAAAGCTGTTTTGTTTTAACTCACTCTGCTGTGTGTCATCCTTTGTACTGCTGTATTTTATCATAGTTATTTTTGGCTTGGAGGATGTTTATTCTAGTGGATTTCCTGTCTTTCTTTTTTATGTTGCTGTTTTTGGCTACACTGTGGAACATGGCGGAGGGCTTCAATACTGAGCTGGACTACAAGCCAAAAGGTTCCATTTCCCCTACCAACCATCTTAGAAAATTTCTATCAGCTACTTCCAACCTTTTTTGATACAAGATTTTGGCTTGAAGGAGGGATGCTCTGAACAAGTTGATTATGAGGGTGTATATCACATAATTGAAATCTCAAAATATCGAACACCATAAGCTCGAACTTGGAATGTCGAAATACGATATAATCGAAAGCTCAGAACAGCAAATTTTTTCCCAGGGAAAAATTTTGCTGTTCCGAGAAACACACACAGAACACAAGCACACCACAAAAAGTAATATACACATATACACTTAAAATCCTACTTCTAACCCTACACTAAACCATACATACACTACTACCTATCCACTTACCTTAACCCAAACCCTAACCCTAAGGTCCATTACTATCGCACACTCACCTTACCCGCTCCCTAACCCTAAGGTCTGTAACTATTGCACACTCACCTTACCCGCTCCCTAACCCTAAGGTCCCTAACTATCACACACTCATCTTACCCGCCCTCTAACCCTAAGTTCCCTAACTATCGCACACTCACATTACCTGCTCCCTAGCCCTAAGGTCCCTAACTATCGCACACTCACCTTACCCGCTCCCTAACCCTAAGGCCCCTAACTATCACACACTCACCTTAACCGCTCCCTAACCCTAAGCTCCCTAACTATCCCATTCCCACACTCACCTTAACCCAGTCCGTTTGCACACTTACCTTAACCTGGTCCGTAACCTTCGCACTACAGTGGAGAAAATAGCGAAGTGGCAAAAACAGTCCACCAAATTATTTCCCTAGGAAAGAATTCAATGTTCTACAGCTTTGCTATTTTCAGCATTCGCTGTTTTAGGTTCGATATTATAACATTCAACGTTTTACTACTTTGATGTTATAATATAAACCCGATTATGATATGACTAACCTCCATAGGAGGGCCAGAGAACTGGAAAATGATTTATTTAGATTTTAGAGACTTCAGTTACAAAGCCTTCATTTTGAGGCTTGTATATATTTTAAAGTGATTCCAGTAGGCCTCAGAATATTATAAATGCCTACATATACAGACTCAGAACTTCTAAAAAGATGGCAGAGAATTAGTTTAGATACAAGCTTAAATTATTTAACCTGTTACACAAGCACTTTAAACCAATTGAACAATCTTTGCTGGCTGAAGTTAATAGGAAGCAACAGCAACTGCAGGATGATTTTCCGCAAGCAATTTTTTTTAGCAACCATTGATGATGTTTTTGAGTGTATTTCTTCTTATGAGCATTGTCTCTTCTCTGGAGATTTGTGGATGATATATTTATTGTTTGGACAGATACAATACATTTGTTGCAATAATTCATTTGCTTCTCACATCAGACTACAGATTTTTTGAGATTTTCATGTAATTTTTCTGACTCAGTAATACATTTTTTGGATGTGCGGATATATAAAGGCTCTAATGGCACTTTCAGCACCAGGTTATATAGGAAAGAATGTAAGAGGAATAATTTATAAAAAAGGGATAGCATGCACCCACCCCATATATTTAAGAATATACTTAAGGGGCAAGAGATGCATATTTATAGGTTAAATGATGATGAGTATAAATTTGATAGATATTTAAGAAGACTTAAAATTGATTTCTAGAATCAGGGATATAGTAGTAAAGAAGTTGAACAAATGGTAATTGACACTGTACATTTACATGGTAGTAGGGCAAGACTTTATGTTTCTGCTTATGTAGGAGCCCCTGCTTTCAAAGTATTACCAAGGACTTCTATGTTACCATTAAGTTTACAGTATTCTAGTGACATTGATAAAATGTGTCAAGTTATCAAGATGAACTGGTCTATTTTATCATCAGATGAATGGGTTAGGGAGATAGTTGGTGATCACCCCGGTTTCAAATTTAGAAATAAGAAATCTCTAAAGAGGTTACTATGTTTTAATATGAATAAGTCTGAACCTATAAAAGAAAATGTGGACACTTTCTCTTGTGGGGGATACAATTTAGTTTCATAGGTTAGTACTAGGCTAAATGCCCTTTTGGGCAATTTGAATCCTAGCCAGTTACCCCATGTGAGAATCAAATCCTGCACCTTGTGTCTTTAAGGTAAACACCTCAACCATTATGTCATCCCCCCACCCTGTAACTGTAACTTTATTCTGACTACAGATAAATTCATAAATCCACGGACTAAGAGAGTGTATAAAATCATTGCTAGAGCTAATTGTACCACAAGGAATGTTGTTTACTTAGCTGAGTGCTGTTGTTGTCTTTGACAGGTAAAATGAATCAGTCTTTGAAAGAGTGGATTAGAAAGCATCTGCAGCTGTTTGTAAGGGGGAAGACAAAAATACCCTAGTTAAACATGTCCTGGATTATGGGGATGAACACCACTTTACAGTCATGGTTATGGAATGCTTGATTGAAAATCCATGTTTGGGTGATCTTAGAAATGTTACTGAACAGTATGAAATTAAATGGATTATTCAGCTGCAAGCAGACAGACCACCCAGCCTCATTGGGAAGGTGCCTTTAATACCTTATTTGAAGGCACATCCATTGCATTAATTCATTATTACAACATTTTTAATTACTTTTTGAATAAATGTTTTATGATGTGAATGTCTTTAATATACGAGCATTTTATTTCATGTCTTTATATGAGGTGACGTTTATTTATTTTTAAAGATTTTTGTTTTGAATGATTGTTTACATGATATGATAATACTTATTTCAATAGAGTTTTATAGGATTATTTTTGTTGAATGTTGAGAATTTATGCAATATCTGATTTTATGCCGCTTTATTATTATTTTGGTATTTGCAAGAGATGCCCTGTTTTACTTGTATATTGGTCTTTACCATTCATTCATACTTTTGTCATCATGTGATTCACACACCTTCATTTACTCTGTCTGACTGGGTGAGTTTTCAGGATTCTTTAGGTTTTTGTCAAAACAAATGTTTAGAGCATTTGAATGTTTTCTAGTTAAATGTTTTGTATTTTAATCTTATATGGTTTGAAGAAGCACCATTATACAGGTGTGAAAGCGCTAACCATTATTAAAGCTGTTTTGTATTAATTCGCTCTGCCATGTGTTGTCCTTTGTACCTCTGTATTTTATCATAGTTATTTTTGGCTTGGAGTATGTTTATTCACACTGGATTACCTGCCTTTCTTTTTCATTTTGTATTCACAAAATCTATAAATTGTTTCTTTTTTTAATTTGCTATTCGTCTTAACAACATGTAAATGTATCTGTATAGATTGTTTTCAGTTTTTACAACATGATTATGACCTCCATACAGCCTACAAATGTGATTCAAAGTTTTACAACAGTGGTGGAAAAGATTTTAGTGTCAGTGACCGGCAAGTGAGCCCTCATGCTCGCTTATGGGTCACAAACTATGATAAAATATCCTGCCTACCCCAACCAAAAATCTTTACAAAAAATGATGTGGGAATTCATTATAATGCATAATTGGACTCACTGTTTTTTTATAAATCATAGATTAGTGGCAAATGTTTCCAAACACAAGTAAAAAGCTTTGCATATCAATCAAAATGACTACAAAAGCTCAGTGTCCTAGGAATATGGCATAGCCCACGTACTTTTAAAGTTTAAAATGTGAAACCTGCATTGGCTGCAGTCTGCTAGTTTCTTCAGGTCTGGTGTTAGGCTTGTGCAAGCATAATTCAGTTCAGCATTTAGAGTTCTGTGCCATCACCAAGAAAAAAATTTGATGTATTGGTGAATTCAAAAACTGACAGTAGTTTTGCACTACACAGCTGAAGATTGGACAGGTACAATTTGTCCATAGCTCTGTAGTATCAATCAGTATATTGAATTGTTCCTTGTCTAATGTGTGTGCATCAAGCTGCTCTTTTTCAAATGTTATCCTCTCATGTAGCAGTCTCTCCCAGTCAGTGGCAGTATTCTCCATGCCTACTTCAGATAGATTTGGAAGCATTTTTCAAAGGCCTTGTTAAAATCATTTCTGTGAGGGCTAATGGATGGTGTTCTTGCTGCATTTCATCTGAATGCTGGAGTAATATCTCACATAATATGAGAAACTAAACGAAGTTGTGTGCCTTAAGCTTAATGAAAATAAAATGCAGATTTAACATGAGTTTTCTGCTGATGACTAGCAGATTAGGCAGGTAGTAATTTCATCCCTGCAGGAATAAATGCAACTCATTAAAACGTATGTGATGTCCATCAGTAAAAAAAAAAAAATCATCATGTAACTCTCATCACGCAGATCAGATTCTACAATAAAGTTTTGAAATTAAATTTTTTTATTTACAAAGCATATTACTCCCTTTTATCTGGCATACATCAGCATGAAAAAGCAACCCCGATATTTTGAATCAGTTTCTTTATAAGTTTTGCAGACTTAAAAGCAATTCAAAGCTCTTTTATGAATGTAACTCACTGTTTGAACCACTATATCCATAACTGCTTTTAGTCAGTCTTCTTCATCGAACAGAAAACCTCTTGGTAAGTTATACAGTGCCCACTGAATATGTTCAGTAAACAGTTCTTCAAAAGTACAACAAATCCATGATGTGTTCCTATCACTGGCAGACAGCCATCAATACTGGCAGAGAGAATTTTCTTTAGTAACAAGACCTTTGATTCAGCAATGGCCAAAAAGTTCAAAAACTTATCATATCACATTCAGTTGGTCATTAACACAAAGAGGCATATATAGTCAAGTAACGTCTCTGATAATTTTTTCTTGCTCTCTTTTTTCCCCCAACTGTCTGTAGATTACCAGCCCCCTCCAAGTCAATTGGTCCAATCATTCCCCATCAGTAGGGCAAGAGTCAACTAGGAGAGGTCATCATTCAACCAGCCATAACAAGCAAATTACCTGAACCTTCCGGATTAATGCCTTAACATCCAAGGAAAGAGAAAGATACTTAAAAATATAAAGATGTAAGGCAATACTATGGCACTGTGTAGTTATATATTCCCAGTAAAACAATGGCACCTTCTTCTATGATAAAAGTAGTCTATTTATTAAACCAGAAATAATGTAAGTGCTTTCACAGTGTAACCCATTCTTCTTCAGACGTATTTGCAATGGCATTTAACATGAACATTTAAATACTAAATTATTTAAAGACGTATCCAATTAAAAATCTCTTACCAAAAATACCACCATTTAAAGACCTATTACAAAACACAGAAAAACTATACTTAATACATGTGAAAGCTTTTATGGAATAAAAGATAAAAACATTTAAAGCACATACAAAACTATTGACTAGATATGTTGTTGTTGTTTGTCTTTCGGCTTTTTCCCGGTAAGGGGTCGCCATAGCAGAATTCTGGTCCGCTAATGATTGGCAGTAGATTTTTACGAAATGTCGAGATGCCAGCTCAACACCCAACCTTCAACGAAGGCATGCCCATTTACGCAAGCATGTCTTTCGAATGCTACCCAACCGTGGGGAGGACATGCAGACTCCACACAGAAGGCACTCTCAAGCCACGCCGAGAATCGAATGGGAGAACCTCTTGCTGTGAGGTAACAATGCTACCGCCGTACCACAGTGGCATTACAAACTATTGACTAGATATAATATATAAAAATATGTGTGTATGCTATAAAAACTAAAAGCCTATGCCTGAATAAACAATAAATATGCAAACTATCCCTGAATAGTGAACTGATAGAATGTCAAGTGATAAAAAGGGGGGGGGGGGTTAGTTGTTACACTGAAAACCCATAGATGAGGATGTATAAATGATATATGAAAATGGACAACTGTAACTAAACTTTATATTACTCCCTAAGTGGTCTAGCTTTTAGAATAGGTTTTACTGGGACTTTATCATTTAGTCCCTTGCCTACAACAGCCCTTAGTCTAATTATCCATTTTGTCTCATTTACTTCTGTTTTATTACAAATATCCCCTAGCGTATTGCTAACCCTGGTATTTTCTATTATATAAAACTTAAATGTGTGTAAATTAGAGGTATTCATAACATGTTTAGCTAAGGCATTTGTAGAAACCTGCTTCTGTATATCATATAGATGTTCCCTAATTCTAACTTTAAACTTTCTGTCTATTTTGCCTACATAAAAGGCCTTACAGGTTTCACAGATAGCAAGATAGACAAGATGGTCAGTGTCACATGTTCCTTCTGCATTAAACCAAAAAGTTTTCTTCAGGTCTGGATGGATAAACTCCCTCGATACTTCTACATATTGGCAGAATTTACAATTATTACATGGTTTAACCCCCTTTTTAGATCCTTTCTTACTGCCATTAAAATAGCACAACATTCTCTTCATGTTAATCATATTTTTATAAACAAAATATGTATACCCACCTACCATTTTTCTGATGTCAGTGTCAGCCATTAATACAGGCCAATATTTCCTAAAAATATCTGTTGCTACTTGCATATTATTAGCATATTTAACTGGCATTTTGTGCTGTACATTATCTCGGTTGCATCTATAATGATCCATAGACTTTCTATTACCTTCTACCCTTTCTGAGAAGTAGGGTCTGCCCATCATATCTCTACTATCTCTAACTTGATTCAGAATTGTTTTTAATTTACTCTTATGATACCCTATCTTCATAAATATTTCTTCCAAAAGTGTCATTTATTTCTCAAAATCTTCCTCTTCTATAGACAGTCTTGATAGTCTCATGCCTTGACCCTGTACTACATTATTAAAAATGTGCTGTGGGTGCATACTAGTTCTATATAGATAGGTGTTCTTATATCATTCTTTTCTATATATCTCTGTAGTTATTTTCCATTCTTCTGTAATATTAATGGTGACATCAAGAAAATCTATACTTTTACTAGAATATTTTGAGGAAAATTTAAAAAATGTAGATGTACAGTTTAAATGTTCAGCACACTGTAACAGTTGTTCTATGGAGCCTTCCCAAATGAAAAAGAGGTCATCCACAAACCGTCTATAAAATTTTATCTATGCTCTAAAATTACCTTCTACTATATGTTCTTGTTCTCATACCGCCATAACTATATTGACGTAACTGTTAGCACATGGAGTGCCCATGGCTAGTCCATGTGCTTGCAGGTATAATTAATTTTTAAAAGTAAATATATTGTTCTCTAGAACAAGTTCCATCAGTAGTGCTATCATATCTCTCTTTACTGCTTCTAAATTGGAATGTTTTCTTAAATAATGTTGTAGCATGGCTATACCTTGGTTATTCGGAATAGCTGTAAATAAGAATTGTACATCCAAAGTCACGTGTTGGGGTCATTTATTGCACTATTCTGACTAGTTTGCTACTTGTGTGTCTCTGCTATCCTTAAACAAAAACAAAAAAACAAAAAAATCTTGCTATTTTCCCACTTTCTCTAATTTAAAAGAAAGTTCAGTTACAGAGTTGCTGTTCTGAACTGTTTGTAAGTTTCTTGGAGGCCAGTGCTTGCTTGGGCTAAAGGGAAGTCTCTGTGTTCACCAGTGGCAGTGGTTAACACTGAGCAGCCTGCCTCTCCCTGTCGGAGTGGTTACTGCCTGGAAACTGTAGTTTTATTGGCCATTTTGGGTCAATTCCGAACTCCTTGATCTCTCTCTCTTAAAACCCTGCAACTCTCTTTTTGCGCGGTCTTGCGCACAGAGCAGTGTCGGGCAGCGCCACTTAAACAGGTTTAAACTATTCCTGGCTCCACAAAGTCTGCTCTTCACTTTTACCCGTAGAACTGTTCTAAATCTCAAAATAAGCACTCTATTTTCATTCTAAAGCCCTGCACTTGCTCGTATAAGTAATCTCATAGGTAAACACTAATAAACTTAAGCACTACATCCTCTTATACTCCTTTTAAGTACTTGCTCCCTATTGGTTCTTTCTGATTAGTCAATAAGTAGTTCCCTATATTATTCAGGCATGTCCAAAGGTCAGTTTCGGGTTTACTCTCCAGTCCAGCTGGTGAATCTGGGAATCTTGAGGCAATGTTACAACTGTCTTATGTATACAGACAACTGTCTCCTCCACCCAACAAGCTCAAATATATGTGAGAGATGCAACTATATAGCCAAACTGGAGGCTAAGCTCTCTCAACCCAGTACTGGCACAGCCTGTCAGGAGGAGAAGGTAACCACACACACCACAAATTCAGTCTCACATATAACTATCGCATCAGCAAACCAAACACATAAACACACAAAAACATACTTGAAGGCTCTAAATAAAAATCTGCCTAAGCAGCAGAGACCTCCAAAGCAGACATCCAAGCAACCCCTACCACGAAACAATACCCACGTAGCACATAGCTCACAAAGTCAGTGTGCCACACAGTCACAGCCCTTATGACTAAACAACACACCTAATACACTTGTAATAGGTGACTCTATTGTCAAACACACTGACGTCCCACTCACCAGGCTAAACAAGGAGTAGGTCACTGTAAGCTGCCTGTCGGGTGCCAGGATCCACCACATAACACAAGCACTCAGGTCACTCCAAAGCAAGTACAAATATGACTCCATCATTGTCCATGCTGGTGTGAATGACCTGAGACGTACCTACCTGGACTACATGAAAAAAGACATAGAGGAGCTCTTTGATCATGTAGCCCAGGCCGGTATGACCCTGACCTTGAGTAGCATCTTACCCTCACCAAGAATGACAACAATTGGCTAAAGTACTGGTGTCATTCAAAGGGGATCCAGTGTCTGTCAGCCTTGGATGACATGCTCGACAAGCCACGTTGCTTCGCTAGGGACGGCTTGCACCTGTCACCCCTGGGTTTTCGAATACTGGCAAAGGCTCTTGCCTCCCCCATAGTGCCTTTTTTAGGCAAGGCCCAAAAGACAAACCCACCTCCATAGACAAGACAAAGAAAACAAAAAACTAAGGGTAATGCTGCTCAACGCCAGAAGTCTAAACCTCAAGATGCACGCACTCGAGACTCTCCTCAGTATGGAGAATATCGATATCTGTGCAGTGACAGTAACAGAATCCTGGTTCAACGCTCCCGAGAGCACACCAGCACGAACAGGTTATACTTCATACCATGCTTTTCGGCCCCAAAACTCGGACTGAACCACAAAAGGAGGGGGAGTATCCATATTTATCAAAGATACCCACACCTCCAGGTTAGTGGCACTGCAAGAAGCGTCGGAGACCATCCATGTGCAACTAACAGTGGGCAAAACTGCCTTTCAGTTTGTAGCCTGCTACAGACCACCCTCCCAAACACGGGAACCTCACTCAGCTTTCCTGAGAACACTGGAGAATATGAAGGTCTTTCCAAACACCATTATATTGGGTGACTTCAACTACCCAGACATTGATTGGGAAAACTACTCAAGTCCAAACACCCTCGCCCAACGGTTCCTAGAATTTATAAACTCAAATGCTATGGAACAACTGGTCACCACTCCCACAAGAGGGGAAAACATACTGGATCTGGTCATCACCAACATGGGGTCTCTATGTTCCACACCAGAGGTATACCCCTCATTGGTAAGATCAGACCATAAACTATTCTCACTGGATATCCATATTCCGTCCCCACCCCCAGCCAAGGAAACCACAGTGAAGAACTTCTCAAAAGCAAACTTCACACTTCTCAAAACCGAGGTGGAATCCTTCAATTTTTATTTATTTATTTAACATTTGTTGACCGGGAATGTCCGACTAGGTTCCACAGAGCCTGTTTTCAGCGGAGGCCTGGGGAGAAAAGCCCCCTGGCCAGTGGAAAATATGATCCAAAATGCAGAATCCTTTACAAAAGCATTCTATGGACACCTACAGGAATGCATGGAGCATGCTATCACAAATAAAACCAAGACTCACTCCTCCAAAGGCAGGAGACCTGTCTGGTGGACCCCGGCCATAAATAAGCTATACAACAGAAGGAGAAAGCTACTACATGATAGAGCAAAATCCCAAAAAGGGAAGGCATCTCTGATCAGTGCTAGCAAGAAACTACAATCCAGGTTCAGTGCAAACTCCCCCCCCTTCCCCCCCAAAAGAGCAAATGTCTATCCCAACAGAGTGTAGCCTTCCTGAGATCACAGATGCACAGATGAGAGCTGCCCTCTCCAAAGCAAAAAACACAGCATCAATGGGACCAGACGGTGTTTTGGGCTGCGTCTTACACGAGCTCCAAGAACTAAACCCTCATATAAAGTCACTGTTCAATCTCAACCTTACTACAGGATATGTACCCAAGGAATGGCGTACAGCAACAGTGGTCCCACTCCACAAAGGTGGCGCCACAATAGACCCCGGAAACTATCACCCTATAAGCCTGACTAGCCTCGTCTGCAAAGCTATGGAGAGTATCATCATGGAAATCATAAACAAAGACACTGGGAACCTCCAGACACTGGATCCTACCCAATTTGGCTTTGTTAAAGGCAGGTCTTGCCTCTTGAACCTGGTCGACTTCTTGAAACAGTTACCAAAGCCATAGATGAAGGGAAGGTAGTCCACACAGCCTACCTGGACCTCACAAAAGCCTTCGACACAATACCCTACTCGGGCATCATAAATAAGCTCACCAGCTTAAATATCAACCCCTATGTCACAAGATGGGTTGCAAACTGGCTCAGGGATAAAACCCACATGGTCAGAATAGCAGGTGCCATGTCAGACTCTAAACCAGTTACAAGTGGCGTCCCACAAGGCTCAGTCCTGGGACCTCTCTTGTTTGGTATATATTTCTCCGAGGTACAGGCTAACATGGGTGGACTATGGCAGATGACTGCAAACTGGGTGCCATAAGCGACTCTCTGGCTGATGCAAGCATCCGCCAAAAGGGTCTCACAGAGACGGATAACTGGTGCCAGAGCCATGGCCTAAAGCTAAATGCCAAAAAGTGCATAGTCATCCCCTTTGGGAAAAACAAAGTGCCCACAAATTACCACATAGGTGGTAATCCATTAAGTACAGAAGAAGTAATTAGGTATTTGGGGACCCAAGTAGATAGCAACCTCTCCTTTGACAATCACGTTGCCAAAGTGGTTAGAAAGACCTTCTATATAGCCCACCTTATCACGAAAGGGTTCACATCTAGATCAAGAGAGGTCATTGTGCCCCTCTACTCATCACTTATCAGGCCCATAATTGAATATAATGTCCCATTTGGGATGTACCTTACCCGACACCTGCAGCAACTGGAAAGACCCCAAAAGTACCTCACCAAGAGGATCAAGGGACTCAAATAGATGCCCTATGCAGTTTGGCTAAAGAAACTCCAACTCTACTCAGTTGCATACCGCCTACTCAGAGGCGATCTGTGTCTGACGTATAAAGTCATGTCCAACCCAGAATTAATGGACATGCTTCACCTTAGGAAATCCAAATCCCTTAGAGCTACACGCTCCAGGGATTTGAACCTCAGCACAGAAATAAATAGGACATGCTGAAGGGACAGATTCATATCCCAGAGGCTCCCCTCACTTTGGAACAAAATCCCAATCCATGTTAGGCAGAGCCCCTCACTGACCCTCTTCAAGAGAAATCTTGACGAGTGGATGGGAGATCGTAAGTTTATCCCTGGGATCTCTTCTGTGTCCCTGCTTGACACAGGTACAGTAAACTAACCTTAAAAGGGCTACCGTCTGTGACCTACTATACAGAGGCACAATCAACTAATTTAAAAGGGTGGCGAAAGCCAAGCATACTCTGGCTAGGCTTATAAATGCCCTGGGGCAGATAGCCTAGTATCAACCTATGAACCTATGAACCATAATATTCCCTCTGAACTCCATATTTGTGTGGTAATATTGGTATAGGTCCATTAAAAATTGTTTAGAGTCTCTCAAAATAAAACAATTCTGATCTACATATGGTCTTAAAACTTTTTCTAGATATATAGAAATGGATTCTGTACACCATCCTTTGCTTGAGACTATGAGCCTCATGGGTGGGTCTAGGGGGTTCTTATGGACTTTGGGTATGCATTGCATCATTGGTATTAGTGGGTCCTCTATTATAAAATATTCATATACATTCAGCTTCAATAGTCTCATTGCTAAACATTCCTGCAAAGTAGTCTTAATCCTAGTAACTATTCTATGTACATCTTCATAAACAATTCTCCTGTAAGAGATACCATCATTTAACATTTCATTCATTTTGCGAACATAAAGCACTCTATCCATGACTACTATGAGCCCACCTTCAGCCAGCCATCATGACTGGTTTGAAATTTTATATGCTGCACCCAGCAAAACAACAGTAAGGGGATGTGCAATGGATTGTATGTAAGGGTGCTGCCACACTCCTGTAAGAAGCTTGTCTTCTCAGACAGTCATGTCCCACCCCCTCAAGCATAAGAGGCAGTATCCCTGACCTCCACCAGGGAAATTGCACCACTCCATATACCTCTGAGTGTGTACAACTGTCCTTACCTATGAGTGGAGGCTAGTGCATCACATGTTTTCACTCTATCCCCTTCCAGTCAGGCTTAGGCTGCTGAATGAACCCAGGTTGTCGGGACTGCAGTGAAAGTTCCATGCCTTTGTGCCAGATATGCCAGCAACACTAATGATATATTTTGATTCATTTGGGGTTATTGTTATTGCTGTACTGCGATGGACATTTTGTAAAAATATTATTTTACAGGGTAACTGCAATCATCTAGAAGGCAATGGATTATAGTTTACCAGTACAGTTGTTTGATGCATTTGCTGATCTGTTTCTTGTTTTTAAACATGTCAAGCCTCCTGATACACCAGGAAAATATTGTACCAATTTTTCATCAGCGAGTGATTTTCCATTTTTGATTTTTGGTCAATGCTATTGCAACAGACGTACTGCAATGCAGAGTTTATTGATGACAGGGTACTATTCATAAATTCAGAAATAAAAATCCATAGGATTAGTGTTCATGGAAACTTTTTAAGATGAGATGAATGCATTTTTATAATGTCCTTTTACATTAACTTTCTTAAAACTGACATTGTCTTTGCATAAAAATGAAATATGCCCTCCTTCTCTTTGTTCAGTGACAAAGAAATATTGTCAACTTGTACAACTCGACATTCATTCTTTCTCTTCCTCCTAGAGTAAACTCTCAGTTAACCGGCACCCATGGCGATTGGCCAGTCCGGATAAGTGTAGTTTCCGGTTGCTTAAGAGTTACTATTAAAAGTAGGCCTGACAAATACTGTACCCTATACTATACCATACCATAAATACTATATTGATTTGATTTTAATATTGAAACACAGTAATTGAAAGCCTGGCTGAAATAATAATATTTTAAACGTATACTTCATCTAGAAAGCGTGGCACGCAGAACTGTTTTCAGTGGTGCACTGAGTGTACTGGAATTGAATGAACTGAATAGAGAGAAAGAGAGAAAGTGAATGCATGTATGAAAGCAGAAGCGAAAGTGTGTGAGAGACTGGAGAGATGTATGAAAGCTGAAGAGAGTGTGTATGAAAGATCTGAGAGAGAAAGAGTGAGTGAATGCATGTATGAAAGCTGAAGAGAGTGCGTGTGTGTGTGTGTGTGTGTGTGTGTGTGTGTGTGTGTGTGTGTGTGTGTGTGTGTGTGTGTGTGTGTGTGTGTGTGTGTGTGTGAGAGATCAGGGAGAGTGTGCAATCTGATGCAAACTGAGTGAGTATGGAGCGAGTGTTGACATTTCAGCAATTTGGCTTGTTTGGTTTGACTTGTTCTCAGGTTGGGGAGAAAGGGAATTTATTTGTATCTTCCTTTTTAAAATTGTAAAACTCTAAAAACGTAAGGTATGTGCAGCTCATGAAAAACTGAATTGTTCATGCTGTACTGTATTTCTTCTGGTTGCTTGAGTTCTGGTTAACTGAGAGTTTACTGTATTATCACTTTTTTGCAGGACTCTTGAGTCTGACAGTAGTTGATCCAATCAGTTTTGTTAATGATTGCTTTCAGATAATAATGATTTTGAATGGTAAAGGATACCAGCCGAGAGCACATCATCTATTTCACTTTAATTTCTGGAGCATTATTTTCTTGGTGAGGAAAGAGAAACCTTAATATTGTTACATTACACAGGAGTTTCTGTTATTATGTGTGCTAGCGATACCTATAAAAGACTAATCATTACTAAGCCTTCTTATTTTTGTAGTTAATCCATCACTGAAAATGGTTAAGTATGAAGCTTGTACTTAGCAGCCTTATGCACACGTATTGTACTTTCTGAATGAGAGTGCAGGATACCATGAAATACGTACTTCATTTCCAACATATTAGTGAAGGATTCCACTATCAAACATGCAAAGCATGTATCACTCAGCTTTCAGGGCAGCTTAGTTTAATAATGACAAATGAACTAGGTGCTGACAAACACATGGTCAGTTTCCTCAATACTCCTTCCATAAGGCTTTCATTAAGGTTGCCCCTGCTATCTCTTTCACCCCCAAGCATCAGTTCTAGAACAGACTACCACAGAGGAATATTATTAAATTTTGAAAAAGGGATTGTGAGTGAATTTGCGTGTAGGTGGCATCTTAGTACAATCCATGCCAATATGCAGACACACAGAGCAGCAAACATACTCTTTTTAAAAGGCAGAAGAGGGAACTATTTGAGCTATTTAGAATCTGGCCGATTGTCATTCCATCACTGAAATTTTGCTTTAGGTTTTCCAGTCAGCAGACTTATTCTGAGTAGGCAATGAGTAATCAGCCGATTAAAGAGGCAAGACCTTTGGTTGCTTAACAAGAATTTGTGTGTGTGTAGGGTACATGTGAAGTGCTGGCATTAAGTCATGAAAGATTCTAAAAGGTCCATACCAAGGAGCTGAGCCAACAGTATGCAGCCTGTGGTCCAGAGGTTAGCCAGCACTGTACTATAATGCTGTTTCTAATGCCTACAGTTACACTGTTTGCACATGGTGTGAAGTTGCTGACAGTATAATTTTATTTTTATTTCATGCATTTATTCTGCCATTTTTACTCATAGTCTTGATTTTACACACTTCTGGTTCCTCAGCCAAACATTTAAGCCAAGTACTTGAATGTTCATTTGCTCTACCTCCACATAAAGCTTTGCCCAATGTTAAACCTGATTCTTAAAATTGTGTGTGTGTGTGTGTGTGTGTGTGTGTGTGTGTGCGCGCGCACGTGTGTGTGTGGTATAAAGAATTATTTATCTCTTATAAATGAATAATACAGTTGACAGTTGTTTTATATGTATTTCATCTCAATTACATAAATATATATATTGACTCCTGAACCCCATGATTTCTAATGAAAAATGAATGCCTTCCATTTGGATTTTTTTCCTTGGCTCACAATATGCAGTAATATTTCTTTCAGTACTGTTATTTTCATTTGCTTTCTTTTTTTGAGTCTGTAACTATTAATTATTCTTATTGCTTACCTGCCTCTGATAGGAATTAGCATTGCACAATGGAATTTTTTCTAGCTTCTGTGCAGTTTCACTTGCAGTAAAATGTGGCTTAAACATTTGAGATTAGAGTTTATAGTTTTCAGACTACTTATCACACAGCAACAACAAGAAAATGAAGAGAAATAACAGCAAATACAACGAAAAAAAGACCAGGATCCCAGGATAGCAAATGTATTTCTCTCTCTCTGACGTCTTGGCATACACTGCCTTCTTGGAGTACCAGGAAGGCAGTGTATGCAGAGACGTCAGAGAAAGAAATAAATGTGATATCCTGGGATCCTGGTCTTTTTTTGTTGTATTTGTTGTAATTATCACACGGCTTCAAAGATGGCTGTGGGTGAAGTGAAACAATAGTAAAGAGCTGCAGCGATAATGATTACTGGTTCAGTGGTACTCTGAGTGAAAAACAAAAATGGGAGAAGAAGGTGAGATGTAAAAAAGTCCAGTTTTATTCATAAGTGCTATAACGTGACTCATTTCTATGTTAGGAATGTGAAAAAATATTTTTGTATCAAAAATTAGATACCAAATATGACCGCTACTGCAAGTGGCTGCGGCACAATTGAAGGACCTTTAAAAATTAATAAATCTCAACCTGAAGAAACAGTTTTAGAATTAATAAAATGTTGAATATTAAACTTACATGTCTGCATAGTTTGTTTTGTCTGAAGATATTTCTAAAGTGCTTATGTTAAAAGGATCAAAATGAGAGCTGCTTTGCATGTGGTTACCATATTTAGGGTAAGCAACTGAATCCTACTGATGTAACCCATTGCCCCTACTACTATTGGAACTGTCTGGGTATCTTTCTTTCACATTGCTCTCATTTCTGCCTGCAGATGCTGGTATTTCATGCCTTTCTGTCTCTCTGTAGTAACACACTGTAGTCACTGGGTGTAGCAATTTCAATGATCAATACTACTTTTATCTTCATGTACTACTATATCTGGTTTTCTTGCATCTGTTTTTGAGATGTTGGTAATGAGTTATCCCATGTGATATAAACTTCATCATTTTCTATAATGCTCTGTGACTCATGTTTCCAATGATTTTTCAACTACTTAAATATTGTAATGTTTGCACAATCCTCAATGCAGCAGTTTTGCCACATTATTATGCCTTTCAGTATACAGCCCCCTGCCATCAGTATATCACAACCAGCAACAAGATGTGCGACTGTTTCCACTTCTGTTTTACAAAACCTACATTTGTCTTATCCCAAACTGATATTTTCTTGGTGCTGTAGCTTTCCTGCTTTAATGGCTGCTTTTGCACATTTATCAAGACCAAATGACATTCTTACATCATCTGAAAAAGTTTTGGCCACTTGTAGTTGTGCTTTCAGTTCCTCATCTGATGAACTATACAGTTTTAAATCATCTAAACAAGAAGATGAGAAGTCTTTATACTTTGTTGTTTTCTGGGAGCCAAGTTGTAGCCATGATTTAATTTAAGTAGGCAGCTTAATGTGTTAAGGGCAAGACAAAAGAGCAGCAGTGACAGAGAGTCACCCTGGAATATCCCCCTTTGAAATGTTATCCCTCTTATAATAATTTGTCCTCTATCATGGCTTAATTCCAGAGTGGTTTGCCATTGTTTTGTCACTAATGTAATCAATCAGTGTAGGGTGTATTTTATACATTTTTAAGCACTCTTTTATCCATGAATTTGGGATACTGTCAAATGCTTTTTTGTATTCTATCCATGCCATACTTACTTTCTTCCTGTTTTTACAGTTGTCCATTATGACTTTATTTAACAAAAAATGATCCGTTGTTTCATATTACTTTTTTATTACCCTTTTGTTCTATTGCCATGATTGAGTTTTCTCCTAAAAGCTATAACTCCGTGGCATCAATTCCAGTGTAAAGTTTATGCATCATTGGAAGACAAGTTATTAGTCTATAGTTTTTAGGATAGCTTGCAGATTCACTCTTAAGTAGGAGTATTGTTTTTCCTGTTGTTAACCGGGTTGGTGTCTGTTCAGGTTGTGCATATAAATAGTTTTTACTCATGGCTAAATCTTAATGTAAAGATGTTAATACTTTTAGCCAAAAATTGGGTACTGCATCTTGGCCTGGAGTTTTACAATTAGGAGCTTTTCATAATTTTCATATCATGTACATTTGAACTTCTTATTCTTTCTTTTACTTCTTCTGTCCAGTTAACATCGTTACTATGTCCTGCCGGATCTTCATAGATGTTTCTCCAAAATGTTTCTATTTCTGGTATTTCAATTCCTTTTGCCTTGTTTCCCAATTCTCTATAAAACTTTACTGGGTCATCAATAAAATGCTTATTTTGTACTTTTCCTTTATATTTATCTGCATATCTTCTAAAATTATCTGCCTGTGCTGATATTTTTAGTTTATTATTTGTGATAGTGTACGATAGATCCTGATCTGTTCTAATACTATGCATTGCTTTCATCACGTCTATCTTTCTGAGTATTTTTGGTCATCTGTTCCCTCTTCCATACTCTTCTAACAGTGACACATCTTGTCTTAATTGCTTTATCATTTTCTTTATTTGATACTTCCATGACAGCATTCGATTTCTCCCTTTTCTTTCCCGTACTACTCTGTGTTTTTGTGGTAAGACTTTATTTGTTATTAATTTAGCTGTACAGTAATATATTCTATTTACTTCTGTTATAGCACATGCATTTCTATGGATAGTCCTAATTACTGTGTTAATTTTATAAAACTTCTACCTTTTTGGGTTTTATTGACTTTCTGTAGTCTGTTTCTTTCATTGATCTTAATATAATTGTCTGTCCATCTCTATCAAATTAAGCAACTCTTCTCTTAGATCATTTTTTTCTAAACTGAGGGCACATTCTTTGTTCTCCTTCTCCTGCAGGCATTCTATAGAAAGTTCCAGAGCATTTTCCTGTGTCACATTCTCTTCAGTTTCATCCTGTGTCATCCGTTGCTCTTTCATATGGGAACTCACTGGCCTATCACTCCAACATTGACTGCTTCAGAGTTGCCACAGTTTCCTGTTCCTTCCTTTGCTTTGCAACTTCAATTAAATGTTTGTATTGGTTTCCTATGGAAAGCTCCAATGTATCTTCATTTGGCAAATGCTCAGATGTTTCCCACTCCACTGGTTTCTCCTTAATTTGGGGATTCATTGCTCTGTCCTGCTGTGATGTTATCAGAGTTAGATTTTTTACACTAAATCCTTCATTTCACAGGTAATCCATAACCTCAGTTTCGATTTCTTTAACTTCTGCATTACCAATCCTCTTTTCTACTTTTCCTCTTTGTTTTCCTATTTTTCTTATTCGAAAATGTTCCATGTCTGCATGCCTTTGCCTGTATTTCTCTTCAGATATCTTTGGTGCTGCTCTTTTTGTATTAATTAGTTTTATTTTCTCCTTTGCATAAATATTACACCATATTAAATCTCTTTTTCTTTCCAATGTCCATGTTTCTTCTTCAGATGTCTCCTGCTCCTCCTGTTTCTCCTTACTTTGGGGACTTGTTCCATCTGTGATATAACCTGTGTTAGACTTTCTACACTAAATCCTTCACTTTGCAGGTATTCCGTAACTTCAGCTTCTATTTTTTTTAATGTCTACTTTACTAATCTTATGTTCTATGCTCCCTCTTTGTGATCTTATTTTTTTTATTTTTTTATGTCCATATCTGAATGCCTTTGCTTGTATTTCTCTTCAAATATCCTTGGGGTTGCTTCTTTTGTGTTGATTAATTTGGCTTCCTTCTCTGCATAAATATTGCACCATATCAGATCTTTCTTTCTTTCCCATATCTGTATTTCCTTTTTATACCTTTCAAAAGTCTCTATAGAGTTTGTTCTTTATATTTTTGCACTTCCTCATTTGCTTCTTTTTCCACATGGCCCAAGGTTCCTAATCTATACCTAGTTTTCTCGCATCTATTTTTGAACTGTAGGTAATGGGAATCCCATGTGATATAAACTTCATCTCATGTTTCCAGTGTTTATCAGCTACTTCAATATTATAGTGTTTGCACAATCTGCAATGCAGTACAGTGTCCTTCATGACTGTGCTGATATCCTTTTAGGCTTAGAAAGTTTAACAGGAGATTGTCATGTACAGATAAATCCCAGCCGTATGCTAGTAAACTATTTAGTAAATCTCAGGTGAAAAAGCAACAGCAATTAAAGTAAATGAAATGTTTAGGTGTCAATAAGAAGCAGAGACAAACAAATGGCTACACAGTATTGATACTTGTTATGAAGCAAGATGAGGTTTTCATTTGTACTGATCCCCACAATCTGAATAAGGCGAGAGTTATCTATCAGTAAAAAAAGTATGGTTGAAAAGAGTCATTGTACCAGTCCATGTACCTGTTATAAAAATAAATAGATAGCTGCATAGATAGATAGTAAGATACATAGATAGATACATGGATGCATACATAAACTTAGCAGGGAACTGGAACTTTCGGACTGAAAATTCAGTTTGTTCCTTATTGCAAGTTGAATGTCTCAAAACGCTATTACAAGAGTAGAAGATTGATCTGAGCTACACCAGATTTAACCAAAAGCATGGTTGTAGCATAATTGTTAGTTAGTTATAGATTGTTTTTTTAATTGTTGACACTCTGCATATAATTGTGTAAAAAAATACTTGCTATAATGTTTTTATTTTTTTTTGCTATGTTTGATTCTTGGTTATAAAACCCTGATTTCAGCCTGAAACATGGTCCACTTGGATCACCATTCTACCTCGGTCAAAAAATGCATGTTTTTTTTTTTTATCTGTTAACCATGTAAGCCTCATAGACACAACTTTCCTTTTACAGGGGCAAACCCAGAGCACTATCTGGTTAAGAGACTTGTTGAGTTTCATACAGTAGGAAAACTGAGGGTGAAAGACTCACACTTTGAACCTTAGATACGGGAAGCAGCTTGATAGCGCTCAGAGCCTTAATCCTCTATATTGTCTGCCAGACATTGAATGAAAATGTTCTAGGAAAAGAACTACATATTCTTTTGGTAATATTGCAGTTATCAAATATATTAGCAGTGAATTAAAAATGTAATTAGTGAGAGAAGTTAACATGTCAGACTGACCTAAGCCAAAAATCATCAGTAAATAAAAAAAAAATAATTCAGTCTTTTATCTTCTTTGAAGGAAGAAATAAACTGTGCCCATGTCTTAATGCACTAAGTTGACAAAATAATAGTTCCAAGTCAGCTGAGAAGACAAATGCTTGTGAAAATAGATAACAATGCATTTTGAAATAATAACATGCACAAAAAGAACAAGAGAAATACAATGAATTAGCCAGGAATGATAACCCAAGCATTCAGAGTAGTGCAGAGTTGTGCCATCCACAAGTGAGCAACATAGAAATTGTCCAAAGGAAAATACATTACAGTATCCAGTGATATAATGGGGCAAAGAAGCCATAAATTATATGCATGTAGATTATTTTATGCTCCCTGACATAAAAAAAGACATTTTCGAGTGTGATTTATACATTAAAAGTATGCTTTCAACACACAGGACACCTGGCATTGTTATATATGACAGTGGTCCAAAATAAAAATGCAGGAATTCAGAAGATTAATGCATTATAAAAAAGTCAGACATGTTATGGGAAGTCCACACTATCTTCAGTCTAATGGACAGAGCTATGCTAACAGTGAGAAGGAGGACCAGAAGTTGCAGTGAGAATCATTATTTCATAAGCTTGGAATGCAGGAATGTTTCATAGCAGGAGCACCACCTTTAACCATCTCAGCTGATAATGGGTAGTAGGTTGAATAGTTGATTACCTATTTCAGCTATGTACTGATTCCCGAAAATCAGTATAAAGTACAGGAAGTGCTGAAAAGAAGTTAGCAGAGAGAGACATAAATACTACTATGACATGGTTTGCTGAAGCCTACCAATTTCTAAGCAGGAGACAAAGACTTCAAATTCCATGAGAACTTTCAGAAAAATGGAAATACTAAAATCCTCTGTTATTCACAGTGATTATGGAAAACTCAACAGAAGGAGTGTCAGCATTTGTAAAGACAAGTAAATCAAAGTTGAAAGAAGCAGAACTAGAACAGTCACAGTTAGGAATGTTACATTATAATACAGACTGTAAGAACTGCACTTGTCAAGAGTTGCACAAACATGCATTTTTGGAGAAATTATATCAGATAAATAAGGTGTTTTAAAAGCAGTCAAATCCCAAGCACTCAAAGCCCAAAGTCCTTAAGCCAGTGGTTGGAGTGCCTTATAGCTAAGGTGGGCTGCTGCTCACACTTGGACTCAAATATGAGTTCAGGCAAGGAGCTACCACAGCTTACTGAAACACATCATTACAGTTCAAGTGAGGTAAGTGCAGTAGCCATAGTAAGGGACACTGAAGGGGGTGGGGGTGTGGATTTGGGCACCAGGTAGGAAGGGAGTTTTAGGTTTAGGCAGTAGGAAGGGAATCTTAGGGTTAGGGACTGTGAAGAAGGTGTTATGGCTAGGGAGTGGGGGATTAGGTTTAGGGAGCAGGAAGGGGGGTCTTAGGATTCGGGAAAAGGACAGGAGGTTTAGGGTTAGAGTCAGGGTTCTTGTACAGCTACAGAAGCTAATTTTTTAAAGGAAATCAAGTTAGTGGGAGTTCAAACACTTGCCTATTAGAGCACATGGCAATGAACTGGTAAGATATACATTATTGACAGTATGAAGGGTAACAATGATTTTAAACACTAAAAGACTAAAATGTGCCTTTATGAAAATATATTTTGAATATCTTCAGAATTATGGAATGTTTATTGTAGAGAAAACTATAACTAAAATTATCAGTGTGATATTCATGGTTTCTCATAGAACTATACAATATTACAAATGCACACACACACACACACACACACACACACACACACACACACACACACACACACACACACACACACACACACATACACACACACAAACACACATAATAACCAGAAAAAAGAGACAGTAGTACAAGCAGGTCTGCAATGTTCATAGATTCACAGGTGATTACTAGGTTAATGTCACCAGGGCCCTTTTTAAGCATAGACATGCTTCCCCAATGTGTTTGACAAGGTTTGATGCCCTAGGGTTATTTTGATGGGTATATGTAGGTTTGGCCATGGGCGGTTAAGCATTTACAGGCTGCCTCTGTATAATATAGACATAGTACAAGCAGGTCTGCAATGTTCATAGATTCACAGGTGATTACTAGGTTAATGTCACCAGGGCCCTTTTTAAGCATAGACATGCTTCCCCAATGTGTTTGACAAGGTTTGATGCCCTAGGGTTATTTTGATGGGTATATGTAGGTTTGGCCATAGGCGGTTAAGCATTTACAGGCTGCCTCTGTATAATATAGACATAGTTGCCAGAACAGGGATAAATGCCTATGTATATGGAATTGGCATGCTACGTGCAACATATTCATCTAGAAATTCTCTTTTGAGACTGGAGACTGATTTTTAGTGTCGATATTGTGTATGGAATATTCTGACAAACTCCTCTATGATACATGGCCAGTTGTCGTGTTTTTGAAAGTTTATTTTTTATTTAGCCATATTTATATTCCTTATTAAATGGGTTGGTGGACTAGTCAGCGGATCATTTTCAGCCATAACCTGGGCCAGCCAGTGATGTTTTTGGCATTCAACAAAGTAGGATTATGATACAATTTGTTACTTGCACTGGTTAACCAATGATGTTGATTTAAAATTAAACAAAAGAATGGAAAAGAAAAATCTTAGAATATTGCTAGATATAGAATATACAATTGGTAGAATGAAAACTGGAGAAGAACAGCAAGCACAAAGAAAATGTCTTGCTGTAAAATGGTTGAAATATATACAGGCCTTGGTGCTTTACAATGTATACGATTATAAAAGAAGTTTGTGTTCACAAGTTAGGTAATGGTTTATAAGTATTGATTTACAATTATATTTCCATGTAAGCCTGTATCAAAGCAAAAACATTCATATTCATCAGACAGATGATGTAAGTACTTTTTATAAATTTAGTAAAGCTGTTTATTGCTTGTTTGCTTTGCAGCAGTAAATTCCAGGATTCTTGTGCTACTTTTTGAAAATGCATTTTCCCCATAACTTTGCTGACGTTTCTTCACTTTCTCCCTCCTCTATCAGTTTCATGTGATCTCAGAGTCTATATCGGTCAAGGTTGTGTGATAATTTAGTTTTCTCAAACTTGCATGACATTTTGGTAGGATATCCTGACACATCTGTCTATTGTGAAATAGATGCCCAAAACTGTATATGAAGGCTAGATAACTGATCTCTCATCTGGTTTGTCCAACAAACTTTTAATGCTGTGCTGTTCTGTATAAGCTTGACAGCTATGGGTGTCAACAGCTGGATTCAGAAACAGCTATAGAAACATCACCAGAGAGACTGGTTTGACAGACGAAGAGCAAAGAGACAGACAGTGTCAACAAGTTTCAATTCCCTTTTGCAGTATATTTATTCCAGACATGAATCTAAAAATCCACATCAGCTTTAATTTGAATAATCTTAACTAGGGATAGAGCTCAGACATGTAACAAAAAAGGAGTTAGTGAAAGTACAGCTCAACATCACCCCCACTAGTTTATAATATTTTGGTGAGGGCCTTAACCTAGCCAAATGGAAGGAGTTTCATTTGTGTTCCCTTTATCGATCCTGTGTTTGTAGTGTGCTTGTCTATTTCAGCTAGCCATGCAAACAAAATATGGTACGCGACTAGCTCTTTAATGCCAACTACTGGGAGAAGATGGCAATTATATCAAATTAAACACTGTGCTATATAACCAGAGGTTTTATTTGAAGAAGAAAGGTGTCTTGCCAGCTCATTTTTATGGTATTCTGCTACTTTACTACAAGAAATGCTTATATCCATTACTGCAGGACACACTTCAAAACTGAGTTTACACTGTTGGAAAGAGGCAAGAGTAAATTCAGGTAGACATTCCTGAGGTTAGAGAAAATCAAGAAGATGGCGTTGACATTAGTAGGCAACCTTACAGGGATAGATTACACCTTTTGAATATTACCACAATAGAGGGTAGGGGCAGCATGGCTTTAGATTATTTTGGGGATCAGGACAAAGGTCAAGCATGGGTCTCATGTTAATGACCTTGTACAGGGAGGTCTATGGCATTGACAGACCACAGGAGCTGTTTGGGTGCTGATGTTTTTTGATGCATTTTATGATTTATTTATTAAAGAAAATTACTTGATAGCTATCCTTTATGTTAGCCACTAAGAATTAAGTTAAGTGCTGAAGAATGCAAATTGTGTACTGTTGACATGGAAATGACAGAATTAAAGGGAACTCACTTTAAGAATGTTTACTATCCGTATTTTAGATGTCAGCCCTTCTGCAATAAATGAGGTTTGGAACAGACCGATTTGTCCAGGGACATCTTCAAGTGGGGCTAGATAAATAGAGTAGTAGGAATTAGGAGGATAAGGGGAGGATAGGGTTAAATAGGAATGAGGGATGATAGGGAGGAAATGATGTAAGGGTAGAGAGGGGCTTAAAGGGCTTTAGGCAAATGTAACTGGAGTGGGAGTCACATTTTTGGCGTGAACTTGCTATAGCATCTACTACATCCATGATGACATGTAGGTACTTCAGGGTACAGGTAGGCCTTTGATGAATAGGGGTAAGTATGGTGAAGTTACATTATAGGTTTTTTTTTTTGTTTCCTCTCTACATGGTTTACTTGAGTTATGCAGTTGGTGGTACTATTGGGTTATAGCACAGGCTTAGCATTTCCCAGTACAGCCTTAATGTTCCTCAGTATTTCCATTTAATTGGGGAGGGCTCATTGCAGTAATATTGGGCTAGGGCTGGGCTGTTGTTTAATGGCTGCTGCTGAAGTGAGGGGCATACGTTTGCTAGTGCTCTGGAGAAGATCTAATTTTATACTCTTGTTTCATTCTCTACAAATTGTGGCTGTTCCTCATGAAGGGTGTGATTTCCTGGCAGATCACTGGGTTAATCTGATGGTTGGGGTTGCTAACTGAGGATATACTGGTGCTTTAGACTTTGTATCCTTCAGGAAGGTGCATGCTGGGAGAAGTCTGGTTGTTTAGCAGATTTCTAAGTTTATAAGAGCATGGGATTTGCTTTGGGGTAGACTGTGGAGGGTCATTTCAGCCACAAGGAGCTATTTTCGGGCTGTAAAAGCTTTTTTTCCCCCCGTTGTTAATTTAGTAGAGCAGACCCTGGTTTCCTTAACGTTACTGCAGTGCTGTCCATTGTATCTCCCTGTTCTGGCACTTAACGTCATTCCTACAGCCCTGTAATGTAGTATGGGTGGTGAACGTTGGTTCACGGGCTTAGGTAAGGCTGTTCATGTCTGCTCATGTGCAGTCAGGCTTCACATCGGCTCATTGGTTTTCTCATACCTCTCAATGATACAGATTTTCACAGTATGTTCATACTTGCTACATATTTTAGGTCTCTTCCTCATAAAATTGAGGTTTGCTGGCAAATGGTTCAGGATTAAATCAGGAAATAATGACAAGCATCAGATTCTGCTTTGAAAGGTATGCTAATGCAAACTTTGTTATGCCATTAACTTTCTAAGTAGGTAAGAGCATATTTAAAGATTGGATCTATTTTTGTGCTGTTGACCTCATTGTTTGTGGCATGGTCAGATTTTTTGCTGTATGAGGTTGAGAGGTGTTATGGTCATGTAGTGCTCATTTACAATAGTCCCCCGATTAATGGGAGTGTAGGTAGGCTATTGGGTTAGAGTTCAAGGCATACCTCTCAACTGTACAGATTTTCACAAAAGGTCTGGATTTTTGCCTCATATTTTTGATCTTTTTTCATAGAATTATGATTTTCTGGCAATTTAGTGAAATAATTAAAGATGAAAGTTAGAAAACAATGACAGACATTTGGTTTCAGAGTTCACATCCTTCAGAAAATTCATACCAATGCACAACCTGTTATTCTATCACCTTTATAAGTTTGTAAGAGCAATATTTAAAATTGTCCTTATTTTAGGCCTTTGTACCACTTTTATTTATGGCTTGGTCCAGATTTGGCAGGCGACAGTTTGCATAAAAATCCATTGCTGTTCAGTTACAAAGTTTGTTGCTGGGAAATATTTCAATTGTCAGTAGAAACATTGGATATTTTTGCAGTCTTTCTTGAGGTGAAGGATTGGCATTGAACTTAGCATATGATATAACATTTTGGGAGCTCGCTGTTTGTTAGTCTGTTATTGTTCAGCACTTGATTTCCATAATTCGCTCCTGTTATGGGTATAAGGTTTTTCACTGGTTTTCTTGTCAGCTCCGTGTTTGTTGTGGCCTAGTTTGTGGGTTACTGCAGTATGTTACAGGTCAAAGGATAGGACTATTGCATTGGGGGGGGGGGGCGGCTGGCAAGGCGACAGCAATCCTGTTAGTGTCGGTTTAGTGGCGTGGTGTTTCGGTGATTCAATGGGGTTTGGGGACCATAAATATTCTTTTTGTGGGCTGTAGCTACTTGAGGTAAGGGTGGCTGTGGTGCATGCATGGTGAAGTTGTTAATGTGGGACAAATCACTGAACAGAAATACAGGCAAAGGCCTGTTTAAGGGGAAGTGTCACTTCAGAGTAGGAAGGTTGGTGGAATCAGTGCGGCATGTTGCGTATTTTATATATATATATATATATATTATGAATAATGGCAGACAACCGAGCTTCTAACTATGACATGTGAAGTTGTGGGAAGCTGTGTGGTGTTCATTCCCCTCAACTGTCCAGAATCTGCCTCATATGTTTGGAGTATTCCTCATAAATGTGGGTTTTCTCAAACCCCTGGGATGAGCCAAGGAGTGAAGTCACTGAATAATGACATACATTTAAGTTTCAGACTCCAAATCCTACATAAAATTTATGTTAACACAGATCCTGTTACTCCAGCAACTTTCTAAGTTTATAATAGTAATATTTAAAATATGTCCCTATTTTTACCCCCCCCCCTTTTTCTCTTCCTCATTATGTAAATCTTTGTCCAAACTTCTTGCACTAAGAGGTTGAGAGGTATGGTGGGGGTTGTTTTGGTATTTGGTCCTTGGTGCCTCTCTCCTGCTGGCGGTCTACATTTGGAGGGTTCTTGTTACTTAGATACAGGTGTGTGTGTTCTTGTTGTTGTGGGTTCCCTCCCTGTTCCTTTGTGATTTCTGGCATTTTTGTGGAAAATCAAGGATTAAGTCATTGGGGGACAGTTACTTGAGTTTGTCTACATGGTCTTCGGAGGAAACATAATGGCTCAGCACCCCCCTTTTTATTTCACCCTCTTCCAGGTTAGAATTCATGACAACGTGTGAAGTACACAATCAGTAGCAAGGGATTTGGGCACCCAGGTTGATAGTAAGCTGATTTCTGAACACCATATTGCTTCTGTTGTTCGTAACCTTTTTACATGGCACACCTCATAGGTAAGGGTATCTCATCCAGGGATGGAGAGGTCATAACATCCTTGTATTTTTCCGTTACAAGGCTAATTGAGTACAATGCCCCATTTGGCATGTACTTCGCTAAGCACATGCAGCAGCTGGAAAGACAAGAGGTTCCTCATCTGGAGAATCAAAGGCTTTAAACATCTACCCTACACAGGCTAAAAGCCCTGTCCCTCTAATCAGTTTCATACAGACTCCTCAGTGATTACCTTTGCCTGGCATACAATGCTATCTCAGATCCTGCCTTGATGGGACTGCTGCATTTCTGCAAGTTGGGCTACACTGGAGTAACCTGTACGCGTGACCTCAACCTATTTTGAGATATTAATAGGACGTGGTGGCAGGACAGATTGGATCCCAGAAATTTCCCAATCTGTGGAATAAAATCCCTTTATTGAGAATGCAGACAACTGGAATGCCGGGTAGGCATCCCAGCCCATCACTCATCACTTCATACTTCATAGAGGGCATGGGTATGGCTGCCAGCAAGTTTAGACCTCATATCCTATGGAAAATGATGTACTCAAAACATGTTATACTGTCAATTTAGCAGTGGTTCTGGAAAGGTTAAATGCAATTTAGGGAGGCTGTCAGTATACGTCCATGGATCTATAGGGTATCGGTAAAGTAGATGGGTTTGAGAGGTTTACAGCATGGCTTATTTTGGGTTTCTCCTCTTGTTCCTCAGATTACATTTGTTATTTCTTGGCAATAATCGGTTTTATGGGCAGAAGTATGAAAGGTTTGAATTTCTTTTTTAACTCTGTTTATTGTCTTTCCTGCCATCTACATCATGAGGAGTATTGTCCCTTAGGAAAGTTGAACAGAACAAATGGTGGTTCAGCAAATCATCAAGAAGTCAGAAATTAATGCCTGTCACTTGAGATTCCAGCTTATACCCTTCAGAGAATTAATGGCAGTACAGGATTTGTTATTATATCAAGTTAGTATGTGCAACGGTTAATTGGCGTTTGTTTTGGGGCTGGGTTCTTCCATTATTTATAGCTAACTTACTGCTGCTGGTGGTAGGGGTGTCCATAGGTATATTGTGATGGGGCACAGACATGGGTGAAGGGATTGAATACCAGCTTTAATTGAAGGGGGTCACAGAGTTTGTAGGGAGGAAGGGTTTGAACTGGTGAATGTGGAGACTGATGGAGTGCTCCTTCAAGAGGTGTTTTACCTGTTTTAAGCACTGTAACTTTATTGCTGGGTACAGGTTGTGGTTTGAGCCTTGGTAGCAACACATGAGATGCTGCCAAAGATTTCACTTCTGCCACAGGAAGAGGTACTTTTGTTTAGTGTTAATTTGGGTAATTGAGTTTGCAGGATTGTTTGTGTAGTACTGGTTACAGAAAGGCTCCTAGGATTGTTTGTGGGAGGAGAAGAGCATTAAATTAAGTTGACCCATACAGGGCATTTTGGGAATTTTGGACAGAAGTTACAAGGTCAGTCAGGTATTCCTCTTTCTCCAGTTACTGCTGTCTGGGTCATAATGCTTTTGGCTGCATTGCGTTCCATTACTGGTGGCAAAGGTCTTGCTGGGGAATAAGGTGGTTCTGGGTTTTTGAGAATAGGGGATGCAATGTAGGGTAAACACTATGCAGTTAAAGCAAGGGGACCCCTGGCAGTGTTTACAGTTAAATTTTTGGTTGTGACTGTACAGAGCTTACATTTGTCTTTTCTTTTGCAGATCAGCTGATGGAATTTTTCTGCTGCTAGAATGAGGTTACAGATGGGGATGCAGAGTGGGCATAAGTGGGAGGCCCAAAGGAAGTGTTCTTGAAAAGTGATGGATGCAACTGCGATGGAATGGTTTCGGACACTGGAGTGGTGGGTAATGAAGTTTCAGCTAATTTTATTTGGTAAGTATGCAGTTACGTATGTCAGAATTAGGAAGAACTCTTGGGGTGCATTTACAGTTACCCATTCAGTTTACTGTGTGGGTAGAGGGCCATGATGTGCTCTGGTAATAGAAAGCTGAAACTGTTATAGGGCATGGTAGGTAGTGGTGATGTGACATACGAGGTTAGGGTTGAGATGGAGTACCACAAGAACCATTAAAGGAAGTATGATGCAGGGGATATTGGGTATTTGTTTTTTGTGTTAAGCTGGGTAGAAGGTTCATTTGGGTTTGTTGGGGATTATAGTTCATTTTCAGCTGTCAGTATGGAACTTGTAGGGTTTGTGGTGGTTAGCCTGCTAAAATGCCATGATGGCCATTTAAAACATTTATGTTTATAATACATAGTTGGTGTGATGTCAGTATTGTTGTTGCCCTGACCTTAGAGATCTCATTTGGATCTCATGTGGTTATTACATTCATTGTGTGGTAAATGGGATTCAGTGTGGCATGATGGTATGCAATTGCCTCTGTGTGGTTTTTGTTGTCAGTGGGCTTAGTGTTTGGTTGTCCAGTTGGCGGGTAATGCCCTTGGAATCTTTGCGAGGCTTTCATTGGTTGTGAGGTAAGGATTATTTAGTTCATGTACATTGGTTATGCTAGGTTATGAGGCTAGGGTTGTTATCTTAGCATAGGAGAGGTGTCAGAGGTTTGTTTTCAGCTGTTTAGGTAACTGACTATTTTCACTAGTTATGTGATAGGGTTTTAGGAGGTGATGACTCAAATCCAGCTTGGTTAGAGAGGATGGCGTACACCGAATGATGTTTGGCCTAATGCTTTAATGGTGGTTAGATTGCTGGAAGTTTGTCAGAGAGAGGGGGAATAGCCTAGTTAGGCTGGTGTGTGGAGAAGAGGGGCAGGCTTGCCCTCTTCTGTTCCCCCTCTGGTGGTGGAAGTTCAATTCAATAAGTTGGGAAAGGCAAGTGAGCAGTTGTGCTGCTTGATAAGGAAAGGCAAGTGAGTGGTTGCGCTGCTTGATAAGTAAATATGCAAGCGGAGGTAAGCTGCTTATTTGGTTGGAGGTAATTCAATAAATGGTAACTGAAGTGGGTGGTGGTATGCTGCTTTATAAGTAAGTGAGTGGAAGTATGGACGCTGCTTACTGATCAGGATGAGTGGGGTCACGCTGTCCTATGTTAATGTTACATGGATGTTATTTTCACCTATATCATGTTTTGGTTGAAATTAATGAATATTGGTTGACAATCATGTTTATGGAAGTTTAATGAAGGTCGTCAAATGTCATTCTGTGTGATGTTTTTATTGAAGGGGACTGGGAGAAATGATGTTTGGAACAAACCGATTTGTCCAGGGATATCTTCAAGTGGGGCTAGATGAATAGAATAGTAGAAATTAGGAGGATAAGGGGAGGACAGGGTTAAATAGGAATGAAGGATGTTTGGGAGTAAAGCAGGTAAGGGTAGGGAGGGGCTTAAAGGGTTTTAGGCAAATGTAACTGGAGTAGGAGTCACATTTTTGGTGTGAAATTGCTACCCGCCCTCCCTCCCTTTTAGTGGGGATTGCAGTTATTTTCAGTTTGGGTAGGGCAGAGAAGAGGGGCAGGCTTGCCCTCTTCTTTTCCCCCTCTGGTGGTGGAAGTTCAATTCAATAAGATGGAAAAGGCAAGTGAGCGGTTGCGCTGCTTGATAAGGAAAGGCAAGTGAGCGGTTGCGCTGCTTGATATGTACATAAGCAAGTGGAGGTAAACTGCATATTTGGTTGGAGGTGTAATTCAATAGATGGTAACTGAAGTGAGTGGTGGTATCTTCATAGGTAAGCGAGTGGAGGTATGGACCCTGCTTACTGATCAGGATGAGCGGGGTCATGCTGTCCTATGATAATGTTACATGGATGTTATCTTCACCTATATCATGTTTTGGTTGAAATGAATGAATATTGGTTGGCAATCATGTTTATGGAAGTTAATAAAGGTCGTCAAATGTCATTCGGTGTGACGTTTTTATTGAAGGGGACTGGGACAAAAACTGAATATTTCAAAAGAAAGTACACACAACAACTCAATGATGGCTGTAAAGCAGAAATACCATTAGCAGCATTCATTAACTATGATTCTTTATAGATATACTGCCTAGGATACCTAGTTAAATGCAGGCTCTGTTTATTGTCCTGAAGGTCCTGCAACTTTAAGACTTCCAACAGTGCAGGAGGACAGTTGAGTAATGCACCTTTACAGAGATAGTGAAATGTTATAAATTTGAGTTGGAAACCAGCTCATATGTGCTAGGCTATTTTTGTCTGACTTGATGGGCTAAACATGTTTGTTAATCGTGTGCTTCAGCAGTGTGTAATGGTGTAACACTGACTAAATGCACTATCTAGGTTATTAAAAATATGCTAGCTACACAATCAGAAAATTAAAGTAAAAATTCTAGACTACCATGTGAGGCTAAGAATTGCAGAGCACAGCACTAGAATCATGACATTGGCTTCAGTTTTTTTATTAATCGGATTGCCTAGTTTTGATTAACATTTGCACTGTTATGATTGATAAACAGTAGTTAATAAAGCACTTATAAGTAGCTGCATTTCAGGTCTTTTCTAATTCAGGATTTGCAATCCGAGAAAAATGTGATTGCCATAATTGTCAGCAAGGAGCAAATGCTAATTATTGAGAAAGATACTTTTATAACTGTGTGATAAATTATACTTATGTAAATGGGTTCAGTTTTCCTTAGGCTGCAGACCCACAGTATTTATTTCTCATCACATTTTTTTGCTTCAGTACCTTTGCACTGATTAATGCTGCTTAGCTGCTGTAAAACAAATTACATCACATGCAAGAAGAGACCACATTAAACTGATGCTTGAAAATCAGGTCCAAATATCTGTGCAGTCTGAATCACAGATTCATTAAGCGACCCTCTGTTTACATTTGCAATTTAGGGTCATGATAAAATTAACAAAGAAGAATGTTCTGTTGCAGTAGAAATATGGTGATGTCTGAGCCAGAGATCTTTATAAACGTGTGAATTCAGTTCACTGTCCTAACCACCTTAAAACCTGATGATACTGTGGAGTTCTTCAGTCTGTCCTTTCTGAACCTTTTCATAGCCTAGTCCCCTTGTTTAAATTAAGAGTTGAAGTAAGGAACTTTCCTTGGATTGCTCTTCAGACTGAGAATATGACATTATACACAGATCATTCTTGGTATGAATATCACCAGACAGGGTAGACCACTGATCTTGTGAGATTTAGGGATGCAACGAATAAAGGAGAGCTGACTACACATATTGGAAAGCAAAACAACTGCCAGGAACAGCAGTTTCCATGATCCCAGGAAATTGTGGACTAACACTAATTGAACTTGTACATCCAGAATATAAACTGTTGCATTTTCTTTACCCAGATCTGAAAAGTGAGGAAAGTGCAAGTTTTTCTGGTACTCACTTTCTTCACTTTGTCAAACAATTTCCAGCAAATTATAAACCTTCCCTTCTACCAGAGCTCAGCTCACAGAGGCTACATTTTTTTCTGTCTATTCTGCTACTTCACCATTTGTATAAATCTGCTCTTAAACTAAAACCTGGATCAGTATCATTGGACGACTCTCCACCAGAGTTGTCAGAATTTTCAGCAATTGCTGCCGTGGAATACCCACTAACACTACTGACTGACCATTCTCTTAAATAAGGTCTTGTTTCAGCTGCATGGAAAAGGCCTCTTCCTGTTCCCCAGCATAAATTAGGTGTATCACTTACTCACAAAACAGCTAGAGACCTATTATATTATTGACCTCCAATCACAAATACCAGAAAAGATATGCACCCACAATTCCTGTGAGAGCTAAGAAGTTATAAAGTGATTTCTGTGACACAACATGGCTTTAGATCACCACATGGATCAGAGACCTCTTTGATGAGTGTCACTGATTTCATAAATAATGAACTAGACAACATTAAAGTTGCTGGGGCACTCTTTCTGGACCCATCAAAGGCTTTTGATACTGAAGATCATAGCACACTTCAAAGCAATCTGTTGCTGAAATTCACTGGATGTTTGTTAGTTACATAAAAAAGAAATACCAATCAGTAATGTAGAATAATATAGTTTCACCCCTTTTTGCAGTGGTTTCTCATGGTTCAGTTTTAGGACGTCTCTTATATATAGACCTTTACCTCACAACCTCTTAGAGCAAAAAATCTGGACAAAGCCTAAAGCTAAGAGGGATTCTGAAGGGATTCACATCTAGATCAAGGGAGGTCATCGTCCCCCTGTACTCATCACTCATTAGACCTATGATTGAGTACAATGCCCCGTTCGGAATGTATCTGACCAGACACCTGATGCAGCTTGAAAGGCCCCAAAAGTTCCTCACCAAAAGGATAAAGGGTCTCAAAAATATGTCTTATGCTGCCCGACTGAAAGAACTCCAGCTTTATTCAGTCTCATACCGCTTGCTCAGAGGTGACCTGTGCCTGACATATAAGGCCATGTCAAACCCAGATTTGATGAATATGCTTCACCTCAAAAAATCTAGATCCCTCAGAACCACAAGGGCGGGAGACTTAAACCTTGACACGGTTATAAATAGAACGTGCTGGAGGGACAGATTCATCACCCAGAGACTCCCTATGCTGTGGAACAAAATCCCGGTACATGTGAGGCAGAGCACCTCGCTGGCCTTGTTCAAGAGGAATCTTGACCAATGGATGGGAGATCGCAGATATACCCCAGGGATTACTTCAGTGTCACTGCTTGACAGAGGCACAGAAAAATGATAGGCATAGTTTTTATTCAAACTAAAGGGGTGGCGAAAGCCACATAACTATGGGCTAGGCTTATAAATGCCCTTGGGCAGATAGCCTAGTATGAACCTATGAACCTATGAACCTATAAAATAATGAGGGGACAAATAAGGACATATTTTAAATATTGCTTTTATAAACGTAGAAGGTTGATAGAATAATAGATTTTGCATTAGCATGAATTTGCTGAAGGATGTGGAGTCTTAAACTCAAATGTTTGTCATTATCTAATGACTTCAATCCTCAGATATTTGCCAGAAAAGTACAGATTTTAGGAGGAACACACCAAAAATATGAGGCAAAAAATCTGTACATTCAGGAAAAATCTGTACAGTTGAGAGGTATGGATATGATAAGTCCTTTAGATGACATGTTAAACCAAGGCCCCATCTGCCTGAGTTGGAGATAACTGAGGTGGATGTAAAATATCCCATGGACTTAGCTTAAAAAGAAGAGGGGACATTCTGTGATGCCCTAGCCAGATTTCCCCTAGTCAGTATGAATAACCTCGAATCTCCCCTGAATAGAAACCACTGGCTTAGTGAGACTAACCCAGTCAAAAAGTGTAAGGAAAATAAAGTTATTGTGGAAGAGCCACACTGGAGTAGAAGGAAACTCCTATGGCCATTCTTCCTGCCAGTACTATTTTATCTCTATTTAATTCTGAGTTGCAGCACAGTGTCAGCTCTTTGTACTCCTGGATTTTGGCTGTAGGGCTGCATTGTAATGCTGCAGACAAAGACTGTACTTTTTGCCTACACATGTCATGCTCTTCATGATAAATTGCCAAATTCTACTTCATTTGAACCCTTAATATCTCCTCTTTCAATGATTCAGAAATTCAGCTAGTGGACTCCATTTAATTACTAAGAGTTATTGATAACCAACTCAAGTTTGTCCTCCATATAAATTCCATCTTGTGCAAATCAGCAAAAAAACAAGACATCCTCCCAAGGCCACAGCCTACAGTCTCCAGTACAGCACAAGCTTGAGTTGGGGAAAAAATGAATTTCTAGATTTGGTGTAAATCATCAGACAATGCTCTCCTGCCACTCACTACATAGCTTAAATTGGCTTGGATTTTGAGCATTGACTATCTTCTATACCGTAAATTTTGGCCATATACTCACATGCCCAAGTATATGGCGCAGTACCAGACACATTAAGCTGTTGTAAGGATTAGTGAATGCTTTGATCCTCTAATGAGTGTCGTGTATGTATTCCCAAATCCACAAACAGGAATGGAGTTGCATGCTACTTGGGCTTTATAGGTAAGCTTTACAATAGTCTTCTTTTCCCTTTAGTCTAAGATTCATTACAGAAAGCCATGAATTTAAGCATACATTAAAGGAACATTTCGGGCAACCATGGAAATATAACTGTGGTGTAATATAAAGCTTGCACAGTTCAGTTTCTACATATGCTTTTTGCATTATATTCATTTTTTCAGTTGACTGAAACATTCAAATATTTCTTAGTTAGTAGATATGAACTGTATTAACTGCTAGATTTGCATTGCATCTATGTATATATTGTCATTTAGCTTGTTTACTACTAAGTAGGTTCAATCTACATTATTTAAACATTTAAAAACATTTTATTTTAGCAATAACCGACAAGTGGGTGTGGTGTATTGAGGATTTACCCACGGTTGGTGTGGATTGATCACGAGGGTGAAGCCTCAAGTCAGTTATTGCTATTATACATTATTTAAGAAAGAAATTACTCACTTTTCTTAAATAATGTCTTTGTATAATGGTGCTGTGGTGTTCTTCCACATTGCTTCTGCATTTTTCCACTTTATTTTACAGTGCATGCGTGTGGGACTGACGTTCCCATGCTTACACAGTACATCAGTGCTTTGGAAAGTAAGCAACAGAGAAAGGAAGATCTCATAGGTTCATAGGTAGGTACTAGGCTATCAGCTCAAGGGCCTACATAAGCCTAGCCAACAAGGTTCCCTGGCTTATGCCACCCAAGAAAGATATTTTCCTGTGCCACTGTCGAGCAGAGACACAGAAGTGATCCCGGGGTGTATTTCCTATTGCCCATTCACTCATCAAGATTTTTCTTGAAAAGTGCTAATGAAGAACTTTGCTTGACATAGATGAGTAGCCTGTTCCAGAGTATGGGAAATCTCTGGGACAGGAATCTATCCCTCAAATATTTCTTCGTTAGTAGATATGAACTGTATTAACTGCTAGATTTGCATTGCATCTATGTATATATCGTCATTTAGCTAAAAAATTAGCAAAAATTCCCTGAATATGACATGTTCCTCAGCTGTTCACATGCACACAGTATAGTAAAATATTAGTAAACATTCCTAGCACATCTCTTCACTCATGCTTTTACTGAATACAGTGAAGACACTCAAGTTAATTCCTGCTTTTGGTTTCAGCTCCATTTCTATATATATATATATATATATATTTTTTGAAAAGAAAATGTGAAATCTGGACAGTTTACAGATATGAGAGGTAGGGCAATAATACAAGGAAAATGAGGTATGTTTCTTTAGTTTTGCGTAACATACCTGATTTTCCTTATATTTTCTGTGCCCTCCTTATATACCTCTGTTCCTCTAATCTCAAAAAAACTGAAAAGATTTAAATGAGGGGGACAAAGGTCCCTATTGTAACCATCATTCTTATAAACTTAGAAAGCAGCTAGAATAACAGGATATATGCTACTGGGCATTGACTTCCATAGCATATATTAATAGACGAAAGTTTGGGCGACTGGACTTTTTTCTATTGGTATATGCTTGATTTACAATGAGCACGCTGGTCGGGCTAATGAATCAGCATGCATGTTTTTGAATACTATTGAGTTACCATTGTATAATTATGATTATATTATATTTATGTGTAATTGTGGGTTTTAAATATGTGTAGAACTTTAGAGCGTTAGAGACTTCAGTAAAACTAGGATTTTCACACATGATTAGAAGACCTACAGGAAAGTCAAAGCAACATAGTTCCTCAGTATTACAAAATCATCAATACTTTTTGTATGGACTGCATCCCAAAATGCTTTATACTTTACACCACCCAGGTACTTCCTTGCAAATCTTGCTGTAAAAAAGAAAAGTATCTGGGTTTTACCCAGACAAATTCTTACTTAATACAATCACTACTGTCTTTGACTGGCAGCGATTTATGGAATTAAACATGATCAGGCAAACAGAAAAAAATTCCTGAATATGACGTGTTCCTCAGCTGTTCACATGCACAAAGTATAGTAAAATATTAATAAACATTCCTAGCACAGCACTTCACATATGCTTTTACTGAATACAGTGAAGACACTCAAGTTAATTCCTGCTTTTGGTTTCAGATAAATAATGATTCAGAAAACTTTGCTGCATTTCACTAAGTAAATGTGAGTGACGAACTTCTGTGCACAGGGTGTGTGCGACTCAGAAAACCAAGCTACATGATGTGACTAGGAAAAATATATTTGACAGCAGTGTTATATGCTAATGACTGTATAATAAGTCATCATGTATGATAATGAGGCAAAAACATAATTGAAACAGCAGTGCAAACATCTCAAAATCCTTTAATAAAATCGAATAAACACAAAGCTTTCAAGTCTCTTCCTCAGTATAAAAAAGGAGCAACTGATACAATTTAAAATACCCCCCAGCAAATGAAAACTGAAGAATCAATCACACGTCTAAGAGTACTAATTGTCAGTTCAGGCATTTAAAGAAATATAGTACTCTTAGATATGTAATTGATTCTTCAATTTTCATTTTTACACTGAAGAAATTAGAATGTAAAATGATTTTGAATTATAGAACTTTGTACCCTAAGGGGATGAATTTGGGTGCAAATCTGACTTTATGAGTATTCACATATAAATATCCAAGTATTTTGTATGTATAATATTTATGTTTGAAAAGAGGAAAAAGTATGTTTATCAGAGTAATAGTTGTTTTTGTATTAAATATATTCTTTAGTCAATTAGTTAACTGATTTTGGTAGTTAGTATAGTTTAATTGATTGATTGGTGAGCACTGGGTGTATAAATGTAACCATTTTGTATGTGCAACTTATTCCTAGAAGGTGAAAGGCCGAGGCAACAGAATAATAAAGTTGAAAAGGTGAATGTTTTTTGTTGTGAAGCTGCTTCCTTATTTTTGGTGTGTTGCATACACTGATTTTTATAAATCATTTGATAAGCATGAAGTATTTTTCTTGTTTTCCTATCCACCTGATCCAGTACCTTTTGGAGCCAGTCAGTCAATCCAAAACTGTAAGTAAGGAGAGGAAGAGCAAATTTATAGCTTGGCCTTTGTTCTTAGATGTCAGAGTTGTTTTCAGTATTAATTTTAGTCTTCTAAAATATTCCTTACTTCATTTTATTCGCAGTTGTTCATGTTTTGTTGTTGATCCTTCATCAATTCCTAAATATTTAAGCACTCCCTCATGCTCACGTTTGTTTATATCACATTCTTGTATCAAACTGATATTTTCCTGGTGATCCAGCTTTTCTGCTGTAAAGGTTGCCTTTGCACATTTCTCAAGATCAAGTGATATTCTTATATCATCCAAGAAAGTTTTGCCCACTTGTAGTTGTGCTTTCAGTTCCTCAGCAGACAAAATCTACAGCTTTAAATCATCCACAAAAAGGAGATGAGAAGTCTTTACACTTTATTGTTTTTCTGGGAGCCAAACTGTAGTAATGACCTAATATGTTAACTAGACAGTGTAATGGTTTAAGGGCAAGACAAAAGAGTGCTGGTGACAAATAGTCACCCTGGAATATCCCCCTTTGATTTATTCCTGGAATAATAATTTGTTCTTTATCATGGCCTAACTGCAGAGTGGCTTGCCACTGTTTCATGGTCACTGTAATGTATTCTATCAGTGTAGGGTGTATAGGTTGATAGGTTCCTAGGTGCTTACTAGGCTAATTACCACAAGGGCCTTTTTTTTAGCCAAGCTATGCATCCCAAATCACTGACAAGTTCTGGTACCCTTGATAATTGTAAGCAGGGGCTTAGGAGAAGAAACATTTGCAATCAGGGACCTGGGAGATAAACCTATTACAGGATGCCTTTGTCCATTAGTGACACAGGTGCCAAACCAGGGAGGAATTTCCTGTTCTCCATCCAGTTGTCCAAATTGCACTTGAACTTAGGGAGGAACTCTGCTTCACATTGATGAGGAGCCTGTTCCAGAGTTGGGGTAGTCTCCAGGATACATACCTGCCTGTCCAGCAGGTCCTATTTATATCACAGGCAATGTTTAGGTCTTTAGAATGGGTAATTCTGGTGCTGTTTGTTTTCTGGATATGTAGGAGGTCCATCAGATTGGGGTCTGACAATGCTCTGCATGCCAGGTATAGAGCTCCAATCAACAGCCTGCAGGAGACAGAATACATAGATTTGGCCTTGAGGCGGTCTGCATAGGACAGCTTATAAATTTGTAAGCACTCCATGAATCTGGGATGTTTTCCATTGCTTTTTTGTAGTCTGTTCATTCCATACTTAGATTCTTCCCTTTTTACAGTTCTCCATTATAACTTTATCAACAAATAATTTTTTGTTCCATATGACTTTCTTTTGTTATCCTTTTGTTCTATTGCATAACTGAGTATTCTTCTTCTAAATGACTATAAACTCTGTCAGCATCATTTCCATTATATAGTTTATACATTGTCAGACGACAAATTATTGCTCTATAGTTTTTAGGATAGCTTGCAGGTTCACTCTTAAGGCAGAGCATTTTTTTCCTGTTGTTAACCAGGTTAACATCTATTTGGGGTGCACATGTAAATAGTTCTTAATTATGGCTAAATCTTCATGTAAAGATGTTAACAGTTTTCACCAGAGGTTAAGCACTGCATCTGGGCCTAGGGTTTCCCAATTAGGAGTTTTTCTTAATTTTGTTTCAATTTCTCTGGTCATGACTTCATCCCATTTCATATCCTGTACATTTGAGCTTCTTATTCTTTCTTTTACTTCTTCCATCCCTTTTACATCTTTGTTATGTTCCACACGGTCTTCATAGATATTTCTCCCAAATGTGTCTATTTCTTCTTTTTTTGCCTTGTTTCTCAATTTTCTATAAAATTTTTGAGTCATCAATAAGTTGCTTATTCCATACTTTTCCTTTATATTTATCTGCATATCCTCTATTTTTTCTGCCTGTGCTGATATCTTCAGTTTATTATTTGCAATAGTGCATGATAGATCCTGGTCTGTTCTGATACTGCGCATTGCTTTTATCATATCATGTCATATTTATGTGTATTTTTGTTGATCTGTTCCCTCTTCTATACTCTTCTAACAGTGATGCTTCTTGTCTTAATTGCTTTATAGTTTTTTCTATTCGATACGTCCATGACAGCATTCGATTTCTCCCCTTCCTTTCCCTTACTACTGTGTGTTTTTTTGTAGTAAAACTTTATTTGTTATTAATTTAGCTGCACAGTAACATATCCTATTTACTTCTGTTATAGCACCTGCATCTCTATGAACAGTCCTAATTATTGTGTTCATTTGTATTATGAAACTTCTAACTTTGTGGGTTTTATTGACTTTCTGTAGTCTGTTTCTTTCATTGATCTTAGTATGTTTGTCCATCTCGATTAAATCATGCAAGTCTTCTCTTAGATCATTTTTTTCTAAACTGAGGGCACATTATTTGCTCTCCTGTTCATGCAGACATTCTGTAGAAAGTTCCAGAGCATCTCCATGTGTCACATTCTCTTCAGTTTCATCCTGCGTCATCCGTTGCTCTTTCATATGGGAACTCACTGGCCTATCACTCCAACATTGACTGCTTCAGAGTTGCCACAGTTTCCTGTTCCTTACTTTGCTGTGCAACTTCAACTAAATGTTTGTATTGGTTTCCTATGGAAAGCTCCAAAGTATCTTCATTTGGCAAATGCTCAGATGTTTCCCACTCCACTGGTTTCTCCTTAATTTGGGGATCCATTGCTTTGTCTTGCTGTGATGTTATCAGAGTTAGATTTTTTACACTAAATCCTTCATTTCACAGGTAATCCATAACCTCGGTTTCGATTTCTTTAACTTCTGCTTTACCAATCCTCTTTTCTACTTTTCCTGTTTGTTTTCCTATTTTTCTTATTCTAAAATTTTCCATGTCTGCATGCCTTTGCCTGTATTTCTCTTCAGATATCTTTGGTGCTGCTCTTTTTGTATTAATTAGTTTTGTTTTCTCATTTGCATAAATATTACACCATATTAAATCTCTTTTTCTTTCCAATGTCCATGTTTCTTCTTCAGATGTCTCCTGCTCCTCCTGTTTCTCCTTACTTTGGGGACTTGTTCCATCTGTGATATAACCTGTGTTAGACTTTCTACACTAAATCCTTCACTTTGCAGGTATTCCGTAACTTCAGCTTCTATTTTTTTTAATGTCTACTTTACTAATCTTATGTTCTATGCTCCCTCTTTGTGATCTTATTTTTTTTATTTTTATGTCCATATCTGAATGCCTTTGCTTGTATTTCTCTTCAAATATCCTTGGGGTTGCTTCTTTTGTGTTGATTAATTTGGCTTCCTTCTCTGCATAAATATTGCACCATATCAGATCTTTCTTTCTTTCCCATATCTGTATTTCCTTTTTATACCTTTCAAAAGTCTCTATAGAGTTTGTTCTTTATATTTTGCACTTCCTCATTTGCTTCTTTTTCCACATGGCCCAAGGTTCCTAATCTATACCTAGTTTTCTCGCATCTATTTTTGAACTGTAGGTAATGGGAATCCCATGTGATATAAACTTCATCTCATGTTTCCAGTGTTTATCAGCTACTTCAATATTATAGTGTTTGCACAATCTGCAATGCAGTACAGTGTCCTTCATGACTGTGCTGATATCCTTTTAGGCTTAGAAAGTTTAACAGGAGATTGTCATGTACAGGTAAATCCCAGCCGTATGCTAGTAAACTATTTAGTAAATCTCAGGTGAAAAAGCAACAGCAATTAAAGTGAGTGAAATGTTTAGGTGTCAAAAAGAAGCAGAGACAAATAGAGGGGTACACAGTATTGTTACTTGTTCTGAAGCAAGATTAGGTTTTCTGTACTGATCCCCACAATCTGAATAAGGTGAGAGTAATCTATTTGTAAAAAAAGTATAGTTGAAAAGAGTCATTGTACCAGTCCATGTACCTGTTATAAAAAATAAATAGATAGCTACCTAGATAGATAGTAAGATACATAGATATACACATGGATACATACATATACTTAGCAGAGAACTGGAACTTTTGGACTGAAAATTCATTTTGTTCCTTATTGCAAGTTGAATGTCTCAAAACGCTATTACAAGAGTAGAAGATTGATCTGAGCTACACCAGATTTAATCAAAAGCATGGTTGTAGCATAATTGTTAGTTACTTATAGATTGTTTTTTTAATTGTTGACACTGCATATAATTGTGTAAAAAAAATACTTGTTATAATGTTTTTTTTTTTGCTATGTTTTATTCTTGGTTATAAAACCCTGGTTTAGGCCTGAAACATGGTCCACTTGGATCACCATTCTACCTCGGTCACAAAATGCATGTTTTTTTTTATCTGTTAACCAGTTTAGCCTCATAGACACAACTTTCCTTTTACAGGGGCAAACCCAGAGCACTATCTGGTTAAGAGACTTGTTGAGTTGCATACAGTAGGAAAACTGAGGGAGAAAGACTCACACTTTGAACCTTAGATACGGGCAGCAGCTTGATAGCGCTCAGAGCCTTAATCCTCTATACTGTCTGCCAGACATTGAATGAAAATGTTCTAGGAAAAGAACTACATATTCTTTTGGTAATATTGCAGTTATCAAATATATTAGCAGTGAATTAAAAATGTAATTAGTGAGAGAAGTTAACATGTCAGACTGACCTAAGCCAAAAATCATCAGTAAATAAAAAAAAAATAATTCAGTCTTTTATCTTCTTTGAAGGAAGAAATAAACTGTGCCCATGTCTTAATGCACTAAGCTGACAAAAATAATAGTTCCAAGTCAGCTGAGAAGACAAATGCTTGTGAAAATAGATAACAATGTAGCTTGAAATACTAACATGCACAAAAAGAACAAGAGAAATACAATGAATTAGCCAGGAATGATAACTCAAGCATTCAGAGTAGTGCAGAGTTGTGCCATCCACAAGTGAGCAACATAGAAATTGTCCAAAGGAAAATACATTACAGTATCCAGTGATAGAATGGGGTAAAGAAGCCATAAATTATATGCATGTAGATTATTTTATGCTCCCTGACATAAAAAAGGCATGTGCAGGTGTGATTTATACATTAAAAGTATACTTTCAACACACAGGATACCTGGCATTGTTATATATGACAGTGGTCCAAAATAAAAATGCAGGAATTCAGAAGATTAATGCGTTATTAAAAAGTCAGACATGTTATGGGAAGTCCACACTATCTTCAGTCTAATGGACAGAGCTATCCTAACAGTGAAAAGTCTTATGAGAAGGATGACCAGAAGTTGCAATGAGAATCATTATTTCATAAGCTTGGAATACAGGAATGTTTCATCGCAGGAGTTCCATCTTTAACCATCTCAGCTGGTAATGGGTAGTAGGTTGAATAGTTGATTACCTATTTCAGCTATGGTACTGATTCCTTTAAATCAGTATAAAGTACAGGAAGTGCTGAAAAGAAGGTAGCAGAGAGAGACATAAATACTACTATGACATGGTTTGCTGAAGTCTACCAATTTCTAAGCAGGAGACAAAGACTTCAAATTCCATGAGAACTTTCAGAAAAATGGAAATACTAAAATCCTCTGTTATTCACAGTGATTATGGAAAACTCAACAGAAGGAGTGTCAGCATTTGTAAAGACAAGTAAATCAAAGTTGAAAGAAGGAGAACTAGAACAGTCACAGTTAGGAATGTTACATTATAATACAGACTGCAAGAACTGCACTTGTCAAGAGTTGCACAAACATGCATTTTTGGAGAAATTATATCAGATAAATAAGGTGTTTTAAAAGCAGTCAAGTCCCAAGCACTCAAAGCCCAAAGTCCTTATTCCAGTGGCTGGAGTGCCTTATAGCTAAGGTGGGCTGCTGCTCACACATGGACTCAAATATGAGTTCAGGCAAGCAGCTACCACAGCTTACTGAAACACATCATTACAGTTCAAGTGAGGTAAGTGCAGTAGCCATAGTACATACTAGGTGATGATAACATAGATTGGAACAAAATTAATAACCAGAATCCAGGCATAACTGTCAATCTACTCAACTTTACCCAATTTACAAACTCCATTACTAGACCTAACAAAATCAGTCCTCCAAGATCAACTCTGGACTGGAACCTAGTTATCCACCCAAACAACATCTTACAATCAGGCATCCTTCCAGACTCTATTAGTGACCACCTGTCTGCTTTTATCTACCGAGCAACCACTCTTCACCTCACCAGCACCAATACATTTATACACATAACCTTATAAACTTCAACCCTGCAACTTTCTCTATCACCCTCAAACAAATTGGAACACTCTAAAAACACTTCCTCTAGACAACGCCATTGATTACTTTAACTCAACTTTCCTAAATGTACTCAATTCCCTAGTCCCACCATGAACAATAAGAATAAAATCCAACTCCACCCCATGATTAACTAAGGAAACCAAAAAACTTATGCAACAAAGAGATAAATGCTGGAAACTTTTATCAGCACAATAAACAGACTGAAACCCTTCTTAAATATAAGCAACTCCGCAACCTTACTAAAATACTTATAATCAAAGACAAACAATCCCACTATATGAAACTCCAAGCCAACCACTCCAAAAACCCCAAACAATTCTGGAACTCCATTAACTCACTTCTCATCCCAGGTATCAAAAACAACCCCTGCCCTGACACTACTAAGTCTGATCCAGAAATCTCCTCTCTATTTAACTCCTTCTTTACTAACTCTATAGCCAAACTAACTAAGTCCTTCCCAAATAATCCATCCACACAGGTCAGTCACTCTTCCCCAGCCTCTAAATCCAACTCTGCCCTAACTTTTGAACTTAAACCTATTTCTACCTCTTACATCAAAAATCTTCTCTACAAACTAAAACCATGCTCCAATGCCCCAGATAACATCCCGTCTCCCTTCCTAAAAGTTGCTGCAGATGGAATCGCACTCCCCATTAGCATTCTAATCAACAGATCTGTACAGGAATCTTATGTCCACAAGCTGTGGCCTGATGCCTTTATACAGCCTCTCCACAAAGGTGGCAAAAATAATAATACCTCTAACTTTCGCCCCATAGCCATCCTCTCCCCAATATCAAAAATATTGGAAAAATACATTCATATCCAACTCATGCCTTTTCTAACCAAAAAACACCTTATCTCTCAAACCCAACATGGTTTCCATCCTGGCTATAGCACTGTAACTGCTCTTCTCTCATTCCTAGATATAGTCAACCACGCCTGTGACTCTGGACTAATAGTCTCTACAGTTCTATTAGATATCTCCAAGGCTTTTGATACAGTCTCCCATACTCATCTCCTAAGCCACCTTGCTAACCTTAACCTCTCTCATAGTACCCTATCCTGGTTCTCAAGTTACCTATCTGACAGATCTCAAGCTGTAAAATGGAGAAAAGGCACCTCAAACTTCCTTCCCACCCCCACTGGGGTTTCCCAAGGATCCATTCTTGGCCCAATGCTGTTTAACATCTTTATCAATGACTTCCACTCTGCCATCTGAAATAACAATATCGCACAATATGCAGATGACTCCACTTTAATCTGCTGTGTCACCAACCTCCCCGAATTTCAAACACTCAAACTGCCTTCTCCACCACTGAGAACTGGATGCTACAAAACCACCCATCTCTAAATGCTAACAAATCCAAAATATTACTTTTCCCCTCCCTCTAAATCCTCGCCTCTTGATAACAATTCTTTGCAAATTAGAAGCCATAACAATTCAACCATAGAAATTGTTCCCTTCGCCAAACAACTTGGGGTAACTATAGATGAACACCTAAAATTTTACACCCATATTCAACTAAACATTAAGAAAACACATCAAAAACTTGGCTTGCTATACAGAAACATCCACTATCTCTCTCCTTCTACTAGACAAATTCTCACCACTACCTATCTTCTTCCCTCACTAATGTATGGCTCTCCGCTACTAACTAACTTATCTGCTTCCATCTCTTCCAAAATGGAAAGTTGTTATAATAAAATTTCAAAATTCGCCATCAAAGCCAAATACTCCTCCCACCATTGTTCTGCCCTCCACTTACTAAACTGGCTAGAACTTCCCAACTATCTAGACTATCTCCAACTTACTACTGCCCACAGGCTATTATTTAACCCTACTAAATGTCCTTCACTGTCCAACATCCTACAACCATACACCCCTCACAGGCCACTTAGATCTGCTCACCTAAACCTAATCACTGTCTACAAACCAAACCGCCCTGCTGGACAGCTTCTCCTGTCTTTTTCCTTAGCCAAAAATGGAATTCTCTCCCTCTTTCATTAAGAACCATAGAAAAATTTTACAACTTCAAATCCCAACTCCATTCCCACCTCTCCTCAAATTGGAAGTGCAATTGCACTTTCCCCACCTAGCCTTCTTTTCTCTCTACTCTAAATTGTATTTCTATACTCCTTCTATTTCTAAACACATTAGCTCCCCCTGGATACTAGTTAATCTAACAATGTTATCTTGTATGCATAATGTAAATATTGTAAATAGTCTACTTTCCTTTTTCTCCCCTCCCTAACATTGTACTTATATACTGCCATCACAAGACTCAGATATTATGTAACCATTGAAATACTCAAGTCATCAGATCACTCAGATGCTATGTAACCAATGTACCACATCATGTTTCTGATTTACAATGTAATTGTATCTTTAAATCTTTTATTTTAATTTGTTGTTATCTTAATGTTTTCTATGTAATGTGGAGCTTTTCTCCCTGGGCCTCCACTGAAAATGGGCTCCTGTGCCCAGTGGACCTCCCCGGTCATCAAACTGAAAAAAATAAATAAATACATAAGGGACTCTGATGGGAGTTGGGGTGTGGATTTTGGCACCAGATAGGAAGGGAGTTTTGGGTTTAGGCAGTGGGAAGGGAATCTTAAGGTTAGGGACTGTGAAGAAGGTCTTATGGTTAGGGAGTGGGCGATTAGGTTTAGGGGGTAGGAGGGAGGTCTTAGGGTTTGGGACCAGGACAGGAGGTTTAGGGTTAAAGTCAGTGTTCTTGTACAGTTACAAGTGCTAATTTTTTAAAGGAAATCAAGTTAGTGTGAGTTCAAACACTTGCCTATTAGAGCACATGGCAGTGAGCTGGTAAGATATACATTATTGACAGTATGAAGGATAACAATGTTTTTAAAGACTAAAATGTGCATTTATGAAAATATCTTTTGAATATCTTCAAAATTATGGCATGTTTATTGTAGAGAAAGCTATAACTAAAATGATCAGTGTGATATTCATGGTTTCTCATAGAACTATTCAAAATTACAAAAACACACACACACACACACACACACGCATGCACGCACACATACACGCACACACGCACACACACACGCACACACACACACACACACACACACACACACACACACACACACACACACACACACACACACACGCAATAGCTAGAAAAAAGAGGTAGTAGTACAAGCAGGTTTACAATGTTCATAGATTCACAAGTGATTGTTAGGTTAATGTCACCAGGGCCCTTTTTAAGCATAGACAGGCTTCCCCAATGTGTTTGACAAGGTTTGATGCCCTAGGGTTATTTTGATGGGTATATGTAGGTTTGGCCATGGGTGGTTAAGCATTTACAGACTGCCTCTATCTAATACAGACATAGGTACCAGAACAGGGGTAAATGCCTATGTATATGGAATTGGCATGCCACGTGCAACATATTCATCTAGAAATTCTCTTTTGAGACTGGAGACTGATTTTTAGTGTCAGTATTGTGTATGGGACATTCTGACAAACTCATCTATGATACATGGCCAGTTATAGTGCTTTTGAAAGTTTATTTTTTATTTAGCCATATTTATATTCCTTATTAAGTTATTCCTTATTAAGTTCCGGAGCATTTTCCTGTGCCATATTCTCTTCAGTTTCATCCTGTGTCATCCGTTGCTCTTTCATATGGGAACTCATGGGCCTATCACTCCACAACTTTGACTGCAGCAGAATTGCCACAGTTTCCTGTTCCTTCCTTTGCTCTGCAACTTTAACTGAATTTTTGTACTTGTTTCCTACTGTAGGCGCTAAAGTATCTTCATATGGCAACTGATCAGATATTTCCCATTCCACTGGTTTCTCCTTAATCTGGAGATGCATTATTCTATCCTGCTGTGGTATTATCAGAGTTAGATTTTGTACACTAAATCCTTCACTTTGCAGGTAATCCATAATTTCAGTTTTTACTTCTTTAACTTCTCCATTACTAATTCTCCTTTCTGCTTTCCATCTTTGCTTTCTTAATTTTTGTATTGTAAAGTTTTCCATATCCAGATGCCTTTGCCTGTATTTCTCTTCAAATATCTTTGGTGCTTCTCTTTTGGTATTGATTAGTTTTACTTTCTCCTTTGCATACATATTGCACCATATTAAATGTGTTTTTCTTTCCTGTGTCCATATTTTTTAGATGTCAGCTGCTCCTCCTGTTTCTCCTTTCTTTGTTCCATTATGCTGTGATATAACCTGTGTTAGACTTTCTACACTAAATCCTTTGCTTTGCAGGTATTCCACAACTTTAGGTTCTATTTTTTAACTTCTACTTTACTCATATTCTGCTCTGCATTCACCCTTTGAGATTTTATTTTTTGTATTGTGAAATTTTCCATATCTGGGTGCCTTTGCCTGTATTTCTCTTCAAATATCTTTGGGGCTGCTTTTTTTGTACTGATTAATTTTGCTTTCTCCTTTGTATAAATATACACCATATCAGATCTCTCTCTTTCCCATGTCCATATTTCTTTTTTATACCTTTCATAAATTTCTAGATTTTTTTCTTTATATTTTCACACTTGTTTAGTCATTTTTTTCCAAATGGCCCAAGTTTCTTTGTGTATATAATTTAAATTTTTTTCAAGAATCTGTTGTATTAATGAGCACAGATTTGCATTTGAAGCTTTTGATAGATTTTCACGTGCAAGTATTTTTTGTTTCCTCTAGTTTCTCTCTTAATCTTTTTGTATACCTTCTGTCTGGAAATTCTGGGATTCTTGCATAATAGTAGCAATACATAATTTCTTTTTTATCTTTAATAGTCCACTCTATCATCTTTATGGCTGTTTTTTGGCCTATTATTTTTTGTGATTTTTGTGGACTATAGCTTCCTTCTATAACAGGGAGGCCATCATCACACTGAGCCTGGCCTAACCCCATTGTAGGAACGTTTACATGTCTTGAGGATTCCACAGTGTCATTTTTTTCCATTCCTGACACCAGCGCACCTACCAGAACTGGGCACTTTTTTATCTTGTGACTTGTGCACCCAGATGTCTTTTTTATTTTTTAACCTACTTGTGTCCATGGTATATGCTATATAAAATACAGTCTATATATCAGTGTCGTCTTGGTGAGATTTTGTAAAAATCAGGGTCCACCTCATGAAGGTACTCACCAAGACCTGAGGATAAATTCAGTTCCAGCAATGCTACACTCTTTGCTTGCTGATTTTATTATCTCTGCATTCAGACCCAGATGTTCAGTACCATGTTGTAGAAGCACTATACAGCAAATATTGGACATGTGTCAGCCTGGTCATAAGTGCTATGGGAGTCATGGAGTACCTGTCCTGGTAGGTACATGGATGTGTGTGGCTTTACCCATATTAGCTACAGTTTCTCAACTCCGTTCTTCAGCATGTGGGTTAGCATATGTTGTTCCCACCTACCCGAGAGGAGAAAGCCATCACTGTATAGGAATTCAGTGATATAGCCCATTTTCCTGAGGCACTGGGGGTGATAGAGTGGATCCACATTGAAATAAAGGTCCCATCTGGTGAACTGGGAAGGTAGTATAAAACATTATCACTCCATCAATTGCCAGGTTGTTTGTAATTCTCAGGATATCATCTACAATGTGCATTCAGGCCACTCTGACATTTTTCATGATTCCCACATATGTGACCTGTACTGATAGTTTGTGGGAAATGACTTCTCTCAGGGGCATCTTGTTGGTGATACCTGATATGCCTTGGAGCACTGGCTCATGACAGTCATCAGAAATCCACAAAATCAAACAGACCAGGGGTACAGCCATGCACTACCACAAACTAGAAACATTATTGAGCATGTGTCTGGGCTGCTAAAGGCATCCATTAGCTTTCGAGATTCATCCATTGGTGCCCTACAGTATGGCTGTTCTACATGTGCCAAAATGCTGATTACAGTGTAACACAGTATTACATTTAGGAAGTAGTTACAGCAGGTTGACCTGTAGCAGTGCCAGCAGTTTTAGCATAACAGGCAGCAGAAGTTGAATCAGAAGAGGAGACAGAGGAGAAGCCTGTGACAAGGGATTATCATTCCAAACAGAGGCAGGTAGACAATGCTGTGGCACTAGCAAAGATGCAACAAATTGCTCATAGCTTTACAATGTAACTACACTACAGTTAATCTGATACATTGTAGTAAAAATGATGCATGTAAAAATACCACCAGGCTATACTTACCCATGCATAGGCTGGCCATAGTGTGCATCAGACACAGGCAACCAAAATAAAAATGTACAAATTGCAAGACACAGTCATCATCATTTGCACAGGTGGGAAGGAAGTACAAGAGTTTATATCTTTCACAGGAATGTGTGTTATTCCTGATGTGTATAAAAATAAAACGTGCTTTTATGGGTAGTGTAAGAACTGATATTGTGGGGGGTAAACGTTAAGAAAAGCTAGGTTCAGGGTATGTGTGTAATATCCTATGGGCTGTGGTGGTGTGAGTGTGTGTCTGCAGTGACACAGCTTCAGCAATTGTTTCAGTGCTATGTGACAGCCAGTTGGAAAGGTCTAGGGCAACTATGGCTGATGGTTCATCATCTCGTACACACCCCCACCCAGAATTGTTGGCTCTGCCAAGTGTTGCACTGGATGTGTTACAACCCTGGATAGATGCAGCTGTGCTGCATGAACTAGAGTGCTATCTATAGGAGATATACTAGCATGATGATGGCCATAACCACAGGGTCATCCTTTCCTGGCAGTGGGCACTACCACAATAAATATTACTATAGAAGTGCTAGCACTGTAGGAACATGAGGCTGCATGTCCATGACCATGCTGGCTAACATCTGTGGATGTAGCAGATGACTGGCTGTAAGGGTGACTCTTCCAACCTGCTAGACAATCTAGAGAAGACATTGCATGGTCTGGTATGTGTTATGCAGTCTATCCAAGGAATCACACATATGAGACATGCACTCCTACAGGTCATCTTGTACAAGCTGGATCACCCTTACTATTTCTGCCATTGCTATGGTGGCACTTTCCTGTACCTCCATGATGACCATGCACATACATTGGGTAGCAACCACTGACACACCAACTTTTGGGGAAGGGCATTAACCATGTCTCCCTGAAGCCCCACTACCAAAAGCCCCCCTCCCCCCCCATGTGAGCTTCCCAGCCCCTGAATACTAGAGAAAGATTTAAATATCTTTCTACTAAGGGACAGCATACTTCCTGGATCAATAGTTTCCTCATCAGTCTATCCTCTGTCAGATGTATGCATAGCCTGAGTATCCACAGGCGTAGAGACTGTGTCCATGGTTTGTGTAGGATATTTGATGGTAACACTCCCTGTGTCAAACAGACATTCTCCACCCCCTAACTATGACAGCACATCTCCAACATCATTATCAGAGGCTACAGATCCAATAGCATCAGACAGGGCAGTGCCACAGTGCTGGTGATAGATAAAGAATCACCTGTGAATACAACGATGCAAAAAATATCCAGTGCAATTATGACCCAGCACCAGAGCTATACATGCAACATATATCTTTACAACTAGAAACAAGGTAAACACTAATACCCCTGGGCATTCTTTGTACAGATGATTGCCCTTGTTGGATCTCCAGTGTACCTGAATACCATAAGACAGACAGATTTCATGAAGTTTATCATGACTAAGAGGTAAAAGGAACTGCAGCTATTGATACAATGAAATATGACTACATACCTATGGCATCTGCAGTTTTAACTCTCTAGTGTCTGTCAAGCTCTGTCTCCACATTCAGTATCACACTGTGGGACTCTATGGACATAATACTGCCTTTAAGAGAGAATAGGAAATGGGCTGTCTTCATAGGAATTCATTCAATCAATGGCTACCACTTGTTTCCTTCCATTCCAGTGCAATGGCTTCTGCTCTGTGGGAGGCAGCACAGATCATATACAGGGCCCTGCATCAGATCACTTCATAGCCACTATCCAGACCACTCACCATATTCACATTGCTGGTAGTCTCAGTGCAGGCATGGTCATGGCAGGGCTTGTCTGCTGCATGGACATCAAAGGGCTGTTGGCCATGGAGATCGAGGGCCTGTAGTATCACTGTCTGTAGTGGCTTCTGAAAATGTGGATTTGGTGGTGGAAGTGGATGTAGCATTTTTTTTCTGAGTGCCTAGCTCTATTGATATAGAACACAGTGAAAATAATAGCTGTGTTCCTGCATAGGCTTTACAAATCCTTACACTATTACTCTCCTGCTAGATCATGTAGTATGCTATATTTGGGCCTGATGGTTGGATATTTGTATCTGCAATCTTTAAGTAAATGTCACACATGTATGGATATTGAGCACATATTCCCCACAAAACACAAAGCCAGCACAAAAGAACAACTGAACAAGAACACATGGCCATTACAATAGTACTGTTACAAATGCTGTGCCTGATGACATATGTGGAAGGCATACAGCACCAAAATTGTCTTTAACAGTATTCTGAGTATGAGCTCATGGGTGTGTCTGCTGTCTAGCTTAACAATACTGCAGACATAATCTCTCTAGTGGCATAGATGGATAAATCCATGACTACAGCACAGGTTACCTGAGTTTGATTAGTGTTTCAGGTGACTGTTGAAGTTGCAGGGAGGGATTGAGTTTACCATCCTTGGCAGAGGGCGGTGATGTGAGGATCTCCTGTGACAATCCCTAGTGGAGGCTAGAGACATTGAATGATAGAGGTCATGGTTAAAAACAAGGTAGGGTGGACGTGGCTTTAGCTGCAGTGAAGGTGGGGTGATATGCTGCAGCATCCCCATTGCATGCCTGCCCCCAAAAGAAACCACAAGCATTGTGGGGTGGATGTATGGGAAGGACATAATCAAACAATCTGTCCCAATAGAATCTGGACAGCCAAGACCCCCCAGGACACCCATAGATTCCACGACTGGCCCCAACAGATAAATAAATTAAGTCTGGGGGGGTTGGAGGAAGTGGTAGACACAGCATAGACCTGGGGCACTGGTTAGCAGTGCTATAGGGGTTATGTAGAGGGGCTAGAAAAAAACCCAATCCTGCAGATTATTACATTCAGTACACTTATCGTATACTTCTCAAGACACTTTTGGTCAAAATATGTAAAAGTACTAACATCTACATAGGTACCAGGGTAACAGTGGTCAAAAGCAGCCAGTGTACAAAGGAATGAATTTAAAAGAAATAGCACTTACCTTATATAGATTCATAGGTTCATAGGTAGGTACTAGCCTATTAGCCCTAGGGCCTATATAAGCCTAGCCAAAAGGTACCCTGGCTTTTGCCACCCAAGAAAATTATTTTCCTGTGCCCCTGTCGAGTAGAGCCCCAGAGGTGATCCCTGGGGTGAATTTCCTATTTCCCATCCAATCATCAAGATTTTTCTTGAAGAGTGCTAACGTGGAGCTTTGTTTGATATAGATAGGTAGTTTGTTCCAGAGTATGGGAAGTCTCTGGGACAGAAATCTATCCCTACAGCATGTTCTGTTTATTATGGTGACAAGGTTTAGGACCCTAGAACATGTAGCTCAAAGGGACTGGGATTTCTTGAAGTGGAGCATGTCCAACAGCTCTGGGTTTGACATAGCTTTGTATGTTAGGCAGAGATCGCCTCTGAGTAGGCGATATGCAACGGAGTAAAGCTGGAGTTTTTTGAGACAGTCTGCATAAGGCATATGTTTGAGGCCAGTAATCCTCTTTGTGAGGTATTTCTGCGGCCTTTCCAGTTGTTGTAGATGTCTTGTGAGGTACATACCAGAAGGGGCATTGTACTCTATAATGGGTCTAATGAGTGACGAGTAGAGGGAAACAATGACCTCTTTTTTCCTGGATGAGAAACCTTTCGTGATGAGGTGTGCCACGTAGAAGGATTTCCTGACTACTGTGGCAATGTGATTATCAAAGGAGAGACTACTGTCCACCTGTGTCTCAAGGTCTCTTATCACACTTTCGGTGTTAAGTAGACTACCGCCTATGTGGTAGGTCATGTGTACAGAGTTTTTACCAAAGGGGATGACAATGCACTTTTTCGCATTGAGCTTGAGGCCATGGCTTTGACACCAGCATCTGTCTCAGTGAGGCCCTTTTGTAGGATGTCCACATCGTTAGGAGTTTCGATTATGGCTCCTAGTTTGCAGTCATCTGCGAACTTCATTAGCCAAAGATCTTCTGTGTTAGTCTGTACTTCAGAAAAGTAGATACCAAACAGGAGATGACCCAGGACTAAACCCTGTGGTACTCCACTTTTCACTGGTCTGAAATTGGATTTGGAGTCTGCTACTTTCACAATGTGAGTTCTATCAGTGAGCCAATTGGCAACCCATCTTGTGACATAGGGATTTATACCTAGTTTCGTGAGTTTATCTATAATTCCAGAGTGGGCAATGGTGTTAAAAGCCTTGGTGAGATCCAGATAGGCTGTGTGAACCACCTTACCCTCGTCTATGGCTTTGGTGACTGCTTCAAAGAAGTATATCAGGTTTAGGTGACATGATCTGCCTTTTACAAACCCAAACTGGGTGTGGTCCAGAGTTTGGAGATTACCAATGTCTTTGTTTATAAGTTCCATGATGATATGTTTCATGGCCTTGCAGACCAGGCTCATTATGCTAATGGGGCAGTAGTTCCCGGGGTCCATGGTGGCTCCCCCTTTATGGAGTGGGATAACTGCTGCTGTGCACCATTCAGTGGGCACAAAGCCAGAGGTGATGTTATGATTGAACATGGTGCTTAGGTAGGGTGCCAGTTCATTCTATAGTTCATGTTGAACGCAGCCTGGGATGTTGTCAGGTCCCATGGATGCTGTGTTTTTGGCTTTCGAGAGTGTGGTTTTTACCTCTGCAGCCATGATTACATAAACTTTGCATTCTTATGGTATAGAGATGAGCCCTTTAGGGGGTGAGAGAGGGGTAAAGTTAGCACTGAACCTATCTGACAGGATGTTGTCAATATCAGTTGGGTCTGTATATTTAGTGCCATTGTGCTGTAAATCAGAGCAGATCTGAGTGTTGCCATTGAGATTCCTGACATAGCTATAGAATGCTTTGTGGTTGTCTTTAGAATCAGTGTCAATTTTGTTTTCGTAACTAGCTTTGGAGGATTTTATGAGGGATCTCAGCTTCTTACTGAGGCTGACCAGTGAGTTCCTCCAATCATGGGATTTTACTCTTTTTTGCAACATTTTCTTTCTTCTGTTGTAGAGTTTGTTTATGGCAGGGGACCACCAGATTGGCTTCCTTTTTTTGGAGGACAGCATCTTGATTCTGTTAAGGATAGCATGATCCATGCACTCGTGTAAGTGCTTATAAAGTGCATTTGTGTAGGATTCAGCAGTCATACCTCTATAGTCTGTCTGCATGGGTGTTGTGAAGTTTGCCACTTCTGTCTTAAGAAGTGTGAAGTTGGCTTTGGAGAAATTTTTTACGGTGGTTTCCCTAATGGAGGGTGGGGGCAGGATATGGATGTCTAGGATGATTAGCTTGTGGTCGGATCTGACCAACGAGTAATTTGACCTCTGGTGTGGAACACTGGTCAACCATGTTGGTAATGACCAGGTCTAGGATATTGCTGCCCCTGGTGGGGGTGTGGATAAGTTGATCCAAGGCATTGGAATTTATGAATTCCAGAAAATGTTGAGCAAAAGAGTTGTGCATGAGTAGTTTTCCAAGTTAATGATGGGGTAGTTGAAATCGCCCATTATAAGGGTGTATCAATAAATGAGGAGTGGGAATCCTGGGGCATGGTTGGGGATCTGTAGCAAGTTACAATTTGGATTGCGGTCTTGCCGAGAGTTAGTTGCACTTGGATAATCTCGGATGCATTATGCTGAGCAACTAGGCTGGAGGTGTGGATATCCTTAATGAATATGGACATGCCTCCACCTTTAGTGTTTCGGTCCAGGTTAGGTGGCCGAAAAGTGTTGTATGAATTATAGCCTGGTAATACAGGGGTGCTCTCTGGAGCCTTGAACCAGGTTTCTGTCACTGCACAGATGTCGATGTTCTCCATTTTAAGGAGTGCCTCGAGTGAATGCATTTTGAGGTTTAGACTTCTAGCATTGAGTAGTATTACCCTCAGATTTTGCTTGCTTGTACCTGTTACGGTGGTGGATTTGTCATTTGAACCTAGCCTAAAAAAGGCACGATAGGGATGGTAAGAGCCTTAGCCAGTAGCCGGAATCCTAAGGGTGACAGGTTCAAGCCATCTCTGGCAAAGCATTGTGGTCTGTTGATCATGTCATCCTAGGCAGACAGATACTGGATCCCCTTAGAATGACACCAGAAGCTTAGCCAATTGTTGAAGTCAATTATTCTGTCCTTGTACTGTGGTGCAGTTAGCGTTGTCGCCTCACAGCAAGAGGTTCTCCAGTTTGATTCTCGGCTGGAGTGCCTTCTGTGTGGAGTCTGCATGTCCTCTCCATGGTCGAGTGACATAAAAGACATGCAGGTAGGTGTGAGTGTGAATGGCTATGCCTTCTTTGAAGGTTGGGCATCAGGTTGGCAACTCGGCACCGTAAAAATCCACTGCCAATTATTAGTAGACCGGAGTTCCGCTGTGGCGACCCCTAACCAGGAAAAGCCGAAAGACATTTACTTTACTGTGGTATCATTCTGGGTGATGGCAGGATGCTGCTCAGGGCCAGGGTCATACCTGCCTGGGCTACATGATCGGATAGTTCCTCCATGTCTCTTTTCATGTAGTCCAGGAAGGTATGTCTCAGGTCATTCACACCAACATGGACAATGACAGAGTCATATTTGTACTTGTTGTGGAGTGACCTGAGTGCGTGCATTATGTGGCGGATCCTGGCCCCTGACAGGCAGCTGACAGTAACTTTCTTCTTGTTTAACCTGGTAAGTGGAACATCAGTGTGTCTGACTATAGAGTCACCTATGACTAGAGTGTTGGGTACGTTGTTATGCCTTATGGGCTGTGGTTGAGTGGCACACTGAGTTTGTGGGCTATGTGTCATTTGGGTTTTGTTGGGGGGCAGAAGTTGCTTGCATTTCTGCTTTGGAGGTCTCTGTTGCTCGAGCAGATTTTTATTGAGAGCCTCTGCAAATGTAGGTGTGTGTTTTGTGTTTCTGTGTGTCTGTTTTGATGGTGTAGGTTTTGAGGGACTATGTGATGAGTGTGGTGTGGTGCAAGTGTTTACCTTCTCCTCTTGATTGTCTAGTCCAGTCTTGGATGAAGAGAGCTTTGCTTCCAGTTTGGCAATATAAGTGCATCTCTCACAGGTTGTAGTGTTGGGTGGTAGGAGGAGAAGGTTGTCTGTCTACATGAGGCAATTTCTGCATTGCCCCAAGATGCCCAGATTCATCAGGTAGACAGGAAAAAACACCGGGAGCTGACCCTTAGACATGCCTGAATAGGTGTTTATTTATTAAGTACTGAAAACTGTTTTTCTCTAGACAAGCGAGGAAAGTTGAGTGCTATAGTAATTTGTAGCTTATTTAGTGCTTACAATGAGTTTTGAACAAGTGCTGAGCTCAAAGAAACAGATTTGAGTTGTAAAACTAAAAAACTGGCTAATGTTAAGGGAAATTTTAAAGAGCAGACTTTATGGCGCCAGGAATAGTTTAACCCTAGCTAAGCAGTGATGCATAAAGTGTTTTTTTTTTTATATTACAGTAACAAATGAGAAACTGATTTAAACAAATTAACCAATTAACCAATAAAAAGCTAAAAACTGAGCCCTGTTCCAGCAGTCTTCAATCAGACACGTTCTAACTGCACACTCCTGCCACTAGGGTGCAGGGGAACCTTCTCCAAAAAAGATGGTCTGGATTAGTGCTCAAGTTATACAACCAAAGCTAGATTCAGCAGGTCAGAATTTAGTCTATGCTACAGCAAACAAGGCGTACCAATTTCAGAAAGAAACAGTTCAAATAAGCAGGCACAATAAGCTTTTAACCAGAAACTCCCATCTCAGAAGGGCAGAATCTACTATCTGTTCCCACAAGAGTGCAGACCACACCTTCTTAATATAAAATAAGTGGCCCGAAGCCCAAGTGCTTAAACCAGAACTAACACTTTTAGAACAACAGACATTAAGCCTTCAATCAGCAACTTCCAACTTAGAAGGATGTAAGCTACCTGTCCTGCCACAACAGTGCAGACCACAAACCTTGTTAATGTAAAATAACTGGTCTGAAGCCCAAGTGCTTCAACCAAAGGCTTAGAATAACAGTTACAGTTTAATCAGGCTACTAACAAGCAGTAATAAATGCAGCAGAATAAATGCAATTAAGTACTGTTAAGAATAAACAGCAAAAGCAAAATAATGTGATAAAGTAGGAAGAAACACAAATACAGTAAAAGCAGATGAATAAAGTGCAATTTTTCTTTATATAACAATAGAAAGCAAGCAAACTGATTTAAACAAATTACCCACTTTACCAGTAAAAAAGCTCAAAACTGAGCCCTGTTCCAGCAGTCTTCAATCAGACAAGTTCTAACTGCACACTCCTGCCACTAGGGTGCAGGAGAACCTTCTCCAGAAAAGATGGCCTGGAATAGTGCTCAAGTTATACAAACAATGCTAGACTCAGGATGTCTGAATCTAGTCTATGCTACAGCAAACACGGCGCATCAATTTCAGAAAGAAACAGTTCGAATAAGCAGGCACATTAAGCCATTAACCAGAAATTCCCAGCTTAGAAGGGCAGAATCTAGCCTGTCCTCCCACAAGAGTGCAGACCACAAACCTTCTTAATGAAAAATAACTGGCCTGAAGCCCAAGTGCTTTAACCAGAGCTAATACACTTTTAGAATAACAGACACTGAGCCTTCAATCAGCAATTCCCAATGTAGAAGGATGTAAGCTACTTGTCCTGCCACAACAATGCAGACCACAAACATTCTTAATGTAAAACAACTGGTCCGGAGCCCAAGTGCTTAAACCAAAAGGCTTAGAATAACAGTTTCAGTTTAATCAGGCTAATACCAAGCAGTAATAAATGGAGCAGAATAAATACAAGTGAGTACTTTTAAGAAGATGTAAAAGCAAAATAAAGTGCAATTTTTTTAAGTAAAGTGCAAGGAGAGAGGAAGAAGGAGCAGAAGAAAAATTCAGCAAAATTCAAGGTTAAGAACCTAAGTGGGTTGACCTTCTCAAATGTTCTCTCTACATTAAGTAGAGTGAACACCAGACTGGGAGGGGAGTCCCAGATCAAATTTACCGTAGGGGCGGGTAACTGCAAAGCCTCCAACAGCTATAACAACACCACAATAATAGGGTGGGGGAGGGGAAAACAGTTTCAGGACAGATAAGAAACAGAAAACAATGCCAGAAAATATATAAAATAATTCAGTCAGGCAAAATTAAGACAATGCAGAACTCTGAAAGGTTAAAATGTCAAGAAATATACTTATCAATCAGCGATATATTTCCAGATTGTTTGAGAATCACACACCAGCCAGACACCAGGAGTTTCCAAGCAGATATCTTAGACAGATGGGAAGATTTCAACAAAATCACCATTAGCCGGTATCAAAATCCTTTACCAGGGTTTCTTTTGGTAGTGTGATGAGACTCCGTGCTTTGTGTTGCAATTATATCATGTAGATTCTCCTCTTTTAGTGTGATGATTATGCTAATTCGGCCTCAGATCATTATTGTTTCTGAATTACTCAGTTTGTTAGATGAGCACACCTGGTAAACATTCTGCATATTTCTACATGATGCTTTGGAAACACTGAGCACCTGCGGGCAGCTCCATGCATGTATAGTAAGCCTGTTATTTTAGGGTTAATGGAATTGTCATGTTATATGTAACCATCTGCAGGCAGAGTCACTGCAGAGCATGTATTCTTAACAGCATAGAGAGTGATAGACAATTGCCATGTTTCATACCTTAACATGCCATTGGAACTATAATAGTATCATACCAATATTTTCTGAGTCTGCCTTCCATGGCACAAATGAGGAGCCTGCTAATGTCCATTGTCATATAAAAGACAGGTAATGTGAGAATTGTTTTGGCCACAAATTGTTTGCCATTTTTACCTGAGATTATGTAAGGTGAGACATCGTGTCTGGAGAAGGAGATGGTAGTGGTGTGAGGAGGAACCCAAATTTTACTGCACATTCTTGATAAGGAGTCCAGACAGAGGCTCCTTTAGGAGGGGCATTCAGGCCCCAGTATTAGGCTGAATCCTGAAATGTTTTGGGGAAGGCTGTCACCCATGCTACTGGCATCCCAAGCACAGGGGAACAGTGTTGTCACTATTACAGTGACATGAGACGTGGCAACCTTGCCCTCTTTCGCTCATAGGAGAATGACGTTAAGCAACAGTCAACATGTCTGAACTGTAAGTATAACTTATTTTAAATACGCACATAACCTGGCACTGTGTACCATCCAAATATTTTACATGATGCCCTTTTTATGTCTTTAGCCCCTAAAGAGATTGCAAACTATCGGCAGCTGCACAAGAACAGTCTGGAGGATCAAAGAGAGCATCCGAGTGAGTGTACGTGCTTTCATAAAAATATCTCTCTTTTAAAAGTAACAGCAGTATGGATTAAAAAGGGAACGTTTAACTTTCATACACCAGTGCCACATGTGTCACTGTTTGCATAGCACAAAGGTAGCAATATAACTAAGCAGTGTTAGAAGTGTGTTTCTTTATGCCTCCTCCTATATAGGTGGAAAAGTAGGTCATGATGTTTAATCTGTTCTCACATTGTGAGGTTGTCTGTAGGTTATTTTACTCTCATCCCACATCTGTGCTGTTATGAAAAATATTTAATGTATATTTTTCTGTCTCAGTACTATCATTCCAACAGTATGTGGAATGTATATTTAACATTGTCATGAATAGCTTGATGGACATTTTGCAATATGAAATAGAAGTTGGTTTCCTTTGTCTGTCACCTATGATTGAAATATGTATGTATGACTGAGCAGCATGTTAAATTTGTATGTATATACAATATTCTCAAACATTAAATTGCTTCTCTGACTACAGGCACCAGCTTATCTATCTAAATGTCTCCTCCCATTACATTAATCTTTTATCTGTCAGACTGTTTGAGATGATGGTTGTTGGTTTAGGTTTCCACTGTCCATGAGCATGCGCACACACACACACACCCACACACAAACACCCACACACACACACACACACACACACACACAGACACACACACACACACACACACACACACACACACACACACACACACACACACACACACACACACACACACACACACACAAACAGGCTTCTGAAATTCATGAATATTTACTGGTTCAAAAAGTGTATTATATTTAATTGTACCATTTTTAGCATGTTTAGAAATTCAGTTTTATTTGTATTTGTCTTCTCCCACCCTGTTTGTTACTCTCCTTTACCTTACATATATTCATACCGCTCAACCTCTTAAGATAAAGGCCCAAAAATAGGGACACATTTTAAATATTGGTCTTATAAACTTAGAAAGTTGCTAGAATGACAGTGTTTGTATTAACACTGAACAATATAAGGTCTGAAACTCAAATGTGTGTCATTACTTAGTAACTTCAATTCTCAGTGATTTACCAGAAAACAACAAATTTTATGAGGAACAGACCAAAAGTATCAGGCAAAAATCTAGACATTCTGCAAAAATCTGGACAGTTGAGAGATATGCTAAATATTTTTGTTAATTTATATATTTTCATCTCTCTTCGTTTTTTGCTATTATATGTGGCAACACAGCAACCTGCATCCATGCCACTGGAAAGGCCAGTGGGTACCCAATTGTGGCAGCAGCAGCACCACCACCACCTGTGAAAGCACCCAGACATATCTGGGTCTCAGCCTACCACAGCTGACTCCACAGCTCCTGCCCTATCTGCACCACCTACATTAGGTATCCTGCACTGGAAGCTGGTATAGTTGTACCCACCAGTAGTAGTGCTAGTGGAGGTGACACCTTTGTCACCTACTGATAGCTGGCAGAGTTTGTGGGGGAGTTGATGACTACCTTGGACAAATGGAAAACATCCTTTGGGAACTTATTAAGTCTAACCTCTGACCAGCATTGCCACCACCTTCTGAGTATGGTCCAGATATGACAATACCCAAGGTGACATAATCTTTCATTGGGTCTCAGCTAGCAGAGACTGCAGCTGCAAACACCCAGTCTGATCCCTCAGCCTGGTGCTCCCCAACCTTTTATGTCCATGCCCACTCCTGTTGGTTTACAGTCCACCCCTACCCATTGATTTCCCTCTTTTTGTCTAATGTCTCTGCCACAATTTTTTTCTCCATACCTCATTCTGTTACCCCCCCTACCCCGACAGTCTTATCTGTCTTACCTAGCTTAACCCTGTTACTGCCCTCTTGCTTCCATTTCTTCCTTCCTCAACTTTCTTTTTTCTTCCTAAAAATGGGCTACTGTCCCATTAAAAAGTATTTGCCTCCTACTCCACCAACATACTGTTTGTTCCTTATTTGCACACCATCTGATCTTCTCTTTCTTTGCTACAATACCTCTCAAGCTGTAAGTGCAGAAAATTTGAGCAAAGCAAAAAATAATTGGGGATTAAGGCCCAAAATCAGACACAAATTTTAAATATCGCTCTTATAAACTTAGAAAGTTGTTAGAATAACAGGTTTTAATAAGTATGCATTTTATGAACCGTATCAAGTCTGAAATGCAAATGTTTGTCATTTTATAATGACTTCAGTCCTCAGAGATTTGCTAGAAAACCACAAAATTTTTGAGGAACAAGCCAAAAAATATGAGGGGAAAAATCTGGACCTTCTGCAAAAATCTGGATAGTTGAGAGGTATGCTTCTCCCCCCTTTCATCTCTTTCCTCTACTTCCATTGTCAACCTTTAATCTTGTCAAAAAGTAGAAAAAACACACCATAGACATGCCCAAATGACTTCTAAATCATTTATGTTTTTGTGGTCATACTGTGTGCGGTGGGTTGCAGAGAGCAGTGCTGATGCCCATATACAGCCTAAGAGAAGTGACACTGCTCATTGTATATCAACAATGATGTCCAGTTGGCCTCATCAGTCTTGCAAATGAACTGAGTACTGTTGCACAGAAAAACAGGATAAAGCTTATTTCTTTATTCTGACTGCTCTCATGATTCTTTCTGTTCATGAAGCGATTTGTATAGTTTTAGTACACGGAACTTCAACTATCCTCAGAATTGTACATTTGTTTTTCTCATTCCAATCTACAAATGTGTAAAACTCACCTGCTATGTGCTTCCCAAACATGTTGTGTGACTGCTTCTATGCCTCACCTTGTAAATGCACTGTTTGGTATATTATCACTGAGGAGGGTAATGAGTTCAAATTCTTTGATGACTGTTTTTTTTTTTTTTCCTTCCAGTCTGCAAACGTCTAACATACACACCTGCTCTACTGACTGCTTCTGTAGCTAAGCTTGCAAATACAGTGTTTGGCAGAATGTTACTGAAGAGAGTAACGGGTCTGAATTTCTTGAGGACTGTCTTTTTCTGCTTTCATTCTGAATATGTAACCCTTTCCTTCTATGTCCTTCCCTGACATTTTCAGTGTGACTGCTTCTATGAATAATCTTGTAAATGCAATGTTTGGTAGAATATCAGTGATACCTTGAAAGCTGTTGGTTTTCTACTTTCAATCTGCCAGTGTGTAACACTCACCTGCTATGTTTGTTTGTGTCTTTCGGCTTTTCCCGGTTAGGGGTCGCCACAGCGGAACTCCGGTCCGCTAATGATTGGTAGTTGATTTTTACGTAGTTGATTTTTACGTGCCGAGTTACCAGCCCTGACGCACAACCTTCAATGAAGGTACGCCCATTCATGCATGTCTCCACGCAGAAGACGCTCTAGCTGAGAATCGAACCTGACAGCGTCTTACTGTGAGCCTCCCTGAAACCTACTCTGTAACTGATTCAATGTCCCACCTTAATAAGGAAGCACTGGATAGAATGTAACTGGACAGGGTTGATAGTTCAAATATCCTCAAGGCTGACATGAGTGTTTATTTTCATATTTACACTTTATTACAGTTATACTGATGAAACTCTGGTGATGCCCAGGTTATTCTAGGTTGGCAAATCCTTTTACTTTTCTGTATGTCACCTATCCTGTCTTGAGTTTCATATTTTCTAAGTTCAGGTACGTCAGACAGATCTGTGTGTATGTCTCATAACCCCTTTTCCATTGTGTTACGCACCCTGATTTAGTCATAAGCTCCCTTTGCAGTCTTCTGTCCATTTCTGCTTGTGTCTGCTACCCAACTACTGCTTCTACCCCCTTCCCTTGAGCATCCTTTCCTTACTTCTTTCCACAAGATATTTCTCTGTCTTTCTGTGGCCTGTGGTTGCAACAATATATCAGCACTTTAACATTGCCATCTGTGTGTGTGGTTTTGTGCTGACTACCGTAAATGCTCATGCATGGTCAGTGTTTATTACGCCTGCTTATACTAAGGCCATGACCTTTCTGTGGACCCCTGTTGCGGCTCTGAAGAGCATGCACACTGGCCTGGCCACATGCAATGTTAATGAGCCTCAAGGCTCAATGTGTACACATTGTAAATAGTGTTGGCTTGGCCATGATCACAGACTGGATGTTTTTGAATCTCTGGGTTTGTATGCAGCCAAACAAATTTCAAGAAGGACTGATTTTTTTTTTCGATAAAAGTTGCTCATCTTATTTGAACACAACACTGCTTATCATAGTGCGAGGAATAAAGGTACAGGGGTGTGAGTGGACTGGGAATTTTGTTATTTTTTCAGTTCACCTTAATATTTTTATCTGCAAGTATACTGCACTTAATCATTCATTTTTTTTCCCTGTGCAGAGCAAGGGTCTTCTTAGAAGAATGTTACCCTGGCAAGTGCCTTCTTTACATTGCCCAGATGCAGACCTTGGGATTGAGATATGAGTATATCTTTAAGCATCTATATGACTTGGCAAGGTGATGAATGATGACCTACCTCTGTGAAAAGAGAAATGTTTAAGTGTAGACTGATTTGGTTCAGGGGACAAAGGAGGTACTATAAATGCACAGATCATACCCTCTGTCTCAGTGATGAGAACTTGCACTTCGCTTCCTAAAGCAGTTGTCATTTTGAGTATCCTGGATGTCTTCAAATCTAATTTCAGTAGATAAGTGTGAGTTCTACATGGGGTAAGTAAGTAAACATAATCACATTAATGATTTGGAATGAATCCCCTATCTCACCAGGCAAACTCCCATGGAGTATATGAAGAAAGAGCATGTACTGCAGACATTATTAAATTATTTATCTTTTGAAACCTTTTTCTACCATCTGAGTAAAGTCATAACTACTGAAGAGCAGCAGGCACCAGAAGATGGGCAAGCACAGCTGATCTGGCCATACATGGAATAAGGAAAACAAAACTATAAGCATTATCAATCTATAGCCAAACATTGGGTTAAAATGAAACAAGTATATACAAAATGTAAGGAGTATAAGGGAATTAAACAGAAATGTTAACTGAAGCAGTAATAATTTTGTTAGGCTTGTTTGTATGTTGTCATAGATTCTTCTTGCTTTGGAACTGCTGTGTTAATTTGATTTTTTTGTTTGCTTCATCTGGGTTTGGACTAGAAAAGAGGTAGGTGATTTGGAACTGGCATTTGCTGATTTTAAGCTTGGTGGTTGTAACTGTTCATTGTGAGTGGTGGAATACTTCTGTTCCTGCCTTCCCTGCCTACCTGTATTGACTGCTGTTTTTCCTCGAGTTTTTCTAAGTTAGTTGTCGTCTATTGTTCCCTTGTTACTGGCAGACACATTTTCCTTTTAGGTGTGTATTTGTTTTGTCTGTAAGGCACTTGGTTGTTTGGCATAGCACTTTACAGTGCTGAACTGGGGTGTACTGAGATTGTTGGGATCCTGCTGAGCTAACTAAATTGTGTTTGTACATTGTACTTGTTTCCCTGGGTGAGTTCCTGCTGTGATAATTAGATTTTTTTTGTTATCTGCACTTGTTTCATCAGAGTTTGGACAAACCAAGCAGGTGAGTGACTTATGGTGACTGTTGCTAACTTTGGGCATGGTGCTTGTGATTGCTTTTCCTGGTGACAGGGGTTCCACCCCAGCCATGCCTGTCTGAACTAGCATCTGCCTGTCTTGATTTTTTTGAAACTATTTGTTAACCTGTAATTCCTTTTCTCCTGAATGTCACTTTCCCCATTGGGCAGGTGGTTACCTAGTATACACGTTGCTTAGTTACACAAGTAAGCACTTCACAGTGTTGAGCTATGGCATACTGAGGTAGTTACAGACCTGTTACACTGACTGCATTTTGTTTTTATGTTGTTTCTGTTTTACCAGGGTTTGGATAATGCATTGACTTGTATCTTACTTACAGTACCAGAATAGTTCATTTCATACTCTTGGCTTGGAATTATCATGTGACATTTTTTTTTTTTTTTTTTTTGCATTTCTTGATGTGTTTTTTATGTCCTTCGAGTTACAACTGAATGTTGGATCTAGATCATTCATTTAATTGTAGGAATATTGAGGGCTTCTTATACATAATCTTTGTGGTAGTTCACCAGTTAAGCAGGGAGTACTATCTGGTCATGAATTGGTTTCTTGTCAACATGGAACTGGAATTTGCTCTGTCCCTTTCTATTGCCAGCCTGCTCACTTTGGTAACTCTGAGTTCTGTGGGCATACTGCAAGACATATTTACCATTTTCTGAAGCTACTTGTTAGAGGTGTAAACTAAATTTGGAGTCTAACCACTTTCACACTATATCAGCAAGCATGTCAGCACTACACAACTAACTAATAATAGACCCACCTTTGCTGAGGTTGTTAAGAAATCTTTACACAAGCTGCTAAGACCATGTTTGAACAAACCTAAGCCACATAACACCACTTATTCTAACACATCTTTACTTGCATCTTCACCAGCAACTAAATTGCTTCAACCTGGCTCCATGCTTACTTCCATAAGGACAGAAAAGTCTGCAAGCACATATAGTGACTTCTTAGTAACTGGTGACACTATAGTTAGATATACTGATTCCCCACTCATTGTACAGGGATACAGTCACAGCTGTCTGAATGGCACCAAGATTTGGGATGTACCCAGAGCCCTTAGGTTCCTTCACCAAAAGGATTTATATGTTGTTATTGTCATTCATATTGTGGTGCATGACTTCTATACTCTACCTTGGGGTAGATGCAGACATTGCAGGGAGCTGCAGTTAATCTATTTATGCGTATGCAGATAAGGTGATTACTTTGATCAGCATTGAATTTCTCAAGAATGATGCCACAATTTCAAAAAACAGATACAATAACTCTTATTAACTAGTGCCATTCTGGATTCCGGGGGGTGGGGATGTGGGCAGTTTCAGGGATCCAGTCAGTGTTTCAATGGGAGATGATAATCAAAATCAACTGGCTGGCATTTTTAAAAGGGATGGCCTTCACCTCTGTACTCAGAACCTACACATATTGACTAAGGCTTTTATGTCCCCTTATTGCCTTTTTAGGCAAAGTTAATTTACTAGACATTTCAGCCTAGTAAATTCTAATTCACCCTATATTAAGGTGACCCTACTCTTTGCCAGGGAAGTAAATAGTGTGGGAAGAAATAGCCAGGGAATTGTTATGGCTAGGCTTGTATAGGCCCTAGGGCTGATAACCTAGTACCACCTATGAACCTATGCTAGGAGTTTGAACAATAAACTGCCTAATTTGGAAGTGTTCCTGATGCTGATCCTGATATAAATGTATATGTGTGTACACACACACACACACACACACATATATATATATATATATATATATATATATATATATATATATATATATATATATATATATATATTTAGATCACCTACTATACACCAAATGTTCAATTCACCGACAACACACAACCCACGCCCACTCCACTGACATTCCTAATCACCGACAGTGCAAAACACCGAACCACAAATCACCAACGTGACATTCCCCGACAAATATGTCAACAGATGCATATGCGTATTAAAGCACCAACATCTAGAACAACTAAATGATAACGTCATTTTCAAGTCCCTGAAGTAGATATACATCATAGCCTTTCCAACATTAAACAAAATATGAAGCATAGTCCAAACAAAAACAGCCAGCTTTTCATCCTACACATAGTCCAAACAAAAACAGCCAGCTTTCTATCCTACATTTTCAATATAACGCATAGTCCAAACAAAAAGTGCAATGGCCAGCTTTTTATCCTACATCTTTAATAAACGAGCTATACTCTGCACAAACTCTAGTGGAGAGTACTCAGCCCTATTGGCAATTACTTGCTGAAACTGATGATGCCTCTGTACAACCCTCCACTTTTTAGGAGACGGAGGAACACCAGTTGATATTCTCACCCTTAATTCTTCGATACTATCCTGTTCCCTAGTCAAAGCATGCATTATGACATCCAGATCCGTAGCTCAACTACCCAGCAAACACTTCAATCTGCAGTGCCACGCCTCCACCGAGTTTTGTGTTCATGGCAAAAACAAATCATTTAGTTCAGCTATGTTCCAAAACTTTACAGGAAAAAGTGGAGGAAATCTCATAGACATGTTATTTCTAGTACGAAATTTCCTCAATTTCCCATACACATAGTACTCAGAGAAATATTTCACAAGCTCATGTCCTACATTAGGGATAGTACTTTTCACTAATTCAAATGTGTCAATCACTTCCTCCTGTTGTAGAAACGCTAGCGCAACTAGTGATTTAATTGACAATTGAAACGTCATATTATTGTTATATATAGAGGCAAGGCCCAAAGCTTGCACTTTTCTACAAATGTTCTGTCCAAAGTGAAACAAACACCCTTTGGACTGCACATTGAAAAAATTTAAGCTCACGCTCCTTAAGGCTGCTATATCAAAATCACACAGAATGTATTTAACCTGACATTCAAAGCTATTTTCTGACAATAGTCCAAACAGAGCATGCCAAAGGCAATTATAACATTTTAATGATTTCTTGCTCATAAGAGCATAGAATAGGGGTAGAACTTTACTATAACATCCAGTCTTTAAAAGACCATGTATGCTATAAAGCTGCCTGCATATCACACCTTTTTGAAAGAAAGTGGCGTCCATCATCCAAATGGTGGCTCGGCTGAGATCATACAGGTTTGTAACAGTGCTAAATGCAAACACTATAGAATCAGTTGTGTTATCAGCCATGCACTTACTAATGAAGCACCCTTCTTTCAAATTGTACGTATTACTATCAACGTTCATTAATGTGATTTCACATCTACCTGGTGTTACAGTACATTTTCTGCAAACTCTACCTATACTCTGTAAAAGGGCCTTCCTTTTTGGTACATTATGGATGGCAGACATGGATGTGGATGCTAATGCATCTTCCACAGTAGAGTATGGCATATCTCTGCTGTATTGGGCATGTATCTTTATCTCATTTGTGAGTGCATATCATTCAGTCTCACTCGGATCAGCACTGTGGTGATGTGGAACTGTTTTCAGTAATTCTTCCCCATCTGTGCTCTTCAAGGTTACGGCTCTACCCCTACAATGTGTACTTGGCTTTTCCTTACATCCCCAATAACACCTGTTTCATCTTGTACGCTCTAGATGGTATAGGTACCCTTCGATTTGTAACATTTCCTTCCTTCTTTGCAAGTTGACAACAGGGTAACAATTCCCGACTTCTCCTGGTCCTTCTAGCACTGATTCTGCCATTATTAACCAATATGTTTGGATGTGGAAGAGATACAGCTACAGCCACATTTTTAAAGTTGGCTGTCGTTATTGTCAGCCAATCAGCTGTCGGTAATGTGTGGTGTCGATGCAATGCACTGTCGGTGTATAATGAACATTCGGTGTATAGTAGGTGATTCATATATATATATATGTGTGTGTGTGTGTGTGTGTGTGTGTGTGTGTGTGTGTGTGTGTGTGTGTGTAGAGAAAGATATGTCTCTTTCTCTCTGTCAGTGTATATATATATATATATATATATATATATATATATATATATATATATATATATATATATACACACACACATACATATGCACGCACACACACACACACACACACACACACACACACACACACACACACACGCACACACACATACCACCACTTTGTGTTTAGGCCATCGGGCAAGGTGAACACTCTGGCCAGCATGCTAAGTAGTGCCCGGTGTCTTACCTGTGAATGGAAGATGGACAATCAGAACTTTCAATATTTGATGCATCAGTGGAGTAATGCCAAAGTGGAATCTGTTTCATAGTCCAGTATAATCCTCAGTTGCCACTTTTTGACAACAAGATCTGGTGGATGAATGTAATCTCTTTCTCTTAGTGATATGGCTTAATGGATGCATTTATTCAGAGTACTTTTCAAAACCAGACAGGATTTAGTATGACTTATTTTCAGTTACTCTAGTGTGGCTAAGATAATCCTATGTGTTTTCCATTGGTCATAGCTGTGACTGCGGTTAATTTGCTATTGCTACATACCTTTGCTTACTGAACAGGTCAACAAAGATCTTAATCCTGTTCAATAATCTCTGAACTTTTTTTTTTTTGCTTTGATGACCTTGTTTTGATCCCAGATAGCATTCCTTTTTAGCTATCATTTATAGAGTCTTGAATGAGGTTTATAAAAGCCCATGACTAGAAAGCAATAGCTGATAAAATGGAAGAAGCTTTCCATCTGAGCTACCAGGCATGGACTCCTATAATCATTTTGGTGTATTCTAGACTTTCTGAAATATCTTTTTGTATATGACTTGATATTTCATTTATCTTCACCTGTTATCCTTTTCCTATGCTACTGTTTCAAATTCACTTTTCCTGAGAGAGGTTTTATACTTTTTGCAGTCATTTGCCCTTGCTGTCTAATGATCATCTGTTCTTGTCTTGGCTAACTGGTCCTTTTATTTCTAGGTATGGGGGTGAAATCTAGTTTTGAGTGGAACTATTTCTGCAGCAGTCAGCATGATCTGCATTTTTTTTTCTATTTTATGCCCTACACACTCATGCATGTGTAGATAAGCTACCAGAATGCTGTCATGTACTGAGATGACTGCTCTGGACAGTCACCACTCTTTAGGGCATTTACAGCAAACAACCTCATCCCTGCCATAAGGCACTTCAGAATGTCCTCACTGGTCTCCACCAGGGATGATCGTGGCCATGCATGTGATCCCTGAGCATAAGTATCCCCACACCAACATGACAGAGACATGCAATATGAGGCATAGTTTTTTTCTGTATCCTTTTTAACCATTATGCCTGTTCATAGGTTCATAGATTGGTACTAAGCTAACTGCTCTTGTGAGCCATTTTAAGCCTAGCCAATTATCCCTTGTAAGACTCAAACCCTGCACCTTGTGTTTGTAAGGCAAACACCTTAACCATTAGGCCACTCTCCCACCCTCAAGACCATCAAGCCTCTTTCTACTGGTCTTGAGCCCAGTCCACCCCCCCCCCATCACTGAGGAGTCTCTAATATAAAGGCAAGAACCTACCAGAATTTCCATCATAGAAGTTGAGGGAACTCAGATTCTTGACTATGCTGACAGGGTCTTCCATGAAAATATATTTCATATCCACCATGGATGGTAGTTTTAGAGAAGTCCAGTGTTAATTTTGGTTCCATTACATGTTGTCAAGATTTCAAGTGGATCTGAGATGCAGGTGTGATGTCCAAACAATCTTACATCTTTCCTGTTTGATACAGAGTTTCTTTGATGGCAGGTCCTTCATTCATTCGAGTCAACAGTGGTCTCACATACTGTTTTATACTAGTCAGTATAGCTGCTAGTCCCCCCCCCACACAAAAATAGTACAAGGGAAAATTTTCTGGAGACTTTGAATGTCCACAAACAATACAGATACTATATTAACAAGGCAACATTTTTCAAAAAAATATATATTTACCTTTTGTGTCATGCCAAGTGTACAAGACCATCTATTTGCAAACCAATAGTTTTCAAACCATTTTTCATTTATAATAAAATGTGGCAGATCTTTGCATAGATGATAAAAAGTTACTTTATGAAAATGGCCATCAATTTATTTACATTTTTTTCTAGCAATTTCACTTATGGTACACATGTGAAGCTAAAATTTGGTCTTGTGTTCTCATGCTCACAAAAAGACTGGGCATTCAGTCACAAGTCAAATCAAGATTTGACAGCAAAGGGCTCTAAGGCCTTTTCATATATATCTCCACTGCTTTATTCCTTTTCCAAGAGAGCTCATTGGTAATGACTCTACCCATATGGTTTACTACTTTAGCAGTCTTCTGATGAAAAGAATTGTACAGGACTGATGAGCATATATTGTCTTCTTTTGCTAGCAACAGTCAGACTGACATCACAAACAACAGGACCATTTGGCAGATCAGACTTTTCCTCGGCTGCCAGGAACACTCCTCCTTCCCATCATGCATCATCTTGCCATTCTCCAGATCTTCTCTGCAATTCTTCATGATCATTGCAAAAGTAATGATGCTAGGGTCCATCGTTAGATTTTTAGTTCTATTTTTTTCACCTTGAAAATAGCAACAGTGGTAGCTTCATGTATCCTTAGGTCTTCTGCTAAAAGGGTCCTTTTACTTCTCTTATTCTTTGATAGGCCAAGCAAGTCTCTTTCCAGAACAAAACAAAACATTCTGGGTCTACTTAGACTCACCAGTAGAAGATTTGGAAATGGGAAATGGGGCAAACTCTTCTCTTCTCTCTAATACCCTAGGTCTGGTGAATACATTCAGCTGATACAGCACAAGTGCAGCTGGCTAGCAGAACTCCATGCTCTCTCTTCAAAGAAGGTTACAAAAGACTTGCAGGTTTACACAGTAGTGCTCCTTGATATCACTTCTCTTTGTAGATGCCCTAAAGGATTCCGTCAGTGTTGCTTGGGAGTACCTCACCACTGTGACACTAAGAGCATTCAGTTTGGGTAGAGACCTTCAAACCAGATGCCATTGTTTTCTCCACATAAAAGACTCACATCCCATCTGTTAATTCTCCACATAGGAGTCCCGTGTGATGGGTTTATTTTACAAGGTATGACCAATGAAATGCACTAAGTTGTTTTTCAGATGTGTTATTGAAAGTCTTAGGCCTCTGTTTTTTTTTTTTTTTTTTGTAATGCAACTAACCTTATGGTCCATTTATAGTGCAATGCAGCAGAGGCAGATGCCTGTATATCTGGATACAGCACTGTCATATGCTGGTACTCTCAGAGGCACCTAATTCATTTCACTGAGGACACCAAGATGACCTTTCTTATCTTACATGTTTCATGACTCCTTCTTGGCAAAGAGATAAAGTAATGTAGAGAAAAATGTGGAGAAACAGGGCAAGATGCTTACTGTTCTGTGTATCTGCTTTCATGCTCCACAGTACTGTTTCAGTAGAACACAGAAGAGCCAGTGTGGAATATGGTTCTAGTGAGACATAAAGCAACAGCAGAATCAACAACAGGAGAAATCTGGGCAGAGACATTATCCCCCAGTTTGCTTTTTAACACAGTTTTGTATTCAAAAGTAAGGGTTCTCAACATTTGCAGGAGTCTACAGTGATTTCACAAGAGGATGGTGACAATCAGGAAACCTTGTCTGACTGTCCCACTGTGAAAACAATAAGGAGTTGCTTTTTCCTCCAGTTCAGGGCTTGGAAGCAGATAACAAAGGGCAAGTTAATGAAAACAATCATAACCATACAATACTTTATTTAGCTTGTTGCTCCTGAACTCTCTGACATTGCTGTTGAGAGAAATCACAGCCTATCAGAAACAGGCTGTGATTATGTGAGGTATTGCCAGTTATGTTAGGAGAAGTAGGGTAGTGGATGTGTAACATATGTCAGCATAGCTAGTTGGAGTTTTGTAAAGAATTTTATGCCATTTCTATATCAATTGATTTGTACATGTGCTTGTGTTGAAAATGTATTTGTAAAGCTGCGTGTGTTAAAAATGCACCAACAGTGGGTCCTGCTGGACAGAAAAGAAATACACCTGTATGCCAGACTGTATTGCAAGTATTAAAATGAATATATTGTAACATATGATACTAGAAGAGGAGTGGATAATCTCAATCCAGCTAACTTTGATAAATAGTCTGAAAATAAATGACCTACTTTAAGCCATAAAGATTGCATCTCACAGTTCTGACTGCAACCAGAGATGAGATGTCTGTTTACAGCAGGAATAGAAATCTTACAGAATTGTCCTTACGGGTGAACTAATTGCTTCCCTGGAAGGATGGAAGTTTTTGAAATGGTTTTATAGCTTCCAAATCCTATAACACATCCTAGCAAAGCTATATGTGTGCATTATGACACATATGTTCTAGATTCTGGTTCAGTTTCTAGTAAAGGGGGTAGCATGGGAACCAGAAGTCAGACGACCAGATGTATGTGATGTTACTCTGTAATCCAGCACTGAAATGATGTTTTAATACTAGATGAGACAGAAATCTCATGGCAGTCTGTGAAACTTGACAAGAAGGAAGACTACTCAGCCACTTCATCTTGCCTTGCTCTAGTAAGTAAATTCGGGAACAGTAATTCTTTAAATCAGTCAGGAAAAAATAATGAGATTAGTTAAGTATTGTTTTCTCTACCTGTGTGAATATTTCCATTGGTGTTATTTTTAATATTTCCTGTGTGCTGAAATTCTGTTGTTTATTGTAAATAGATACTTAGTATTTTCATGTTCTTTTATTATTTATTATTAAATATATTTAAACTTTCATTTTAGCTGGTCTTTTTAGGAAATATTTAACCTTTGAGAATACTTATATTTATTTGGTGGCACTGTGGCTACTCCTGAAAGTTTTGCTGCATTGGTCAAACACTACCATTTGTATTAATATTAATTTTACTCAGTATAATTGGGTACCCTTATAAGAGCCTTAGTGTAGCTGGCTTTGGAGTGTTCTGGTGGCAGTATCTATGTTATTGTCTTTGCAGAGGGGGCATAGCTGGTGAATCTGTGCCAGCCTATCCCAGGTGTGTGTGTGTGTGTGTGTGTGTGTGTGTGTGTGTGTGTGTGTGTGTGTGTGTGTGTGTGTGTGTGTGTGTGTGTATCTGTGAAAATCAAATTTGAAATCTCAAAGAGTGTATGTGTCAGCTGCTAGGAGTAGGGACTGGTTTCATAAAGAAGGTGCCGAAGGACATGGCTTGGAACACTTGACTGAAGACTCAACTCTACATTTATTTGGTGGCTAGTGAGAGAGAGGGAAACCCAGCCCCAGGATGTGAGTGTGTTCTCTGTGTGCTCTTACGGGAAATTGTACTTGGTGTAGAGAGCTGCATCTGGAAATACCATGTGTCTATATCTTTGTTCCAAGTGAACGTCTCTCACCTGTGTCAATGGTGAGGATTGAGGCTCCTTGATTACTGGCTCAGAGGAGGAGCGTCTCATATTTGTGAGTAGTGGTGTGGATATTAATTGAATTCCTGTAGTCTGTAGGGAGTTGTCACTGAAGATGTGTGTACTCTCGGCAACCACAAGGTAAACATGCAGAGTTTCATTTTCACAATAGTTTTATTTATTTATAGTTAGTTTAGTTTAGTCAGGGAACGCAGGCAAAGATGTCAGCAGAGGATTATGGCAAGATGACAAAGAACCAGTTGGACAAGGTGTGTGAAGCCAAAGGACTGGTGCATGCCAACCTGATTAAAGAAGAAATTATTTTAGCCTTAGCCACAGCTGTATCCCACACCAGCAAGTAGGAAGATAACCAGTCTGGTGATGGGGATTTGCAGCCCTCACAAACAGAACAGTTCATCTTTTTCTCAGAGGACTTAAAAACCCATCTGGAGTTGAACAGACTTGAACTAGAGGCCAAATGTTTGGAATTAGAATCAGCAAAGAGACTGCAGCAGACAAAACAGATGGAATTAGAATCAGCAGAGAGACTGCAGCACTTTGAGGTCAAGGAAGATGAGATACTGCGGTGTTTGGAAGCTGAAGGAAATGAGAAGCAGGGTCAACATGAGAGGGAGATGCTAACTGTTCATCAGGGTCATGGAGGTAATGGGGGAGGTAATAACCAAACCCCAGAAGAATAAAGGTCAGTACATTTCTTCCACCGATTATGGAGGGTGATCATTTTGATAGTTTTATTCATATATTTGAAACAGTATGTAAACAGTATAATGTTGACCAATGGCTCTGGGTACAGTTCCTGACACCATTGCTCCATGGTAAAGCTGTAACTGCTGTTTCTAAATTGTCTGATACTGATTGTTTAAATGATGACAAGGTTAAACAATGTTTATTGAAATGTTTTAAGTTAACACCTGAAGCTTACAGAAAAAAAATGATTTGTGAGCAGAGACGCAAGACAGATGAAAGTGCATATGATTATATTGCTGAGTTAAGCTCTTATTTTCATAGGTGGATGAGTGTGTGTCATATCACCACTTTTGAAAGGCGGGCAGACCTTTTGGTGAGGGAACAAGCTCTTAGCACTTTTCACAAGGACATGACAATCATATTGGCAAACTGGGAGTGTAACTCTGTAGATGAGCTGGGAAAAAAGGAGATCTCTAATTAGCAAGCATGGCATCACTGCATATGAAGGGAATACCCAGTGCTGCACATAGATATAAGGGGACTCAAGGTGAGCAGCCTAAACCACCCCAGCAGAGTCCACCAGTAACAGGAGAAGCCACTAGTTCTGGTACATGGTCAGGATCAAGGGTTAAATGTTTTAAATGGGGAAAAAAAGGTGGGGGAGCCAGCAAGTGGGAAAAACAGTATGCCAGTGATAAGTTGTCTGGAGACAACAGGGGTACCAGACTATCACCGGAGTTTATATCCTGTCTTAGTGAATGGAAAACAGACCACTGCTAAGAGAGACACAGCCTCTGACATAACCACTGTGAATCCTGAAGTGGTTAAAGAGGAACAGTACTTGCTTGGGCAGACCACTCCAGTCAGAGCTTTAGGAGGAACCCCATGCCAAATGCCTTTGACCAGGATTCACCTTGACTGCGATGGTGGAAAAGGAAGCAAACAAGTAGGTGTGTTTGAGGATATCCCTGCAGATGTCTTGATAGGGAATGATTTTGATAATGCAGTACCTTGTGTGCCTACAGTTGTACACAGTCTAGCGTGGAGACAGGCATGAGGGTCTGGTAGCCTGAAGGAGATCCAGACAGACCCCACACCTGAAGTCAGTGCTGGTGAGGTGACTATTTCAAGGCAGGAACTACCCTGTATCAGTGAGCCTGAAGGTGACCCACAGTTGCTGGTAGGTATTGGTGTTCCTTTGGACAGAATGACTGCAAGAACAGAGGTGAGTGGTAGTACCCATGCTGACAGTGAGGCACCACTGTCAGAGGATACCAGACTTCCTGTGGAAGGAGAGCTGGGAAGGGTCACAAAGGTAAAGTTGAGATAGGCTCAGCTCTCAGACCCTACACTAAGAGACTTGAAGGAGCTAGCTAGGAAAGCACCTGATCCTCAAGGAAAAGGAGATACTGTATACTGGAACAAAGGATTATTGTATAGAGAGTGGACCCCTGAGGGAGGGTATTGCATAGAGAGTGGACCCCTGAGGGAGGGCTAGAGGGTAAGCTAACACAGCAGTTTGTAGTGCCCAGAGCCTACGTCTGGTAATTTCTAGCCATAACCCACAACATTCCTTTTGCAGGTCATATGGGCATAAAACATACCAAGACCTTTTATTGGCCTGGGATTGCAAGGGATGTGACAGGGTACTGCAGGATGTGTGAGCAGTGCCAAAAAGTAGGCAGGCAGGAGACAATGTCAACGCTCCTTTGATGCCTTTGCCTGTGATTGTGGAGCCACTTCAAGGGGTAGCCATGGCTATTGTGGGGCCTCAGTCCACCAAGTTCCACAGGGAAGAAGTATATCCTGATGATAGTAGATTATTCTACTAGATACCCTGAGGCAGTGGCTCTGTCCTCCATTAAGGTAGAGAAGGTGGCAAATGCTTTGTTAGAGATTTTCCGCAGGGTAGATTTCCCAAGAGAAATAATCACTGACAGGGGTGGCAATTTCATGTCAGACCTGCTGGCTTGTCTGTGGGAGTGCTGTGGTGTGAAGCACCTAAAGACCACCCCTACCTCTAGACTAATGGGCTTGTGAAGTGGTTAAACCCTACACTAAAGACCATGCTACAGGCATTTGCAGGCTAGTTTAAGAGAGAGTGGGACAGATATTTGCCCCCTCTGTTGTTTGCATACAGAGAGGTACCCCAGGAATCCACATGTTTTTCACCCTTTGAGTTGTTTATGGTCATAGAGTGTGTGGGCCTTTAGATTTGATTTGTGATGAGTGGGAGGGTGAATGTGAATCCCACAAGGAGTCTGTTGTGGAGTATGACCGAAACCACAGCATAAGGCTTAGAGAGATCATAGGCTTGGCCCTGGAAAACTTGGCAGGAGCCAAGCAGCAGAAAAAGGTCTGGTATGACAGGAATACTCAAGCCCGAGAGTATGCTGTGGGACAGCAGGTTATGGTTTTCATTCATGTCCAACTCCATAAGCTGCAGGCAGCTTGGGAGGGACCCTTTAAAGTGGTAAGGAAGGTCAGTGCTGTTAACTACATGGTAATCCTGCTAGGCAGGAGGCAGGGGCACAAATTGTACCATGTTAACATTATGAAGCCTTCCCATGATAGGGAGGCCCTGGTGATGAGTATTTACAGTGGATGGAAGGAGGAGTCTGAGGGGGATCTGGTGACTGATCTCAGTGAGTCTCAGACTGGCACTTCAGTGGAAGGGGTAGCAATGTTTCAGCAGCTATTCCCTCCCCAGGTTCAAGAAATCTGAGCAGTGTTGCATGAGTTTGGGGGTATGTTCACTGGGAAGCCTGGGTGCACCCATCAAGTGCAGCAGCATGTGGATACAGGACTCTAAAGGCCTATCAAGTAGGCCCCTTACAGGGAGCCTGAGTGAGTCAGACAGAATCTGAGGCATGCAATACAGGAAATGTTGGAACTAGGGGTAATTCAGGGGACCAGCAGTCCCTGGGCCTTCATAGTGGTGCTGATACCAAAGAAAGATAGCAGCCCAAGGTTCTGTGTGGAGTACAGAAAAATAAATAGTCACATGGAATCAGATGCTTACCCTGTGCCTAGGACAGAGGAAGCCTTAGAGCAGCTGGGTGGGGCTAGGTATCTGACCACTATTGATCTGACCAAGGGCTAATGGAAGGTGCCCTTGACTCCCACTGCTAGAGAAAGGTCAGCTTTAGTGACACATTTCTGATTATATGAGTTCACAAAGATGCCATTTGAGATGAAAAATGCCCCAGCAACATACCTCTCAACCTGTTAGCACAAAAGATGTGGGCAAACACAAAAATAATGGGGGGGATAAAGTCACAAAAATAGGAACAAATTTTAACTATGGCTCTCAGAAACTTAGAAAGTTGCTAGAGTAAAATATTTTGTGTTACCATGCATTTTCTAAAGGATATGAAGTCTGAAACTCAAACTCCTGTCATTATTTAATGAATTTTCTTCTTATAAGTTTGCCACAGAAATCTAGAAATGTTATGAGGAGCAGACCCAAAATATGAGGCAAAAATCTGACATTCTGCAATAATCTGGACAGTTGAGAGGTATGCTCAGTGACCTTCCAGAGGATGGTAGATCGGAAGCTAGCAGGAGCAAGAGATTATGCCCTTGCTTACCTGGATGATATTGCTATCTATAACCATTCCTGGCATCAGCATGTTCAGCATGTCAGGGAGGTCCTGGGCAGACTGCAAAGGGCAGGGTTGACCATTGAACCCAGTAAGTGTCAGTTGGGTATGGTAGACCTGGGACTTAAAGTGGGGAGTGGTAAGGTCAGGCCAGAACCTGCCAACATGGAACCTATTCACCCTTGGCCTGCCCCTGTTAAAAGCAGGTGAGGGCATTCTTGGGGACAGAGGAGTGCTATAGAATGTTTGTTCCCAATTATAGTACAATGGCTGCTCCCCTCACAGACCTGATGAGGAAAAATAGGCCAGATAAGGTAGTGTGGTCCCCAACATATAAGCAGACATTCCAAAAGCTTCAAGGGGCTTTGGGAGGATCCACTGTGTTAGCCAGTCCAGATTACAGCAAATAATTTGTTGTGCGGTTGTACGCTTTGAGCCATGAGGTGGGGGCCATACTTAGTCAGGTTTACTCAGGTGTAGAAGAGCACCCAGTTGTATATCTCATCCATAAACTCTAACCCAAGGTAGAATGTTATGCAGGTGTAGAAGAAGAATGTCTAGCCATAGTATGGGCACTGCAGAACCTCCAACCTTATCTGTATGGAAGGAAATTCTTTGTAACACACCACAATCCTTTAACATGGCTAAATTGAGACAATCAGCAAAATGACAAGTTATTAAGGTGGAGCCTAGGGTTGCAGGCATATAATATGACAATGCAGCACTGTAGTGGGACAGCAGTGCCAATGCAGATGGGCTGTCAAGACAGGGTATGGGTTAATGTCTTCATAGACAGGGTTATGTCCCACAAGCCACATTTCTCAAGGGTCACTTGAAAAACTACCTTAAGTCTTCAAAGGGGGTGAGATGTGATAATGTGAGGTATTGCCAACTACGTCAGGAGAAATAGAGCAAAGGATGTGTAACAAATTTCAGCATAGCTAGCTGGAGTTTTGTAAAGAATAATATGTCATTTGTATAGCAAACTGATTTGTACAGGTGCTTGTGTTGAAAATACATTTGTAGAGCTGCTTGTGTTAAAAATGTAACAGCAGTGGGTCCTGCTGGACAGAAAAGAAATACACCTCTATGTCAGACTGTATTGTAAGTGTTGAAATGAATATATTGTAATGGATGATGCTGGAAGAGAAGAGGTTAATCTCAGTATAGCTAACTTTGAAAAATAGAAACAACTCTGATCCAAAACAATACCAAAACAGCAAAATCTTCAGAAGTCAGGAATCGAAAAACAGGAACCAAAGTCAAATCCAAAAGCAAACTCTTTATTCTCCAGCGCCTCGGTGTAACCACCTTTCAAGAGTATACATTCTCACTGAAAGAATGGATATATATATATATATATATATATATATATATATATATATATATATATATATATATATATATATATATATATATATATACTCATAGCAATTAATTAAGCAATTAATTAAACAATTATGTTCAAAAAGGTTTTAAAGCAGACACATCCAGTTTATTTCATTATTCAGTCCACAGGGTGTCATTGTATTGTATTTCAAAATAAAAATACTTTCCTTATATTGTAAGTTATATTTCAAAGCATTTTCATCATTACAAAGACATTTCACACTTTCTAAAACTGTTCCTGTTAAAAATGAAGCATCACTATTATGATAAACACTAAAATGTGTGGCAATAAATGTATTTTCCCTTTTATGTCTTATGTCTCTAATGTGCTCACCTAACCTAATACGAAACTCTCTTTTAGTTTCACCTATATAATATAATCCACAGGGACAGTGTAAAGCATACACAACTCCTTTACTTCTACAGGTAAAACTATCTCTTACTGTGAACCTAATGTTGTTAATATAATTAAATGTTCTAACTATATTCCTACAAACACTGCATCTACTGCAACATCTTGTACCAAATTCACTTAGTGGTCTTGGTAAACAAAATTTTGGCATTACAAATTTACCATGTACCACCATATCTTTCAAATTTCTTCCCCTTTTATAGGAGAATAAAGGTTTTTGTGGCAAAATGTGCATCAACACCTTGTCTTTCACTAAAAATTTCCAAAAATGTTCCACTACATCCTTTATGTCTCCACTTTTTACATTATATGTAGAGACAAAATAAATATCCTTACAAGTTTTATCACTGGTTGCCAGATGATATTTCTTATAATGGTGATATTCACCCTTATTACATTTATTCCTTACCATATTATTCTTCTTTTTTAACCTTCATAAGGGCATTTTCTAAAATATTCAAAGTTGTGTATGCTTTACACTGTCCCTGTGGATTATATTATATAGGTGAAACTAAAAGAGAGTTTCGTATTACGTTAGGTGAGCACATTAGAGACATAAGACATAAAAGGGAAAATAAATTTATTGCCTTACATTTTAGTGTTTATCATAATAGTGATGCTTCATTTTTAACAGGAACAGTTTTAGAAAGTGTGAAATGTCTTTGTAATGATGAAAATGCTTTGAAATATAACTTACAATATAAGGAAAGTATTTTTATTTTGAAATACAATACAATGACACCCTGTGGACTGAATAATGAAATAAACTGGAGGTGTCTGCTTTAAAACTTTTTTGAACATAATTGTTTAATTAATTGCTTAATTAATTGCTATGAGTATATATATATATATATATATATATATATATATATATATATATATAAATATATATATATATATCCATTCTTTCAGTGAGAATGTATACTCTTGAAAGGTGGTTACACCGAGGCGCTGGAGAATAAAGAGTTTGCTTTTGGATTTGACTTTGGTTCCTGTTTTTCGATTCCTGACTTCTGAAAATTTTGCTGTTTTGGTATTGTTTTGGATCAGAGTTGTTAACTTTGAAAAATAGTCTGAAATTAAATTACCTGGTTTAAGCCACAAAGATTGTATCTCACTGTTCTGACTGCAGCCAGAGAAGCGATGTCTGTGAAAACCACGACTAGACGTCCTATTGTATTGTCCTTAGGGGTGAACTAATTGCTACACTGGAAGGGTGGAAGTTTTTGAAATGGTTTTATAGCTTCCAGATGCTGCTATAACATATCTTAGCAAAACTGTGTGTGTGCGTGTGTGTGCGTGTGTGTGCGCATGTGTGTGTGTGTGTGTGTGTGTGCGCATGTGTGTGTGTGTGTGTGTGTGTGTGTGTGTGTGTGTGTGTGTGTGTGTGTGTGTGTGTGTGTGTATTATGACACATATGTGCTAGATTCTGGTTTAGTTTCTAGTGAAGGAGGTAGTGTGGGAACCAGAAGTCAGATGACAGATGCATGTGATGTCATTCTGTAATCCAGCTCTGAAATGATATTTTAATACTAGATGAGACAGAAGTTTCAGGGCAGTCTGTTTCTGAAACCTGACAAGAAGGAAGACCACACACCTACTTCATCTTGCCTTGCTCTAGTTAGTGAACTAGGGAAGGGTAATTCTTTAGATCAGTCAGGAAAATATAGTGAGATTAGTTAAGTATTTTTTATGTATCTGTATGAATCTTTCCATTAGTATTATTTTTAATATTTCCTGTTACTGAAAGTCTGGTGTTTATTGTAAATAAATATTTAGTGAATTTGTGCCAGCCTTTCCTAGGTGTGTTTGTGTGTGAAAATGAAATCTCAAAGAGTGTGTGTGTGTGTGTGTGTGTGTGTGTGTGTGTGTGTGTGTGTGTGTGTGTGTGTGTGTGTGTGTCAGCTGCTTGGAGCAGGGACATGGAGCACTGATTTCACAGAGAGGCTGGTGGATGATTTGGTTTGGTAAACTCGGCTGAGGACTCAACTCCACAACTGTGGTCAGTCTGGAGTCTTATTTGGGGCCTGGTGAGAGAGAGGGAAACCCAGCCTCTGGACAGGAGTGTGTTCCCTGTGTGCTCTTAAGAGACATTGTGCTTGGTGCAGAGAGCTGCATCTGGAAATACTGTGTGTGTCTAGCTTTTTTCCAAGTGAACGTCCCTCACAGGTGTCAGTGGTGAGGATGGATGGTCTTTGATTACTGTCCCAAAGGGGGGTATTACACAGGCTACATAGAAGGATGAGTTAAGATTTGCAAAGAGAGACATTTTAAGAGATCTCATCAAACAGAAAGGCTCAGGATACTATTCCAGATTGTTTTCTGCTGCCAAACAAGACAAAGACCCCTGATCCATACAAGATCTCAGTGGTATCAAATGCCTTGCTTCACTTTATATTGATTCTCATGCATTAGCATTGTTGTTGAAGTAGCTAAGTTGCTTTTCAAACCTCTGCCCATTAACAACTGAACTGATGAGAGATTTAGTCTCTGCAGTGGAGTACTCCTATACTCAACAGTTGTAAAATGATAATCCTAAAAGCTTTACCTTATAATGCTTTCTTGTCAGATTTGTCATAGTTGGGAAAGTTATTTCTACCTTTTTATTTGACTGAGAAGGGTGTGGACTGGATGTTGTATATCTGGATTTCTATCCATGCGCAAATATGAATTTTTGACTTATGTGCTGTGAACCATTTCCAGATCTAAGAATATAAGGCATACTCTGTCTTGAGAATTTTAACTTTTGTACACTAATTACTTATATACATATTGTTTCCTCAGTTTAGTTATTTCTGCAAACATGGGATAATAGTTCATATATTTGAAATGCACATCTTCTCTGAAATGCACCATATCAGGGCTCATTGTACTCTACAGATCAGACAGCTGTTATTGTATCCATAAAAAATGCCACACTTCTGTACTACTTGTTCTTGCAGTTCCTAAACGTGACTTGTACCCTGTCAAGCAGTTGTTCCTACAGCCACTAGGGATTTGTGATTTATTCAGCTATGAACATCAAATCTTGGATTCAAGTTTTTCATTCTTCAAGTAAAAAAAAAACAACTGTGTTTGTTTCCTTACTAATGACCTTTGCTCATTCCTTTGTAATATACTTCAAAAGCTACCTTTTTAAGTCAGTGTCAGTATACCTCTGATGTTCTTCAACCTTTTCCATCGGCATTGGTTACTGCAGTTTTACTCACAGAACATCTGGTTCTTTTTCTATCAACTATTTACTCTTTTCATATAAATTCACTATACTCAAATATCTGATATGTGTAGTTCCTTGTCTGCTCTGTAAATCACTTTCATATCAAACTTCTGTAGAATAAGTGAAATTCTGTGCAACCTTAGAGGTCTCGGGTAGAAGTACTTTTTGAATATGCTTTGTTAGGGTTTGCGGTCTGTTCCAAATGAGCTTCTTTATCCTAAATATATTTGTGGAAGTTATCACTTCTGTATACTGTTGCTAAAATTTTGTCAGTTCATAGGTATATAATTAGACTAATGACCACAAGGACCTTTATAATCCTAGCTGCGCAACCCAACCCAATTTAGTCCTATGTAACACTGGCATCTATTTGGAGGGGTATGTTAGTTAGGTGCTTGCTAAAAGTTTAGTGGGGATGGGGGTGTAAATTAGAGAATATTTACTTTATGGGAGCTGTTGTTTCTGATTTTGGCCATTATATTTTCCCTTTGCCATATACCCTGCTAAGATTAGGATTCCAAGAGTATGGTTTGTTTTGGGGGCTGGGCTTACTTCTGGTAGGTACAGTACCCTCTATGCAGCCATTTATATTTCTGCATTGGGTGCCTGTGAACAAATCTGCATGGGTTGCTTTGAACTTGTTTTTTGACAGGGCACTGAATTTCCATAAACTGCTGTTTAATAGGATGTCGTTTGCTTTAGAATAGTTCCTAAATGATACAGGTTTTGCTGGGTTTTCCAAGTTGATTTTTATTTTGAGGGAGACAGCTTTGAGATCTGACTTCACCAGTGTGGACATGACGAGGTGCTGGAGGGTGTAGGTTGAGGGGAAGCAGCACTCTCCCATATTGGTGAGTGCTAAATCCAGTAATTTTGAACATCTGGCTGGAGTGTGCACTATCTGGTTAAATGTATTTGTGTTAATACAGTTGCAAGCAGTGTATGTTTCCCAGTCTGTAGACGGTAGTTGAAGTCTACAAAATATACGGTATTTGGTTGAATGGTGAATGCCTCCAGCAGATCGCAGTATGAGATATGGGTTTTTGATGCATAGATGGTAATCTATAGCTTGCTAGGGTATGGTAAGGCACTTTGTCTATGGTGATTTCCACATGGATGAACTTCAGGGCATCATCCAGTTTAACCAAACTAGAGGTATACTTATTGCTAATGTAGATGGAGACACCTCCATCTTAGTCCCTGTCTGTGCAGCTGATGGTCTACATGTGTGGAAGGCACTGAAGCATTGCACTGCCTGAATATTTTCTGTGGCTTTAAACCATCTCTACAGCAGAAACACCTTTAGGTTCCTTTGGGTTTTATTTTCTAAGTTAGTAATTTTGTCAAATTGGCATTACCTAAAAAAAAGTTCTAAGGGGGTGACTGAAGTTTTAGCTAATATCCGGAAGCCCATGGGGGACAGGTGTAGACCATCCTTGGCAAAGCAAAGTGGTCTGCTAACCATTTCCTCCCATGCTAACAGATATTGACTCCCCGTGGAATGACACCAAAAACGAAGCCAAATGTTAAACGTAATCACTTTTTGTTCATACTGATGCATCATCCTTGGTGAAGGTAGAACGCTAATCAGTGTAAGAAACCTACCTGCCTGAGACACATATTCAGAGAGGTCCATAATGTCTCTGTTCATATAGTCTGCTGAGGTACATCTCACGTCACTTTCACCCACATGGGCTGTTATAGAATCATACTGGTATTTGTGGTGCATTGACTTTTGTATGTGTGTAACCTGGCAGATCCTAGCCCCAAATAAGCAACTAACCATTATGTTCTTCTTGTCCAGTCTAGTGAGTAGGGCATCTGTGTGTCATACAATGGAGTCCCCTATGACAAGAGTAATGGGTAAAGTGTTTCTTTGCTTTATTCTTGAGAGTTCATTGGGTGTATGTATATGTGTGGTGCTTGGTGGTGATTTTGGTATGTGCTTTAGAGAATGCTGAGGGTAGGCATTGCCAATTATAGACTTAGGAGGTCTTTGAGGTTTAGGAAAATTCCTTTTTAGCACTACAGCATAAGGTGATCCATGTGTGTGTGGTGGACACTATATGTGGTGGATGGTGTGTCTGTGTTCTTGACAACCTAGTTTGTAGACAAGATTTTTGCCTGCAAGGAAATTATATGTGTACAACACTCACATACTGTGTTAGTTTCTTTAAGGATTAAAAGGTTGTCTGTAAATATGAGACAATTGTTACATTGTCTTAGCATGCTCATATCTACCAAGCTGTCCATAGAGATATTTGGAAATTGTATATTCATGTTGTCCTGATCTGTATTAGGTTAGGTTATTATAGTTTGAGGACTGGATTATACAGAGGTCTCCTAGGGAGGTCTCTAAAGTTAGGGACTAGAGTTAGATAGTGCTAAGATATGGTATAAGTGCTGCTAGATGTGCATACTAGCTACTGTATGCTTAACTCCATGCATGGCCTCACTACGATACAGTTTACAGTCCTAATTCTAGTTATAAATGTAAACTTTATGGTCAAGCTTTTGCATCTGTACAGGGTCCTGCCAACTGCTGCTGTGCAGTGAGCAGCTCCAAAGAAATGCACCTAATTTATAGCAACAGAAAAGAAACTTCAAAAAGGAACCCTCAAGTGTGGTGCAACAAAACAAGTTACTCCCTGACTAGATCGCCCCACAGCAGGGCAATTTTAATGCAAACAGTTTAGAAAGCAACACTTGGAGAACACAGGTGATTTTTCACCAAAAGAACCTTAAATGTCCTTTAAATACAGTAAAATGGTAGAGATCAGTTAAATAATGAACTGCAAGTGCAGGAAATCAAATACAATAACTTATCTTTACCTGGATAGTACTGGATATAGTTGAAACACTTGAGGACACCAAGCTTTCCTGAGCTCTGTGGAATTAGCCCAGAACTGCACAAATACCCCTAATTTATAGCAACAGAAAAGAATTGAAATATAACTACTATGTCCTCTGGCCAATAAACAACTACACTTTGAGCTTTTCTGGAGTGCTTACAAACTCAGAAAGACCAAGCAAACAACTTCTGACACAGGATGGATGATCTGGTCCTCTTAATGTAAAAACATAGCAAGAATGAATCCTCAAGTGCAGTGCAGCAGCAAAACAGCTTATTCCCTGGATAGACTGTCCTACAGATAGGCAGTTTTGATGCAAACAGTTTAGAAAACAACACTTAGAGATGATAGGTGATTTTTCACCAAAAGAACTTTGAATGGTCTTTAAATGCAGTAAAATAGTAGCAATCGGTTAAATAATTAACTGCAGGTGCAGGAAATCAAATACAATAGCTTATCTTTGCATGGATGATACTGGATACAGTGGAAACACTTCTTGATCACAGGTGAGGACACCAAGCTTTGCTGAGCTCTGTGGAAAAGAGCTTAGTGCCACGTAAAGGTTCCTAATTTATAGCAACTCCTGACCCTTCTAGCCAATAAACAACTACACTTTGAGCTCTTCTGGATTGCTTCCCAACTCAGGAAAACAAGACAAATACCTTCTGCAACAAAATGGACAATCTAGTTATTTTAATGTAAAACAAAGCAAAAAGAAACACTCAAAAGCAATGCAACAACAAAACAACCGATTCCCCATCTATATCACCCTACAGCAAGGCAATTTAAATGCAAATAGTTTAGAAAGTCATACTTATAGAAGACAAGCATTTTTTTTATCAAAAGTACTTTAAATGCTCTTTAAATTAAATAAAACAGTGGTGATCGGTTAAATAATAAACTGCAAGTACAGTAAATCAAATAGAAAAAAGGAAATTTCAAGGCACATTAGCAGCATTCCATATGCCAACATTTCTGTTTTGTGCACCTTTAAGTGCTGTTAACACATAGACAGGTGGCCTTTTCTGCTTCTCTTGTATGATCACAGTTCATATACTATTCTTGCCATCATCTACTTGCAACACAACTGGTATATTCACATCATAATGTTTTAGCTTTGGAGCAGTTAACTAGATCTTTGAGGATTTCAAATCTGTTGTCTTGTTCAAAGCTATATTCTCAGGCTACATCTTGCTATGTCATATTTTGTACAGGCATAATTATCTTAGACACAGTATGCACAGAGTTTGCAGGATGCTACATCATTACTAGAACCTTCTGTAATACCTCTTTGTCTTCTCTCTTTGGTGCCTGGATCAGATTTCAGACCCTCTGACATCAAAAACAGGACTCGTATTTTAGACTTGTTGCTCTGATGCTTACATTTGACAGTTTAGTCTTACATAATGCTGTATTAATCTGTTCTCCATTTGTATCAGTATTTTGTCATGCTCTTCATGTGCCTGATTACTGCACTAGTACAGTATCAGTTGTGTAAACAACACATATTATTTTAGCAGCAGCTTGTTGGAACACTGATTTCTAATGTTTGATTGAAACACATCTCAGAAATATCAGTTCTGCCCTCATGATCAGGCCAGCAGTTCATGGGTGCTTACAGTTTCAGGGTCTGACATGCACTTGCTTTGTACTGGTTGACTAATGAGTATATACAGTAGAGGGGCACTCTTTGGTTGCACAACACTTCTGCAGTTTGTTTACAAGCCCTTATTCATTTAAAAGTTGGAGGGCAGAGTGAAGGAACCTTATAACTTTACTGTTCCAACTGCATCATACATATAAAGAGTTATATAGCAGCAGTGTACAGCAAGGTTCTCAGTGTACAGACGCATCCATATTGGGTATCATTTATTAAATGGTATACAGGCACCGTCTTCCTTTCCAAAGGGTGGCATGGTTAGCTAACTGGTAATGACGATTAGACCATGGTGTTGCTGTATAACTTGTATAAAGCACTCAGGTTTGAAATGTTATGTTATGAACCAAAAAACAAAGACTAAGAATAATGTAAAAGCAAGGAAGTAATATATATTGTACTCAAATGACAGGCAGAGAAATCAAACAGATTCTTGTTTTTGGAGACAGAATAATCACAGGTCTATTTTGTCATGTGTGCCTTCCACCCATGTGGCCATTCACAGAGCTGGGATCAACACTGTATTTGTTGGTGTAATGTCATCAGTAACATATCAGAATTCCTTGGAACATCTCTAGGGCTGATGAAATCCCAAGCAGAAGTCTGTACCTTCATAATGACAGAATAAATATATATAATGTGAAACTTGATCAATCTAACTTTATCTGTTAGTATCCTAGGTTTGCATGTAGTATTGAGAAACATTTAGCATTTGGCATTCTTGACACCAAGTCGTTAACTGTAAGCAATGTTTAATGTTTTCTCTTAATCACTGTATTCAGATCTTGTGGATCAGCACAATTGCAAAAATCTTATCTTTTTTCCTATTAGTGACCATACATTTCACCAGTTTTATTGACTCTGATTGCTTATTAATGACACCCAGGATTTGTATTCTTTTTACTTCTTATTTGGCTTGACTTCTGTGTGCTACTAATACATTTCTAGGTGTATGCATCACTGGCATCACATCAAGTTTTATTTGTATGTGATATTCTCCTGACAAGCTTCATAAGCCTGTGAACAAATTGGCAGTTATTCAAGGTATCAGTGCTACAGCTTTGCATAGTATCTGAAATGTCTTTATGGCAGTATGAAGGATATTTTCCTCATGTTCTCTGTAGCTAATTTTGAACAACTGTAGCTTAATTTACCTTTCCCAGTTTCTCAGGGGATACATAAGATCATAGAAGGTTACTAGGCTATTGGCCCTGAGGCCCTTACAAGCCTAGCCAAGAATTTAGCCCATGTTCCAACAAATCTGCACAAAATGCCCCTGTTCTACAGGGACACAGGTGGAATCCCAGGGGTGTATTTTATGTTCCCCATCCAGTTATCCAGGTTGCACTTAAAAAGGGTTAATGAGGTACTCTGCTTGACATGGAGAGGGAGTCTGTTCCACAGAAGATGGAGTCTCGGGGACACAAATCTGTCCCACCAACAAGTCCTATTGATGCCACAGACCAGGTTGAGGTTGTGCATGCGGGTTACTCAAGTGGAGCTTGACTTGCAGATATGCAGCAGTCCCATCTAAGCAGGATCTGAGATTGCTTTGTTTGCTAGACAGAGGTCACCTAAGAGGAGTCTATATGAGACTGAGTAGATGGACAGGGCTTTTAGCCTATCTGTGTAGGGTAGATGCTTGAGGCCCTGTATTCTACTGGTGAGAAACCTCTGTGGTCTCTCCAGCTGCTGCATGTGCTTTGTGGGGTACATGCCGAAAGGGGAGTTGTAATCAATAATGGGTCTTATAAGGGAAGAATACAGGGATGTTATGACCTCCTTGTCCCTGGATGAGATACCCTTCCCAATGAGGTGGGCCATGTAGAAAGATTTCTGTACAACGGAGGCAATATGGTGGTCAAAAGTCAGTTTGAAATCAACCTGGGTGTCCAAGTCCCACACGACTGATTACATGCTTAGGACCTTGTTATCAATGTGATAACTTGTGGGGACGTCACTCTTCCTAAAGGGGATGATGATGCATTTTTTGGAGTTCATTTTGAGACCATGTTTCTGGCACCGGTCATTTGTTTGGGTGAGACCCTCTTGGAGGATGTCTACATCACTAGGGGAATTGATGACAGTGCCCAGCTTACAGTCATCTGCAAACTTGGTCAGCCATAGCCCACTGGTTTTGGCCTGCACCTCTGAAAAGTATATCCCAAACAACAGAGGCCCAAGGCCGATCATTGGGGTACACCTCTCATTACGGGTCTACTGCTTGAGGTGGCTTCCTCTATTTTGACTAGGTGGGTTCTTTCAAGTGAATCAGTTTGCTACCCATCTGGTAACATATTGCTTGATGATGAGCCTGATCTGCAAGGCTATGAAATGTATTATCATGGAAATTATAAACAAAGACATTGGCAACTTTCAAACACTGGACTGCACCCAGTTTGGGTTCATGAAGAGCCGATCGTATCTCCTGAACCTGACTGACTTCTTTGAATCAGTCTCCAGAGCTGTGGACAAGGGTAAGGTGGTCCACACAGCCTATCTGGACCTCGCTAAGGCCTTCGACACCATACCCCACTCTAGAATCATAGATAAACTTACTAAGCTGGGCATAAATCCCTACGTCACTCAATGGGTTGCCAACTGGCTTACTGACAGAACCTACACTGTAAAAGTAGCCGACTCCAAATACAGCCCCAGACAAGTGACAAGTGGAGTACCTCAGGGTTCAGTCCTGGAACCACTCTCATTTGGCATCCACTTCTCTGAAGTACAGGCCACTACTAAGGGCTCTGGCTAACAAAGGTCGCAGATGACTGCAAACTGTGAGCCATTATTGAATCCCCAAATTATGTGGCTATTCTACAAAAGGGCCTTACAGAAACAGATGCTTGGTGCCAGAGCCATGGGCTCAAGCTTAATGCCAAGAAATGTATAGTTATCCCCTTTGGGAAAAAACATGTACCCGTGAATTACCACATAGGTGGCAGTACACTAAACACTGAAAGTGTGATAAGAGACTTAGGGACACAAGTGGACAGTGGTCTCACCTTCGATAACCACATTGCCACAACAGTCAGGAAATCCTTCTATGTCGCACACCTCATCACTAAGGGCTTTTCATCTAGAAAAAAGGAGGTCATTGTCCACTGTACTCATCCCTCATTAGACCCATCATAGAGTACAATGCCCCATTTGGTATGTACCTCACAATACATCTGCAACAACTGGAAAGGCCACAGAAACACCTCACTAAAAGAATCACAGGCCTAAAGCAGATGCCCTATGCTGACTGACTAAAAAAACTGCAGCTATACTCTGTCGCATATCGTCTACACAGAGGCGATCTCTGCTTAACATACAAGGCCATGTCAAACCCAGAGCTGTTGGACATGCTACACTTAAAGAAATCCCAGTCCATCAGAGCCACGTGCTCCAGGGACCTAAACCTTGTTATCACAATGAACAAAACATGCTGGAGGGATAGGTTCCTGACACAGAGACTCCACATACCCTGGAAGAGACTGCCCATACATGCCAAGCAGAGTGCCTCCTTGACCCTCGTCAAAAGGAACCTTGACGACTGGATGGGAGCTAAGAAATTTACCCCAGTGATCACGTCAGTCGCCCTGCTAGACAGGGGTCCAGGGAAGTAAATATTGTGGGAAGAAATAGCCAGGGAATTGTTATGGCTAGGCTTGTATAGGCCCTAGGGCCGATAGCCTAGTACAAACCTATGAACCTATGAGAGAGTTTATCTATTATACCCAAGTGCGGAATAGTATAGAAGGCTTTGGCCGGTTCAAGGTAGGCAGTGTGCATTGAATTCCCCTCGTCCATGGCTTTGGTTATTGTCTCAAAGAAGTAGACGAAATTTAACAGGCATGACCTCCCTTTGACAAAACCAAATAGTGTGGAATCGAGTGTTTGGAGGTTGCCAATGTCCTTGCTAATGAGGTCCATGAAAATCCATTCCATGGCCTTGCAGATCAGGCTAGTTAGGCTGATGGGTCTATAATTTCCTGGATCTGTGGATGCTCCACCTTTGTGCAAAGTGATGACAGTGGCTGTCATCCACTCAGCTGGGATGAAGCTGGTACTCAGGCTTTGGTTGAACAGGGTGTTGCAAATTCCTGCCTGAGTTCATGTAGGATGTAGCCTGGGATGTTATCAGGTTCCATGGAGACTGTATTTTTTGCCTTAGAGAGGGCAGTGATGACTTGCTCCCTAGAGATAAGGGGAGGGGGACAGGTGCTAGGGATGTACTGATTTACTGATGGGGACAGAAGGGTGACGTTTTCGAAGAATGTGTCTGCCAGCAGGTTGGCTATATCTACTGTGTTTGTGTATGTGATGTACTTACTTTGAGACTGTGGACATATGTGAAGAAGGCCATATGATTGTATTTAGTAGATGTGGCTAGATTGGACTCCAAGTTAGCTTTGGAGGATTTCACTAGAGCTCTTCTTTGCTTGTTAAGGCTAAGGAAGATTGCTTCCAATTAGGCACCTGCTACTTCTTGGTCCTGGACAGCAATTTTTTTTCCTTTTATTATATAGTTTATTTATTGCAGATGTCCACCAGTCAGGTTTACTCTTCCTTGAGGAGGAGGATTTTGTCCTTTCGGGTATTCCTGATTCCATGCAGCTGTATAAATGTTTGTATAGTACTTTGGTGTAGGTTTGGACATTTGTGCCAGTTCCTATGGAGGGAAGGAGGAGCTGTGAAGCTGTTTATACCTTCTGTCAGGAGGTTGTAATCAGCTTTGGAGAAGTTTTTCTGTTTGACCCTAGCTGGGTGGGGTGGGGTGGGGGAGATGCTGACTTAGAAAGTGACCGCTTTGTGGTTGGATCTTACCAGGGACGATGACACTGTAGGGATTCTGCAGTGCTTATTCATATTGGGTAATACCAAGTCCAAGATAGTATCCCCTCTTGTGGGGGTGTGGACCAGCTGGTCCAAGGCATTTGCATTGATAAATTAAGGAATCTCTGGGCATTTGTGTTTTGGCATGAGTAGTTCTTCCAGTCTATGGCTGGATAGTTAAAGCTGCCCAGGATCAGGGTAAAGGGTTGAATCTTGATAGATTAGAAGAGGTCCAGATAGGTGGAGTGGGCATCTTCAGTCAACATTGGGGACCTGTAGCTTGCTATGATTTGAGTAGGGGTCTTGTCAATGGTTAACTATACCTGGAGTGTCTTCTGTGCATTATACTGATTAACCAGCCTGAAGGTGTGTATGTCTTTAATATATATTGAATCTCCTTTTGCTTTGCTGCCCAAGGTTTGGGGCCTGAATGTATGATAGGATGAGTAACCTGGTACTTTGAACTAGGTTTCTGTGACTGGACAAATGTCAGCATCTTACAGAGTTAAAAATGCTTACAGTGAGTGCAGTTTCATGTTTAGACTCCTAGCATTTAGCAGCATGACCTTTAATTTGTGTTTTGATGAAATTTTCATGTTGGTAGTTTTGACCTTATGGCATTGCCTAAAAATGGCACTGTGATGATGAAAGAGCCTTTGCCAGAAGCCTGAAGCCCAAGGGAGACTGATGCAGACCATCTCTAGCAAAGCATTGTGATCTGTCGATCATGTCTTCTCAGGCTGTCAAGTACTGGATCCCCCTGGAATGACACCAGAATCTAAGCCAATTGTTAAAGTCAATCATTTTCTGTTTGTATTGAAGCATCATTCTGGGTGATGGTAGAATGCTGCTTTAGGCTAGAGACACATATTCAGTGAGCTTGATCATATCTCTCTTCATATATTCCAGGGAGGTACATCTCAAGCCATTCACGCCAACATGGACTATGAAGGAGTCATAACAGTACCTGTTGTTGAGAGACTTGAGTGCATGTGTGATATAACAGATTCTGGCACCTGACAAACAACTAACTGTGACTTTCTCATTATGCAGCCTGGTGAGGCACACACCTGTGTGTCTCACAATGGAGTCTCCTATGACTAATATGGTGGGTTTATGGTTAGACTTTAGTGACTGTGAGACACAGATGTGTGAATTATGTTTGGAGTGGGGTGTGGTGGGCTGTGGAGTCCACGTGAGATTTTTGCCTTGGAGGTCTCTTTTGTCTGGGTATATTTTTGTTGAAGACATATCTGCATATGTGGGTGTGTGTGTGTTGTATAGGTATGGGTGGTGGTTTGAGGTGTGGTATTTGTGTTGACAACCTTCTCAGTGCCAGATATACTGACTTGTGAGGGAGAGAGCAAAGACTCTAGGTTCTTAATGTAATTGCATCTCTCACAAATTGTGTTTCTAGGTGGTAGTAGTAGAGGGTGTTCCGTGTACATGAGGCAATTGCTACACTGTCGCAGGATGCCTATATCAACCAGACTAGCAGGAGGAACCGTAGGAAATTGTCTATCCATATTTGTCAGAATCTGAGGGAGAGAGCCCAGAGAGAGCTAAGAAGGTAAACGGTGGAAAGTGTAAGATGAGTACTACTAGGTGATCACACAAGTGCTACTATGGGAAAAGTTTTAGCTGGAATACCTCACAAAGGGTTAAAAACAGTGCAGTTGTAGTGTTTGATGTACACACAAGCCCAAACCAGTTAAAAAGCAGGGTTTAAATACCACAGAAAATAGAAGATTCTAGTAACACAGAAATCTAGCCAGTCCTTCTAGTCCCTGATCTCTTTACCAATCAGTTTGGACCAGACACTGTCTAGGAAGCCCTGCTACTCTCATGAGCAGAGAAGATAGGCCCATGCCAACAGAAGACTGCCAGAAACACAGAAGTCAAACGCAAGATGGCTGCCAAAAACACAGAAGGCAAAACAAAAAGCTCTGGATGCAGCACATTTGTATCCCTGCTATGCTACTCAATTTAAGGATTAAGAGCACAGTAAAATTCACAGAAAAGCACAGATTAGCCACTTACAGACAAAAGAAGAACTCACAGTATGAAAAATATATTTAAACAGTAATAAACTGTAATAAAATGCAGTAAAATGCAGTTAAACAGTAACTAATTGCAGTGGCGGCTGGTGACTTCAAATCAAAGGGGGCTGCAGGAGCCAGCTGAATGGGTGGGGTCAAGGGGGAGGGGTGTGGCCAACCAGAAAGGGGAGGAGCTATGCTCAAAACCACAAAAACTAACTTTAATTAAATACACTGCCCTGGGTGGCAAACCATCATTATGAGAGTCCAATCAAGACAAAAATAAGTGTAGAAGAATAAAATTATTTCAGTGCATTGGCTGCATGACAGCTTACTTAATATCTAGGAAACAAAAGGTTGTAAGGCATGAAAAAATAAATTACTTTTTAATTACATTACTGGAATGACAGTCAAAATCAAGTACAAGCAAAACCAGAAGCACTCAACTCAAACCACTTCTCCTTGCACTGCAGTTCTAATTATAATTTATATTCAGCTTTATTAAAGTGCCAAGTAACATGCTGAAAGTAGAAATCTCTGTGATGCCCCCACTTGTAAAAATGTTTCTTATCCAAAAAAGACCTGCTGCCTGACAACTATCTACTTGTTTCATGGGGAAAACATGTAAGTAAAAAATGAAAAGCAAACAAGAAACAAGCTCAAGATACATTGCTTAAAGGATTACTGTACAGGTTATGGACCACACATGATTGGCATTCTGTTTAGTTTACGGGTAAAGTCTGTAGAGATGACTGGAAGTCTCCAACAAGTGTAATGAGCTTTTTAAAATAATGGAATCATGTCCTTTAATACCCAAGGCTTATACATTATCTAGTCAAGTATTCTCTGCATGGCAACAACAGAAAGGCTTTCAATGTTGGCAATTCTTTAACAGTATGCTTATTAAAGCTTACTTGCATCTGATGATCTCAGACAAGCTTACATTATGGTCATTAAAGCATTGCTACTTAAACACAGAGCAACAGGCACTTTGAATAATAAGCATAAATCAACAGTACAAAAATATGACAGAAACCAGACCTTTCTGCAAAATCAAGGACAGATGAAAAGCCACTGTAGTACTTGTGTCTACCTTGGATGGGGGGCACACTGCACATTTACACTGCATAACTACTCCTTGCCTTGCTTGGACACATCCAGAGTCAGTACATGGTGGAGTGGGGTGCAACAAGTATGTCACAATTTGAAATGTCTCTGGCTGACTGTGATGGCCCTGACACATGTCATACCTCTCAACCTCAGAGCAAGAAATCTGGACAAAGCCATACACAGAAGTGGGACAAATGCCCACAAATAAGGACAATTTTTAAATATTGCTCTAATAAACTTAGAAAGATAATAGAATAGGTCTTGCATTAGTATAACTTTTCTGAAGGGTATAAAATCTGAAACTGAACTGTCTGCCATTATTTTCTAACTTCAGTCTTTAGTGATTTGTCACTAATTTGCCAAAAAACACAATTTTATGAAAAATTGACCAAATGTGATGCAAAAATATAAAATAGCCACACAATACAGCTGGGAACCTGTCAAAGAAGGGACACTTTAATATTAGTACTGCTAACTTGAGCAGCTGACAAAATAAAAGAATCTACATGCATTTCAAGTAATCTATAACTTTGATTATTACAGTTATTTCTTAATTGTAAACCCTCCTTGTTTTCTTCCAAAATTGCTATTTTGCGGAGGGATTATTAGGGGGAAGAGCAACATTTTAAGCTAAAATCGGAGACAGTTGAGAGGTTGGCTATGCCTAATTCTATAAAGCAATTTATTTGCATGTACCTCTCAACCTGTTAATGCAGTAAATCTGAACAAGGCCAAATATACTGGGGGAACATATAAACAGTACTAAAAATTGCTCTTGTATAAATTCAGACAGTTGATAGAATAACAGTTCTTACTTTAGCATGCATTTTTCTGAAGGTTATGAAGTCTGAAACTCAGTGTATCATTATTTAGTGACTTAATTTCTAAATGATTTGCCAGAAAACTACAAATTTTATGAAGAACAAACCAAAAATAAGAAGCAAAAATCTATTCATTCTTTGAAAATCTGGACAGTTGGGAGGTATAGTTCAGCTGGGCCTGTCTGAGTTTGCTGCCCTTCCCCCCTGACAAAATCACGGTTGAATGGAGCCTCTGCAGCCATTCCTATGAACCATTACTTGGCTATTTCACTCCATTTACCATAAACACTAATGTGCATACTGCTTTACTTGTATGATGAGTTGGACTTCATTTGAAAGTTTTATTTTGTATTTTACAGCACAAACACTAAGTCATCTACTAAACAAAGCAATGCAGTCTCACAATGAAAACTTAGCATTAAAACTTCTCTGCTCTTGAAACTCACATTCATTGAAACAGCATTGAAACCCACATTCAAAGAAAATACATTTTGCCAGTGGCAGATAAATATTAATTTTGGGCTGTTTTCAAATCATAGGCCCCTTGCATATGAAACATACATGTGCTCTTTGATACACCTTCCTCATTGTACTAAATTATATTCCTTGTACAATATATTACAGTTGTTAGAGGGCGTTTTAAATTTGTTTTGAACATTTTTCCAGTAAACAATGAAACAAAATGCATGCACCCCTAATGACAAAACTGCCCAGTTCAGAACATTTATCATAAAAGTCTACTCAGACTTCCGCAGTCCACCATTATCAGTAAATATGCACAATTCTACAGTCCACCATTATCAGTAAATATGCACAATTCTACAGTCCATTATCAGTAAATATATACAATTCTACAGTCCATTATCAGTAAATATGCACTATCTCTGAAGAAGTAAAAGTCATCTAAATAATTCCACATTAAAGAAACCTGTAACTAATGAAGAGGTTGCTGCTAGCAAACACCTTTATATTTCATGGTTTCATCGAAAAATAAAGTGCCTGTTGACCCTCAGGAATAAATTGCCTATATTACATTAAAAAAATGATAAGCTAGTAATATTGCAAGAGGAAATGGATGGCAAATTGATAACAAACTCATAGTTAGTATCTTAACCAAGGAGAACATTCTCAGGGCAGCAGCATCCACCCCTTGTGGGAGTAGAACCCACAGCCTTCTGCATCAAAGACAAGTACACAACTTGTTGTGCTATTAACAAGGCAAACCAAATTCACTTAAGCAGCACTAAACTTCTGTTCCCCTGCAGCTCTCAGCTCCTTGTAAAATCTACTCAATACTCAACTTTGCAGCACAAGAAAACTGGAAAAAGCCAAAATGTATTGGGGGGGGGGTCAAAAGCCCAAAAACCAGGGACACAAACATTGCTTGTATAATCTTGGAAAGTTGCTAGAACCATACATTTTACTGCCAAGCTCCCTGTGCAAAACAGAGCAACATACCACTACGCCAAATCAGCTGCTTTGTAAAAGAGGAAGACTGAAACTTAAATGGCTATCATTTAGTGAATTCAGTTCTCACCATAGCTGTCAACCTCTTAGTACAAAACACCTGGGCAAACCCAGTAATGAGGGAATACAGTCCTCAAACATTCAGTGAATTCAGTTCTTGCCATAGCTGTCAACCTTAGCACAAAAGACCTGGACGAAGCCAATAATGAGGGAATGCAGTCCCAAAAATAGGGACAAATTTCAAATATTCATCTTATAAACTTAGAAAATTGCTAGAATAAAAGGTTGTGTTATGGTTGTGTTACTATGTATTTTCTGAAGAACATGAAGTCTGAAATTAAAATGCCTGTCAATTTTACTGCTGACAGAATAAAAACAATTTTCAGCAGAGACCCAGGGAGAAATACTGCAGACACGTCTTTGTAAAATGACAGGGCACCAGAGCAAATCCACACAAACACAGGGAGGAGATGCAGACTCCACACAGAAGGCACCCCAGCCAAGAATCAAACCAGAAAACCTATAGCTGTAAGGCAACAATACTACCACTGCACCATCAAATATGTAAGGACTTAAACATTCAGAAACCTGAAGTCTGAAATTCAAATGCCTGTCAATTTTATTTAACATTTGTTAATCAGGTAGTCTGACTTGGAACAAAAAAAAAATTCAGCAGAGGCCCAGGAAGAAATAATGCAGACATGTATTTGTAACATGGGAGGACACAAAAGCAAACCCACACAAACACAGGGAGAAGATAAAGACCCCACAAAGAAGGCACCCCAGCCAAGAAGCAAACTTGAGAACCTGCAGCTGTGAGGCAACAATGCTACAACTGCCCCATCAAATATCAAGCATTATAACATTTACAAACCACAGATATTATGAGGAACAGATCAGATCAAACATGAGGCAAAAATCTGCAGTTTTTTTTTCACAAATGGTGGTGGGTAGGGAATTAAGGTCTTTAAAACCTGCATACAAGGTACAGGATTCAAGCCTGAGGTATTCCCTACCACACACACAAACACCTGTAGTAGAAAACCACAAAAACTAAATATACTGCATTGGGTGCCAAACAGTTGTCATGAGAGTCCAATCAAGACAAAATGAAGTGTAGAAGAATAAAAATATTTCAATGCATTGGCTGCATGACAGCTTAATATCTAGATGGAAACAAAAAAGGTTGTGAGGCATGAAGAAATAAATTACTTTTTTTAAAATACATTAATGGAATGCCAGTCAAAATCAAGTATAAGAAAAACAAGCAGCACTCAACTCAAACCACTTCTTGCACTGCAGTTCTAATTATAATTTATATTCAGCTTTATTAAAGTAACAAGTAACATGCTGAAAGTAGAAATCTCTGATGGCCCCACTTGTAAAAATGTTCCTTATCCAAAAAAAGACCTGCTGCCTGACAACTACTTGTTTCATGGGGAAAACATGATCAAAGTAAAAAATGAAAAGCAAACAAGAAATAAGCTCAAGATACATTGCTTAAAAGGATTACTGTACAGGTTATAGACCACACGATTGGCATTCGGTTTATGGTTAAAGCCTGCAGAGATGACTGTAAGTCCAAGTGTAATGAGACTCTTAAAATAATGTAATTCTGTCCTTTATTACAAATACTGGCATATGCATTTCAATACCCAAGACTTATACATTATCTAGTTAAGTATTCTCTACATGGCAACAGAAAGGCTTTCAATGTTGACAATTCTTTAACAGTATGCTTATTAAAGCTTACTTGCATCTTGCAATCTCAGCCAAGCTTACCTGATGGTCATTAAAGTATTGCTACTTAAACACAGAGCAACATGCACTTTGAGTAATAAGCATAAATCAACAGTACAAAAAATATGACAGAAACCAGACCATTCTGCAAAAATCAAGGACAGATGAAAAGCCACTCTAGTACTTGTGTCTACCTTGGATGGGTGGGATTCTCTGCACATTTACACTGCATAACTACTCCTTGCCTTGCTTGACACATCCAGAGTCACTACATGGGGAGTGGGGTGTAACAAGTATGTCACAGTTTGAAATGTCTCTGGCTGACTTGTGATGGCCCTGACACATTTGTCATACCTCTCAACCTCAGAGCAAGAAATCTGGACAAAGCCATACAAAGAAATGGGACAAAGGCCCAAAAATAAGGACAATTTTAAAATATCGCTCTTATAACCTTAGAAAGCTAATAGAGGTCTTGCATTAGTATGAATTTTCTGAATGGTATGAAATCTGAAACTCAAATTTCTGTCATTATTTTCTAACTTCAGTCTTTAATTATTTGTCACTAATTTGCCAAAAAACACAATTTTATGAAAAATGGACCAAAAATGTGATGTAAAAATATAAAATAGCAACACAATACAGCTGGGAACCTGTCAAAGAAGGGACGCTTTAATATTAGTACTGCTAACTTGAGCAGCTGACAAAATAAAATAATCTACATGCATTTCTGAAATAAAAGTAATCTGATTATTACAGTTATTTCTTAATTATAAACCCTCCATGTTTTCTTCCAAAATTGCTATTTTGCGGAGGAATCATTAGGGGAAGAGCAACATTTTGAGTCAAAATCAGGGACAGTTCAGAGGTTTGGCTATGCCTAAGTCTATAAAGCAATTTATTTGCATGTACCTCTCAACCTGTTAATGCAATAAATCTGGACAAGGCCAGATATATTGGGGGAACATATAAACAGTACTAAAAATTGCTCTTGTATAAACTGGGACATAAATCTGGACAAGGCCAAATATATTGGGGGGAACATATAAACAGTACTAAAAAATGCTCTTCTATAAACTGGGACAGTTGATAGGACAGGTCTTACTTTAGCATGCATTTTTCTGAAGGTTATGAAGTCTGAAACTAGGTGTGTCATTATTTAGTGACTTAATTCCTAAATGATTTGCCAGAAAACCAAAAGTTTTTATGAGGAACAAATCAAAAATAAGAAGCAAAACATCTATTCATTCTTTGAAAATCTGGACAGTTGGGAGGTATGGTTCAGCTGGGGCTGTCTAAGTTTGCCACCCTTCCCCCTCACAAAACCCTGGTCGAATGGAGCCTCCCTGCAGCCATTCCAATGATTCATTAATTTGCTATTTCACTCCATTTACCATAAACACTAATGTGCATACTGATTTACTTCTATGATGATTTGAACTTCATTTGAAAGTTTTATTTTTGTATTTTACAGCACAAACACTAAGACATAACAAACTTGGCATTAAACCTTCTCTGCCCTTGAAACTCACATTCACTGAAACAACATTAAAATACACATTCAAAGAAAATACATTTTACTCGTGGCAGATAAAAATTAATTCTGAGCTGTTTTCAAATCATAGGCCCCTTGCATATGAAACATACATGTGCTCCTTGATACACCTTCCTACTGCTTTGAACATTTTTCCAGTAAACAATAAAACAAAACTGTCCAATTCAGAACATTTCCATCATAAAAGTCTACTCAAACTTCTACAGTCCACTATTATCAGTAAATATGCACAATCTCTGAAGTAGTAAAAAACGTCATCTAAATAATTCCACGTTAAATAAATCTGTAATGAAGAGGTTGGTGCTAGCAATCACCTTTATATTTCATGGTTTCATCGAACAATAAAGTGTCTGATGCCCCTGTGGAATAAATTGCCAAAATTACATTAAAAATAAGCTAGTAATATTGCAATAGGAAATGGATGGCAAACTGATAACAGGCTCATAATTAGTATCTTAACTTTCAGCATTCACCCCTTATGGGAGTAGAACCAACAACCTTCTGCATCAAAAGCAAGCACACAGCCTGTTGTGCTATTAGCACTAAACTTCTCTTCCCCTGCAGCTCTCAGCTCCTTGTAAAATCTGCTCAATACTCAACTGCATCTCAACTTCGCAGCACAAGAAGTCTGGAAAAAGCCAAATTTATTGGGGTGGGTCAAAAGGGCAAAAACCAGGGACACATTAAACATTGCTTGTATAATCTTGGAAAGCTGCTAAAATAAAATGCTGTGTTACCACGGTACCACCATACATTTTACTGCCAAAGTCCCTGTGCAAAAAAGAGTCAGAACATACCACTATGCCAAATCACCTGCTTTGTGAAAGAAAAATGCTGTGTTACCACCATACACTTTACAGACAAGGTCCCTGTGCAAAACAGTCAAGAGCAACATACCACTATGCCAAATCAGCTGTTTTGTGAACGTGAGGAAGACTGAAACTTAAATGGCTATCATTTAATTAATTCAGTTCTCACCATAGCTGTCAACCTCTTAGCAGAAAACACCTGGACAAACCCAGTAATGAGGGAATACAGCCCTCAAACATATTCAGTGAATTCAGTTCTTGCCATAGCTGTCAACCTTAGCACAAAAAACCTGGACAAAGCCACTAACAGGGTATTACAGTCCCAAAAATAAGGAAAAATTTCAAATAGTCATCTTATAAACTTAAAAAATTACTATAATAAAAGGTTGTGTTACTATATACTTATTGCTAGAATAAAAAAGTTGTTTTACTATGTATTTTCTGAAGACTATGAAGTCTGAAATTCAAATGCCTGTCAATTTTACTTCTGATGGAACAAAAACAATTTTCAGCAGAGGCCCAGGGAGAAATACTGTAGACACGTCTTTGTAAAATGGCAGGATACCAGAGCAAATCCACACAAACACAGAGATAAGATGGAGACTCCACAAAGAAGGCACCACAGCCAAAAATAAAACCACAAATCCTGTAGCTATGAGGCAACAATATTGCCACTGCACCATCAAATATGTAAAAAATTAAACATTCAGAAACCTGAAGTCTGACATTCAAATGCCTGTCAATTTTATTTAACATTTGTTAATCAGGACAGTGTGACTTGGAACAAAAAAACAATTTTCAGCAGAGGCCCAGGAAGAAATAATGCAGACATGTCTTTGTAACATGGGAGGACACAAAAGCAAACCCACACAAACACAGGGAGAAGATACAGACCCCGCAAAGAAGGAACCCCAGCCAAGAATCAAACCTGAGAATCTGCAGCTGTGAGGCAACAATGCTACTACTACACCATCAAATATCAAGCAAACAGACCCCACAAAGAAGGAACCCCTAGCACTGCTACTACTACACCATCAAATATCAAGCAAACGACCCAACAAAGAAGGAACCCCAGCCAAGAATCAAACCTGAGAACCTGCAGCTGGGAGGCAACAATGCTACTACTACACCATCAAATATCAAGCATTGCAACATTTACAAACCACAGATATTATGAGGAACAGATCAGATCAAATATGAGGCAAAAATCTGCAATTTTTTTACAAATGGTGGTGGGTAGGGAACTCAAGTCTTTAACACCTGCATACAGGGTACAGGGTTCAAGCCTGAGGTATTCCCTACCACACCACCATGAGCACCTGGGGCATTTACACACACACACACAGAGTAACCTTCCCTACCATTCCAAACAGTAATACACACACCAGTAATAAAATAACCTTCCCTACTACTATTCTAAACAGTACTACTTAACACACTTACCTGTCCTTGCTGCCCATTCTCCATAACGTAATCCAAATGTGCCCGTGCAATAATACTCCAAAGACCCGCGATTCAAACCCTTCCCGACGAGAGAGACTGACTGCTGGTGTTGCAGTCCAGCCCCGACGCGTTTCCCCAGCGAGTCTGTGCACTTTAAAAGTGCACAGACGTCTTCTCTGTTTCCCTACCTGGAGCATGTGCAGTAGACTCGCAGTAGTCTGGGCTACTGCGCAAAGTCCGCGAATTTTGAAATTTTCTTTTTTCTTTTTTATTTTAATTTATTTTTAGTTGAGGGGGCTGCAGTCTGGCAGTCCAATAGCACGGGCCGCCCCTGACTAATTGCAGTAAATAGCAATGAAATACAGTTAAACAGTAATGAAATGCAGTTAATCAGTAAATTGCTTTAAAACAGTGCAGATGTAATAAATTAACTATAAGGCACAGATAAAAATGAAAGCGAAGTGCAAATGCAATAAAATAAGTGAAAATAAATGAAAAGGGAATTATATTGGTCTTGCAGCCTCAGGAATTTTGTAAAATGTCCCAGTCATGATGCACCTCAGCAGAGCCTAGTTCAAACAAGCCCAAACCAGTATAAATGCAGGGTTTAAATACCACAAAAAAATAGCAGATTCTAGTAAGACAGAAATCTAGCCAATCATGCTAGCCCCTTTCTTTACCAATCAGCCTGTGCCAGACAAGGTCCAGGCAGCCTTGCTACTCTCACTAGCAGAGAAGATAGGCCCCTACCAACATTACGTAATACACTAAATACATTGAATTTTAATTACAATTATTTGAAAAAGAAGACTGAACTTTTTATTCATGTTTGGACATGTTGACCATTTCTGACCTGATTGTGACTACCATGGGCCAGGATAGATTAATAATGGACTTATAGATTTCTCTTCATTGGCAAAATACCCTTAACCAGAGAGAGACATTTTGCTCTAGATATTGCACCAACATCAGATTTAATTTCTATATTTATGTTCATTGATTCCCAGTGTTTCTTTCCAACAGTCTTTTACCAATCTGTCTCAATGTCTACTATGCATTTTTCAGACTTCACAGTGTCATGTCTTTTTATTTCAAAAGTACCAATAAACAGTTGGTTTTGCACTTATATCTCTTTGCAAAATATATCTTTTTAGCACAAAATCTACATGCCTGAATGGGCAAGGTTTCTCTTCATTTTTATAGTTGCACCTACTGCAAGCCTGAATTTCAGGGATTCATTGTTTTTCTGGCCTCTGTGTGTATTGACAATCATGCATCTCATCAAATTTACTCTTTGTTGCATTCATGAACTTAGTACCAAATGTCTCTATACTCTCTCAGACTCAGTGTTATCTTGTAAAGAATAACTGTCTAATAAATGGCAATTTCTTTCTAGGCTGGAAAAAATTACTGAACTTATCACTGAAGGCAGCTATTTTCTCTTTCCCTTTGTGATGATGTGAGGTATTGCCACCTGTGCCAGGGAGAATAGGGCAGTGCATGTATAACATATGCCAGCATAGTTAGCTGGAGTTTTGTAAATAAAGTTGTGTCATTTGACTATCACACTGACTTGTTCAGATGCTTGTGTTAAAAATGTATCAGTAGTGTTATAACTTATTAAACGTTTATGTTTAAACAAATAATTCTGGAAGGGAAGAGTGGAAGTTTTTGAAAATGTTCTATAGCTTTTAGATACTGCAACAGATCTTAGCAAAGCTCTGAGTGTGTATTGTACCAGAGTCAGATGATCAAATGTGATGTAATTCCATAACCACACTGAGAGGATGTACTTCTCACAGCAGTTTGTTTTGTTTTATTTTCTTTGGAACATGATATAGAAAAATCTATGACAGTTATCACAGTCACTTGGTTCAGTTGTTGAGTTATCACAGTTCAGTTAAGTTAGTTAGAAGCTCATCTCTTTACCTTGTGGAAGCAAGCATCTCAGCATCCTATCTTACCTTGCTGTATTAATTAAATTAGCTAGGGAACAGTTATTATTTAGACAGTCAGAAAATACAGTGAGATTAGTTAAGTATTGTTTTTCTGCATCTGTGTGAATCTGTCCAGCGGTGTTATTTTTATGTCCCCTGTGATTGAAACTCTGCTGTTTATTGCACTTAGATATTTAGTATTCTCGTGTTTTCTATTTTATTATTTATTATTAAATATTTTTATGCATTTCTTTGTGGCTGGTCTTTTAGAGAATATGTTTAGCATCCTGATTGAGAGTACTTGTGCTTATTTTAGTGGCACTGTGTCCACTCCAAAGATCCTAGCTGCTTTGGTTATCCTGTACCATTTATGTTGGTATAATTGGATACCCTTGTAAGAGCCCTAAAGTGGTTGAGGGTAGCAGCATGGTTACCTTATAGTCTGGGCAGAAGGGGTATAGGTAGTAAATCTGTACCAGCCTTTCCCAGCTGTATTTGTGTGTGAAAATCAAATACCCAGGTGTGGATGTGTCAGCTACTTGGAACTGGGACACAGTGCTCCAAAGTGAATCTTGTTTGGGATCTGGAGAGACAAAAAGTTCAGTCTCAGGTCTGCAGTGTGTTCCCTGTGTGCCCTTGGGGGAAACTGAGCTTGATGCAGAGAGCTGCATCTGAAAATACTATCCCCCGGATTCACGAATCCTCCATGTAAGACTTAATAAGTCTTACTCGGAGGCTGCAGTTGAATGGTATGACATCAGCGTGCCATGAATATGCATGAGGGCACGCTGAATCAACCGTAAGTCTTACACGGACCATGTAAGAAAGCAGGGGGCATGTCCAACTGCCGAGCAGTCTAAATGTCCACGCCCCTGCAAGTGTTTAAAATAAAAGCAAATAAACAAGAGCGAGTCCGCTCAAATGTCCCTGCACCCAACACCTCACTGTCTGATATTGTAAACCCCCATCACAGTTCTAAAATGCATAACATAAATTTTTTTTTTAAATTCCCAATATAGCTGCCCGTATTTGCATGTGTGTGCGCGGGTGTGCCCATTGCTTATCTACAGTTAGCAATTCTGACATGGAAGAGCATAAGAAAGAATGTTTATGCAAATCACACCAAATAGCAATAGCATAATGGTAGAGCATTTGCACAAAGAAGAGGCATTCACGGTTCGTGTCCCACCACTACCTTTCGTATTTATTTTTTAAATCAGTATATGGAATAATACCTGACATACATGTTTAAACATTACTAAAAAGCAGTGAAATGGCCAATGTATGAGTGAACAAAATAAATATTTTAAAGGATCCCAATATAAAATTGCCTGCAGTTAAGCAGCGCTTCACCCAGCGCAATAGAGTTGCCCATAGTTTAATAGCGCTTTACCCAGTGCAATGTGTTTGCGCGGGCGTGCACGCCGCGTCAACCAGGGCACCGAGGAGCAACGTAGAGCAAAGTTGCTTAAATGCAGCCACACCCCCTAGCCTGTCTGGACAGTATGAAAATAAAATGAATGACACAGTTCGAACCCAGGACTCTGTGCATCAGAAGCAAAGTACAGAACCACTAAGCCATGACAACATAGGGGAAGCAGCCACTGTTAACATTCATATACTTACGAATGGTAGTTTAACCATTACTAAGCAGGTCTGCAGTCAGCCGAGAATTTTACAAAATGGCCAATCACAAAAAAGTGTGGGAAATGCGGCATATTTAAGCCCCATAGGTGGGAATACACGCCATAACTGACTGTAGCTCACATCTGCAGTTAGAATGTCTGGTGTCGGAGAGGGAACATGCTTCCAAGCACAACATTGGGGCATCGAGGAGTTGAAATACATGGTTTGGCTCCTTGTCCACTGTCATGAGTCAAGACTCCTGCAAGGTCAGTTCCAAGGGACGGAGTACAAGGCAGAGGCTTGGAACCAGTTAGCACGTGACCTCACCAGTGCCACAGGCGTTCCTCGGACTGGTGAGCAGGTCCGTCACCACCATGCAGACCTGAAGAGATGAAAGCAGGACCGCCTGAACCAATGGATACAGGAGGCCCGTGGGATGCAGGATGCCCCACAACTGAGTAAGTAGCCATGGAATGCAGCATGTAAGAATTGATAATGGAGTATGTATAATGGATAGGTATGTCTCAATATCCCTTCATTTACTTTACAGCTGCAGGTGACCATGCTGCGAATCAGCAAGCCTATGCTGGTAGGCTGCTAAGGCTGCACCACCAGGCAGGTTAGTGATTATTCTGCATGTATTGTTATATAAAATATGGGAGAGAGCATGAAAGAAAGTGTTGTAGTCCAATAATACAGCCATAAAATTGCCTGAATAAGTCCTCTGCATGTACTGTCAGATAAAAACATCAGAAAGGCAGAAAAAGAGTGTAGTAACCCATTAAGAAAGGTAACATGTCTGGAATAATATCTCTGCAGGCACTGTCATATAAAATAAGTGAGTGAGCCTGAGAAAAGAGTGTTCTAACCCATTAATAAAGGTATAATATGTCTTGAACATGTCTGCCATATACACTGTTAAAACAAATAAAGGAGTGAGCCTGTGGAAAAGTGTGTAATGTCATTAATAAAGGTCTAAAACCCAGAGTGTGTCTGTGTCACAGAGTTTGAAATGTTGCTGTACCCTTGCATTATACAAACAGTACTGTTTGAAAAGGTGCTGGGAACCCAGAGTTGTGCAGTCCCACATAAAGTGGGTGATGGAAGTGCTAGTAGCTGTGAAACATATATACAGTCCACAACAGTCAGTTACTGGTTGGCATGAATAAGTAAATCTGGCACACATGTAGCATGTTATTCTTCCCCAGAAATGTGAGTGTGTGTCAAGAAATGCAGGGTTCTGTACAAATCGAAGTGAAAATCTCATGTGAAAACATCCCAGATATGTAGATAAAGACATATAAATGCAATAAAGAAATATGTAGCAGTAACATCTGCATCCTGGACAGTTAGTATGTCAGATATAGGTCAGGCATATATTGAACTAGCCAAACCCATTACACAACCTAATGTATGGTGGCAAGTGTAATAATACATGTAAGGGATATACACTTGCAGTCACTAGGAATGTAGTGTAGATGAAAAGGTAATTATAAGATGTTAACCAAGGTATTTTCTACACCCTACTGTATGTGCATGAACCATGCAATCCCACACCTCAATGGGTATGTGTAATCTTACATATTTGTTGGGATATATGTCCTATTGTTCTATAAATATTTGCATTCACGTTGATGCATGTGCCCTGTTTAAACACCACAATCATGGTGGCCTGTTGCTACCAAACATCCCTGCATGCTGTTGGAATATCCACTGTGGTTCAATATATGCATGTGTTATGCTTGCTGTTCAACTGTTGTAACCTTGGTGTGTTTGGTTAATGGGAATATTATTGCATGCTGTTACAACTAATCTGGAATGCTGTTTTGCTTATGGTGTAATTAAACACAGCTAATCACAGAACGTATGGGAAGGCCGGTCCCAGCGGACTCACCTGTCCCTCCTCAGCTGGCGAGTGCACCTGGCACCAGCAGGTCTGGTGCCCAGCCAAGGCTCTCCTCCTCCATTGGTCCTGTGCCACCTTTGGGTGGAAGCACTGCAAGGGATGGGGCTCATCCCCCCAGTGCAAGCGTGGGCGGAGAAGGGCCACCTGTCACCCTTCGAAGGGTTGTGGTGCGTAGGGAGATCCAGCGTTCAGTCGCTGATCCCCTACGCCAGCTCGAGGCGAGAGTGGCGCGTCTCATGGGTGAGCCTGCCCATCCTATGCAGCCCCCCAACACAGCCACCCTCGGGGCTGTGAAAGTTCAGTGGTGACTGCCCATGGGTGGGGATCTCAGTTCCACTGTTACCATCTGTGGGCTCATAGGCTTGCGATTTCCAAACATACGACCACATCAGTTGCGTACACCCACCCCATGTGTCATATACCACCCCTGTATGCGTCTTGTCTGTCTTGTCTGGGGAGGCATTATGGTTCACTCACCACTCAAAAAGAAAACCCAACCCAAGTTCCCTTTAGGTATGGTAGACAATCCTGAGGGGGGAGGAAACACAAGAATAGAAATCAATACAGATTCCATGACAGGATTAGTTCAGGCACTACTGAACAAATAGTTGAATCTTTTGACAATGTTTTAAATCTGTCGGATCATGTGCTTACACAAGAACAACATTGTATTCTCACTAAAGGAATGGGCTTTGTCCCTAGCTTTTTTTCTGACCATTATTCAGTTTCTGTTGATGTGTTAGAATTTTGTAGAAAACTTAATTTAAAAATTTTTTTCAGTGATCAAAATAACTCTTCCACTCAAAGATCTACTGACTTTACTTTTAAAAAATCAACATTTCAACCCCCCATGAACAAAAATGTAGGGATCTTCCAACAAGCAGTATTGAGGGACCTACACTTTCCCCAGTATGATTCCAACATAGCCCAGGACAACATTACCTCTATGGAGAGACAAGCACTTTCTGAATTAAGACAGAATCATAAAATTGTTATCATTCAAGCGGATAAAGGGGGCGCAGTAGTGGTTCTCAATACCGATTATTATGTACAGGAAGGACTTAAACAATTGTCTGATACCAAGTGCTACATGCACATGGGGATGGATCCCACTCTTCGATTTAAACAGGACATTGACCAGTTTCTCCAAGAGGCTTTACAGGAAGGAATTATTTCACAAAAGACGGCCCAACATCTCCAAGTTAGTGACCCACAGAAACAGATTTTATATCTGTTACCAAAAATTCACAAATCCATTACTCATCCCCCGGGCAGACCAATTGTGTTGGGTCATGGATCCCTTACAGAACCTCTGTCTGTATTTCTAACGCAATACCTGAAGCCATTGTTGCCCATGGTCAGAGCCCATATACAGGATACAACTGAATTTCTTAATATAATTGCTGATACTCAACTTGATCCTGATTGGATCATGTGCACTTTAGATGTGAAATCTTTGTATACCAGTATCCCACACTGGGCCGGTTTGCAAGCTTTAGATTATTGGCTTAAAAAAGCCGAACTCTATCCACCAGGATTTAACACCTTATTAGTATGCATGTCCGAGCATGTCCTCAACAAGAATGTTTTTTTCTTTCAGGGTGATTGTTATTGGCAATTGAGAGGTACAGCCATGGGCGCCTCTTTTGCCCCAAGATATGCCGACTTATTTATGGCTTATTTGGAAGAATGTCTTATTTACGATCCCCTACATAACATCTATTTGGTTGAGATGGACATTTGGAGGCGCTATTTGGATGATTGTTGGATGGTGTGGCATGCGGATACAGATTATTTGCTGGAATTTGTTGAACATTTGAATAATAATATTTGGGGTATTGAATTTTCTATAACATATCATAAGTCAACTATTGACTTTTTGGATGTTACGATATATCGTAATGAAGATAATACTCTAAATACTAAAATACATAGGAAATATCCACAATTCAACACATTACTCCATTCTTCAAGCATGCACCCATATCACACCATCCGCAACATTCCTAAATCACAATATCTACGTATGAAACGTATCAATTCTTCAACGATGGATTATGAGGAGGCCAAACAGGATTTGAACAAGAGATTTTTGGACAGAGGTTATTCAAATATGGACATTTTTAGAGCAAGGGTATGGACAGATCAACATGACAGACGTGATTTATTACAATACAAAAAGAAGGATGGTACTACAGATGAAACCATTAGATTCATTACTACTTTTGGGAAAAACAATCAACTAGTTAGAAACATACTGAATAACAACTGGAATATACTATTGGCTAATGATTATTTTCGTCATACACTGACTAAACAATGTTCCATTTCCTACAGGAGGGGCAAAACTTTAGGCACATTATTCTCCCATTATAAACATCGGGATAGTGGGGGTGCCACTTATAGGCAACTGACCATATCTGGGGATGAATTATTGGGGACGTTTCCCTGTGGTCATTGCTCTTCTTGTGGAAATGTCAATAAAATTAAACAATTTTCAAGTGCCAATACAAGTAAGATATTTGATACCCGTATTTCTGCTAATTGTTCATCTAGTTGGGTGATTTATTTGGCCACATTCCACTGTCAGGCTTTTTATGTAGGTAAAACTTCACGTTCCCTTAGAATCAGAATAGGTGAACATCGTAGTGATATTCGTAATCAAAAAGTCAGCAATGCCCTATATCAACACTCTATTAAACATAAATCTGCCAAATTTATGTTTACAGTTATTGACAAGATTCAGGGGAATAGACACAATCAGTTGGGTTGGCAAAGTATTCTAAGTAACAAAGAAAAATACTGGATTATACACCTGGGTGCTTTATTTCCACCTGGACTGAATGACCACTTATAATTAACATTTTACATATATATATATATAATCACACACTGTATCCCTTTGGTCATATCTAGTTATATATATTATATATCTTTGTCATACATTTATGTTTGGAACATTGATAAACATCCCATTCTGCATACTGATTTTATTGGGAAGTGCAATTTATTAAACTATGTTTCATATGCTGCACATTCTAAATATCAATTGTGCTTGTTAAGTGAAAGCCATTTGTTATTGGCTACTGCTATATATATATATATATATGGAGCTTTTCCATTGGAGAATGTCTTTTTATTTTTCCTCACTGATGAAGGTGGTTTACTGAAACTAGTTTGAGTTTTGGTGATATATGTTGCTGTGAGAGTATATGGTGTAACTTCAGCACCTACTTTATTGCCAATAAAGCCTTTGGAACCGATTTGCTGGCCTTTGTTTGTTGTCTGTTTACCTTCCCAACCTACCTCCCTGGATATACCTACTTCCTCTACATCACTTCCCACTCTCACCCGAAAAAAAAGAAAAAAAAAAAGGGCAATCTGTACCCACAAAAAAATTACGCCCCATACATAGCTGCCCATTTCGCACACATGTCCATTGGACATGTAAGCTGATAATTAGAATTGGCAGTACAACATACTTTGTTGTCCTCACCCCTCTCCCAGGGGTGGAAGGTTTAAATTTCACATCAAATTCATTGCATATGCACAGCTGTTGCTGTTAAAGAAATGGGCAGCTATGGACCTTCCCTACACCCGTCCTGCACATCCCGAGCTTGTTTACCTACTGTCTGTCCCTCTTTGCGTCCCCTTTTTCACCACTTTCTTATCTACCCATTTTCTTTTCTTTAAAAGAAATTAGCATGGGGGTTAGCAGGAGTAAGCACTTTTAAGCAGTAGTAAGCGGGATTAAGCGAGTGTGCTCATGTGTGCGCTTAGCTATGCATCGCTAAGCGTCACGCAAACCCGCTCAAACCCGCTTACAACTGCTTAAAAGTGCCTTAGTCAGTCTATGGCAGGGCCCTTGTTCTGATGAGCAGCAAAAGAAGAAACCTCTGCCAGTCTCGAACCCCAGACCATTGACACAATAGACTGCATGAATTACCACTAAGCCACAGCAGATATACAAATAACTTGGTTCTGAAATAAATATATCATGCATTACAATGAGGGAATGTAAATGGAAATTAGGAATGGTATAACACAAATCCTTTTCTGTGGGTCTTTACCCAGCAGTGGTTGTGGAATTGCATGACATGACTGTGAAAGGAGAACCAGCCATCCTAGCAGGGAATAATGTTACAGTAGCACCTTACAAACACCACACAGTATCAGACCAGGATTAATACCGGCCACAGGAATACAGTGCAATAACCACATTTGTATGGCAGTTAATTGTGTAAGTCAGAAAAAGTACATACTCCCATGTATCCTGTGTTAGCATTTGGAGGGGTGTGTACATGTCTACAGTGAGATGTATGTACTGGAAGCAGCAACATTCAGGTTTGAGTACAACATGCATATAACTGGCTACAACCATAGCATCAGATAAGAGACATATACCAACCTTCAGACTGACACGACGGTGTCCAGAGCAAACAAGCATGGGCCCCACCTTGGAAATCTGAAAGGGCTACACCTACCTAACCTAGCATTTTATAGCAGTGGGCTGCAATCACAGTGAGTAATGCAATCGCTAAACAGCAGGCTGCATGCAATTACTGAATGGTTGGCAGCAATTGGTGCAGAGGCTGTCACATGCACAAGTGCAGATACCTAGAAAAGCAGGCTGTACCTGCAGTCCACACATGCAATTATATCATTGCAGGTGCTGTGAGATAGAGAGTGAGAGAGAGAGAGAGAGACACGGACACAGACACAGACTGAGACAGAGACAGAACAGAGTGAGAAACTGAGACAGAAAGTTAAATAGAGGGCGAAAACCCAAAACAAGCCACCAATAAAAAAAAAACTACAAAACCGTAACACACAGAGCAGGGAAATACAAAGGTAAGGTATGTAACTTACATGTATGTGTTGGCATGTTGTAGATGTTCCTGAAGAGTACTCTACACACTGCAAATCATCCATGTGTGGCAGCAGTATGTATCTATCTGTATCTACACATGTGCATAGGGCAAGGGACATACTGCAACTGTTAGTAAAGGGTGGACAGATATCTGTCAGTGAAGGTTGATATGTGCATATATCCATGTAGGTCATAGTGTGTGGCTTAGAAAACAGCATGCAGTGTGCAGAAGCGGCCTTAGATCAACTGGTGCCCTAGGCAAAAGGGCTCCACGGCACCCCCACCACACTTCCTGGTGGCCCCATCCTTGTCTTACTACACCACATAAATAGTGGAAAAGCACCCCTGCTAGAGCGGCGCCCTAGGTGGCCGCCCAGTTGGCCTATGCCTAAGGCCAGCTATGGTAGTGTTGATATACGTCATGTAGTGGTTAAATGCTGTGAGACAGATTTGTCAGATCTGCTGTGTTACAGCCAGTGAGGCCTACTAATGCTACAAGGGTTGAGGACACCCACATGCATTCTGCTCAACACTGTGCAATTTAATCACATACCTGTACATCCCACAACTGTCGCATAAGTGATATCCCAACCATGAAAGGTGGACTGTACATGTGCCTATATGTACATCCCTGTGAACAGCAATGGATGTGTACATGTATGTGTATAGATATGCATATATATATATATATATATATATATATATATATATATATATATATATATATATATATATATATATACATATAGAGTGAGAGAGAGAGACACGGGGTCATATGTACTGCAACAGGTGTGTGGTGACCAAGGCATGAACTGTAGACAAGTGTTGATACTGCAGTGCCATTCCATCTTCCCAAAACAGTGTACCCATTAACTACCACATAGGTAGAGATCTACCTAACAGTGAAGGTGTGATAAGGGAACATGGGACACAGGTGGACAGTAGCCTCCGCTTTGATGAAGAAAGTGCCATACTACACCTGTAATCTGTCTGTGTGGTATGTGTCATGACAACAGGTGTGTCATCTATGGAAGTATAGGGTAGAGTTCCCCTCTACTCATCACAATGCCCTGTGTGGTATGTACTTCACATGACAACTACACCAGGTGAACAGGCCACAGACAGACCTCCCAGAGGGTAATACTGGCCGCAAACAGATGCCCTATGCAGACTGACTCACAAAACCACAACTACACTGTATTGCATACTGGCCACACAGAGGTGACCTCTGCCGGACATACAGAGGTATGTCACACCCATAGCTGGGTGACAACCACCATGGCAACATATCACAATCCCTCTGGGATACACACTCTAACGCCCTAAACCTTGTCAGCTCACTAAACGGCACATGCTGGAGGGGTAGGTACCCATCTCAGAGATATGCCATACACCGGAATAGACCACATAGCAATAGCAAACAAGGCTCCTCCTTAGCAGTTGTTATAAATACCCCTGATGATTGTGTGGGAGATTGGTAATACACCCCAAGAAACACCTCTGTGGTTCAAGTTGGCATGAGCAAGTGAAATCAAAGTACATGTGTGTCAAAGGCCAGGGTAGCATATGGCTAGGCTACCGTAGGCCCTAGGGCCAATAGCATATTACCTACCTATGACACTATGCACTCACACATGTACTTAATGCAATAGCTGCTATATGAGGTTGAATAAGTGTAACGCTGAATGTGTGCAAGGTCTGTAAAGGTGTGATAGCTTAGTGTGATGTTGTATCTGACATGGTAGTGCCTATCCTAGCTGTGAGGATAGCAACTGATGTGTAATGTACTGTTAGGCAGACATAGTAGTACGGCATATGATGTGACATAGTTCTCCATTGACGAATGTGGTGTCTCATTGTAGGCTAAAGCAATACATGTATGCTTAGTGAGTGGCACTGCTGGTGAATCCATCACCAATATGAACTGTAGTACTACCTGAAGCTGTAGGCCTAAACAGTACAGTATGGTGTGTGTTCACATTGCTTGGAAACACTGTCATGTGTGTTTCCTGTAGTCTCCACAGAGGACAGAATGCAGGCATAAGGGTGTGTAAGTAGTGGCCCACAGTACCGTATGGTATTCAGGTAATGCTCATCTGTGTTGGCATACAGTGGTGCATTGTATGTTTGCCTGATGTGTGTGTGATTATGCCTGTACAATGGCTGCAATCATATGTGTGTTACAGGGTAAACTTGTGTATCCAGCAACATATATAGTCTGTTACAGCAGTATGCTACCTATAGTAACAACTGGACACATCTGTTAAGCAGGTCTATGGCATCAATGACTAGGGTGGTTGATTGGTACTACTGTACCTGTACTTTACATCCATTGCAATGGATGACATCTCTGTTCGTCCATTGGTGTGATATACATCCCTGTCTTGAGGTTGTGCAATGTGTCACAAACAGTGTGTCGGGTACTGTTGTATAGTGGTGTGATATATAGAGTCTGCCAGGCAGTGTTAGTTAGTTGTGGCCTGAGAACCAATAAGTGGTATTGAACATGTGTAACCTCTGACAGACAATAGAATGGCATATATGTCAGTAAAGTGATATCTGTGGGTAAAGGTGTATAGTGTGTCACAGGACACTCTCACACATATTGTTCATATCTTTTTCAGCCAGATGGCCCACCAATGCAACCCAGCGTACACAGTGGATGAGGAAGAGGTGATACTCGACAGCCTATTGCAGCGGAACACAATGCTCTTCTCCAGAAGCAGCCAGCACCAGCAGGAGCGGACTGTACTGTGGCAGGAACTTGTTCGTTGGGTAAATGACATAGGCATGCATAACCGAACATATGAGCAGGTACACCATCACTGCAGTGACTTAAATAGACAAGTCCTGCGGTGTGCATCTGATATTCAAAGACAGCAGCTTGCCACAGGAGGTGGGGTGGCCATTCATCCCCCCCTCACCAGAGCGGAGGAGCTGCTCCTAAGCATGGCAGCTCCTGGACAACAGCTACATCAACCTCTGACATGTGTTGTAATGGAGGCTGGAGCCACCCAGCACATCCACCTGGAGCAAGCAGGTAACATCCCCTATCTGTAGACTACAGTTAACTGTATTGTTAGATTATGTGTACGTGAGATGTGTACTGTGTGTTTAGCAGTTCCGCTGCCTTGTGTTGTGCAATACGGATAGTTTGAATAATATCCCTACACCTGTGACTGTTGACTGTTGTTGTACTGCAGTTTAGCATACCCACTGTAGCAATGCCACAGTTGTGGTCACTGACGAACCCTCTCATATTCTCGTAGGTCCCTCTGGTGTGACGGCAGGGCAGCCGATCCATGCTGGTGAGTGTGTTATACCTGCAATGTTGGTAATGAAATATGCATGTCATAGATGAGGTGTAGGCCATATACACGTAACACACCTACGCATAATGCATGCCGTGCATGTTTGTTGTGAGATGTTGCACAGCTCAGTAATGTCAGTAGCTGCCTCAATGACATGCAATACACAGAGCATGACACACAGTTGTGGCAACCCCATACTGCACATTGGATAGGCATAGTTGCAACACCTGTACACAACATAACACATTTATCACATGCAGTACACAAAGTCAGGCTACATATGGCATAACCACACACCAGCTGTAAGGTCACACTTCAGTATCCCACATGTCATCCACACACACATGATGTACCTCAGGGGTAGAGGCCTATCATGGGGCTGTGCAACACTCTTCAACACATAACACAGTCATGTTAGGCAATGCTCCCTACTGGGCACCTCATACACCCATGTACAAAGTGGCTGTGTAATAGTGAACGTATCCACGGCACTGTAGTTCAGGTAGAGCATGCTAGGTGGTGGTCTGTCACACAGTAGTAGCCATGAGTGACCACAAGATGCATGATGATGATGATGATGGCACATGGTACTGCACCCCATCCAGTTACAGTGACCACAGTACTACACATAGCAGTCTTTGCTGTGCACCTCATTGTTCTGTGTGTGCAAACATATGCACCTATACACACCATGCATAGCATGTTGTGTGCGTGCTTACATATGCTAGTATACACATTTTGCACATCAGTCGCCATCTGTACAAAGAGTCACATATATGTCCTGGAATGCTATTGGGTGTATAGGTCACATGACACACATTGGGTACGTGTGGTGTTTAATGTTGCAGTCGTGTAGCATGCCATGTCATGGCTGGCACTGACATATCTGCAATATGTCCCACACTCACCATAACCACTGTACAATGTCTATGTTGTGCATTGGGATTCCTTCACGTCTACATGCACCACTCATCCCATGTCTGTATATTGCATGCATTTGCTACACCTGTGCCCACTATTATGTGCTATGGACACAGAAACTGTCATCAGACATGGCAATCTAAGTGTCACACAGATAACACATGCAGCCATGGTATGTATACCATTGAGTGATGGTGCACATGACATTGCAGAGCAGATAATACTTGCACAACAATGTTGTGTCCATGTACACATTGTGTTCCAGGGTGTAGCCAGTCACTGAACAACTACATACATGCATCAAAGCCATGCATAATGTCATTAGATAGGGCTGTCTACACTTGCAATGCATGGTGTTGAACAACACATGGTCTGCATGCAGACACGTGTGTGATGACTGTTTGCCTTCTGATACTGTCACCCACCATCACCCACTATTGTGTATGTGTTGGATTGCTGGTGTGTGTGTGTGTGTGTGTGTGTGTGTGTGTGTGTGTATGTGCTGTGGTGAGAAGTGTATTTCTGTGCATGTGTGCATGTCTGCATGTGTGCATGTGTTCATGTGTACATGTGTTCATGTATACATGTGTGCATGTGTGCATGTGTTCATGTGTTCAAGTGTGCATGTATGCATGTGTTCATGTGTGCATGTGTGCATGTGTGCTAACATTATGTACAGATTGTAAAATGTGTTTCCTGGCTTCCTTCCACAGGTGCTGAGTTAGGGGTGGCTGAATGCAGCAGGGAACCTGATGTCACCACCACTAATAGTGGTGATGATGAGACATGTATTGTGGCACAGGAAGGTCTGACAGGGTCTGTCATTGGTCCACAGTACACAGCGGTCAACCCCATCTATGCGCACACTCATACTGCCAATACATCCCTCATCCCCAATGGCCGTAGCTGAGGGACAGCATACAGTTGGCATTGACCAGGAGAGTGTGGTACGTATGGCACGTGCATCCCCTCACAGCAGCCATAGCCAGATTACCGGAACGGTACCACATAGGCGGATGTCCAGGGGTTCTCGAGGGAGCACCACTGGTCGCATTTCCCCTGACAGATGTGCCCTCGGAAGTATTACAACCTCCAGTATGTTCCGGGCTGTAATGCAGGCACAGGCACATATGGAACGGTTTACCCAACAGGGACTAAGGGTGCAGAGGGCCCATTACACTGCTATCAATGACAGCATCCGTGTCCTTGCCGGTGCCATCCGGAATTACACCGAGGTCATTGATAGCCATTGGAGGGAGACAGTAGATGTTCTCCACAATGTGTTAGCCATGAGCCAGGACCATGTGGGATGAATGAGAAGCCGACGTGGATGCATGCCAGCAACAGCATCAGCTGGCAGTCGTCGCGGACGGACCACGGATCACAGCCGCTCCCATGGTGGCAGTACCAGCCCCAGCAATGCTGGGGCTGGCCTGTCCATTGACCATCCTACTAGACCACGTGCATGTGGCACTGGCCAGTCCCAGCAGGGACATGGGTCCAGTCATCATACCTCTGGCTCTGAAGATAGCACCCAGTCAGGGTTGGTACTTGATACAGCCCGTAGCACCCCTGCTAGGCACAGGTACTGTGTCCATGGCCAGAGACAGTGATCTGTATGGCCTAGCAGGTACAGTCTGTGGCTGTCCCACAACCACCCATATATGGCAGCCACATGGTGTAGTTGTGTGCATGTAGACACACACACATTTACCATACAACTATGGCTCACACATACACACACATTACATCAACATTGGCCCATGCAGTACTGTTGTCCCACACACACACACACACACACACACACACACACACACACACACACACACACACACACACACACACACACACACACACACACACACACACACACAGACATGCCGATTGGATGGGTCAATGTTGGGCTCTGGCAAACCTACAACACACCCTGTGCATATGATGACACCTGTGCCACCTCCTGTCATCTGTCACATTGATGCAAGAATAGGCTAACATGGTTCTGATGCACAGGGTGACATTATAGCAGTGTAGCAATAGTAGCAAGTTGCCAACAGTAAAGTGTACTGATATCCTTGTAGGTATATCTGAGCAGGCATTATGCATCACAGCTCTGATAGTCATTGTAGCATTGTTTACACTAGTGTTAGGTCTGAGTATGTACTGTCCACCCATGTGCCACTTGGCTGAAGTGTACAGTGTTGCCAGCATGTGTTAGTGAGTGGACAGTACGTGTGTGATGTGTGCATTACAAATTAGTGGGTGTACATCTGTGAACATGGTGTGTGCACACTGTCTGCATGTACGTGCATAGTGGACACGTGGGATGTGCAACATACCCTGTTCTACACATTGTTAGCATCTCATGGTATCTTTCGATGGCCAGTATGCATTCTACTGCAGATATGTACTAACATGGGTACACATGTGTGTATGACATGGGTTGGCACTATGCTGTGGGTGATACCATTGATATCTGTAAGTGATCTACAGTCTGGTAGTATACACCACCTCAACAGCATGTCTATAACCAACCATTAGATGATGTCCTGACAATGTCAGTAAGGTACAGTTGTCTCTGACTCAGCACATATATGCATGTACATTACTATTTATTACATAGCTGAAGGACATGTCATGTTTCTTAGTCTGGACTCCTTCTCAGCTACTCTTTACAAAACACTGACAAACCTGAGCATAATCCCGGTTATACTCTTTTACACACTTAACACCCTACTGATCCTTTGTGATCAGGCTACAGAGTATGTCATCATAATACACTGGCATGTCCAGGGGTCAGTTTCATGTGTACTCTCCAGTCCAGCTAGTGAATATTGTGGTTATGACACAATGTCACATCTGCCTCATGTACACAGACAACCCTCTCCTCCTCACATCACACTCACATATATGTGGGAGATGTAGCAATATTGACATACAGGATGCTGAGCTCTCTCGATCCATGACTGGCATAGTCTATCAGGTGGTGAGGGTGACCACACACACCACATATTAGTCTCAAATATACTGACAGTGACAGCAAACAAACCACATTATCACACATACACATATTCGGAGGCTCTACATAAACTCTGCCTAAGCAGCAGAGACCTCCAAAGCAGACACACATACAACTGCTACCCCACTACAATGCCCACATGTCACACATTTCACAATGTCAGTGTGACACATAGTCACTGTCCTTTGGGCTAAACAACACACCTGATACACTTGTTATAGGTGACACTCAATCTCAAAACACTATCGTCCCACCACCAGGCCAGACAGGGGAATAGTCACTTTGAGCTGCCTCTCAGGTGCCAGGATCCGCCACATAACACATGCATGCAGGTCACTCCAAAGCAAGTCCAGGACTGGCTCCATCATTGTCCATGCTGGTGCGTACAACCTCAGATGTTCCTCCCTGGACCACATGACATGGAACATAGAGGAACTCTGTGATCATGTAGCCCAGCCCAGTATTACCCTGACCTTGTCTAGCATCTTACACTCACCAAGTATGATGTCACAGTATACCAACAAACTGATCACATTTAACAGTTGGCTAACATATTGGTGTTATTCAAAGGGAAATACAGTGTCTGTCACCCTGGGATGACATACTCGACATGCCACGTAGCTTCCCTATGGACAGCTTGCACCTATCACCCTTGGACTTTTGAATACTGGCTAGGGCACTTGCTGCCACCATACTGCCCTATTTAAGCAGGGCTCAAAGGACAGAACCACCTCCATACACATTACAGAGTACACGACACTGAGGGTAATGCTGATCAACACCAGATGTCTTACCCTCAAATTGCACCCACTCAGGAATCTCCTCAGTATGGAGGATAGCAATATCTGTGCACTAACAGACACATGGTTGAGGCTCCCACATGCACACCAGCACTACCAGGTTGTATTTCGTACCATGCTTTCTGACCACATAACTCGGAATGGCCAACACAAATAGGGGGAGTATCCATATACATCACAGATACACATACCTCTGGGTTGGTAGCACTGCACAATGCATCACAGACCATACATATGCACCTAACATTGTGCAAATCTGCCTTTTGGTTTGTTGCCTGCTACAGACCACGCTCCCCAACACAGCAACCTCACTCAGCTTTCCTGGGAACATTGGACCATATGAAGGTCTCCCCAAACACCATTATATTGGGTGACGTCAAATACCAACACATTGACTGTGGATAGTACTCAGGCCCCAACACCCTCGTCCAACAGTTGCTACTATTTCTAAACTCATATGCTATGGCACAACCGGTCACCACACCCACAAGAGGGGACAACATATTGGACATGATCATCACCGACATGGGGACTCTATGTTCCACACCTGCGATATACCCTTCATTGGTAAGGGCAGAACATACTTTATCTCACTGGACATCCATATCCTGTCCCCACACCCATCCTAGGTAATCTTGGTGAACTTCCCAAAAGAAAACACTCCTCCAAACCACAGTGGTATCCATCAGAGACCCTGGGTCAGTGGTAAGTATGGCTCAGACTGCTGAATCCTTTACATACACATGCTATGGACACCTAGTGGATCGCATGGATCGTTACATCCAAAATAACAACTGGACTCACTCCTCCAATGGCAGTGGACCTGTCTAGTAGACCCCAGCCAATAATATGCTTTACAACAATTGGAGGAAGCTACTACATGATAGAGCACAATCCCAGACAGGGAAGGCATCTGTGATCTGTACTAGCGGACTGCTACAATCACTTGGGTAATTATGTCAGGCACGCTTCTAATGGACAATTGCACCAGACATGTCGGACACTCACAAGGCCTTCTTCAGTTGATTCAGGTACCTGGCTGGACACTCAATGATATGCTGTGTGTTACAGCATACTGACTAAACATACCCTGAACCCACTGACATTGCCATCATCCTGGCAAACAGGTTCAGTGCAGATGTGCCCCCCCATCCCCCCTAAGGTGGTACTATCCATACCAACAGAGTGTAACCTCCCAGACATCACGAATAAACAGGTGAGTGCTGCCCTCCCCACAGCGGACAACACAGCATCAATGGGACCAGACGGTGTCCCAGCCTGTGTCATACACAGCCTTCATGACAGACGTAACATTCACATTATGTCACTGTTCGATATAAGAGTTACTGCAGGATATGTACCCACGGAATGTCGTACAGCAATAGTGTTCCCGCTCCACTGAATACTGCCACAACAGACCACAGACAATATCGGCCTAAAAGGCTAACTAGCCTGTTCTGCAAAGCTATGGAGTGTATTGTAATGGGACTCATGCACATAGACATGGGAAACCTACAGACACTAGGTCCTACACATTACAGCACTATTGTGGGCAGATCTTGCCTGTTGGACCTGTTCATATTCTTTCAACAGTTACCAGGTCCATCAGTGTTGGGATGGTTGTCCACACAGCCTGCCTGGACCTTGCACAACCCTTCAACACAATACTCCACTCAGCCATTATGCATAGGCTCACCAGCATCAATATCAACACATATCTGACACAATGGATTGCTACCTGGAGCAGGGATAGCACCCACATGCTCAGTGTTGCAGGTGCCATGTCTGACTATACACCAGTTACACCTGGCATCCCACAAGGCTCAGTCCTGGGACTTCTCTTGTTCAGTATATATTTGTGTGATGTACAGGCTATCACAGGAGGGATATGGCTGCCCATGTTCGCAGATGACTGCAAACTGGGTGTCATAATCAGCTCTCCTGCTGGCACATGCATACTCATATAGGGTTTCACAGAGATAGGTTGACTGGTGCCTGAGCCATGGCCCACGGCTACATGCCATTAGTTGCATAGTCATCCCCTTTGAGGATGACAAGATGCCCATACATTACCAAATAGGTTGTAATCCATTACATACAGTAGTAGTTGTTCAGGTTTGGGGACACAACCTGTTCATACTCTGGCCTTTGACAATCCTATTGCCATAGTGGTTAGACAGTACTTCTACATAGCCCACCATATCCCACATGGTTTCACATGTTGATCACGTGTGGTCATTGTGCCCCTATACTCCTCACGACCATGCTTGGTTACTATGCCACCTTTGGGATGTACCTTACCTGATACCTGCAGCAACTGTAATGGCCACAAATGTTACTCTTTGAGCAGATGTAGGGACTGACACAGATGCCCTGCACAGTTCTGATACAGTAACTCCAGCTCTACTCAGTCATTTACCACCTACACGGATGTGTTGTGTACCTGTAGTTGAAGGCAATATCTGACCCAGACTTACTGGACATGCTCCACCTCAGGATAGCCGACTCCCTTGCTGCTACACACTCCTGGGACATATACCTCTGCACTGATGTTAAAAGGACATACTGGGGGGACAGATTATTATCAGAAAGCCTCCACTCACTCCGGAGTGTAGTCCCGGTTTTGCATAGGCAGAGCCACCCACTGACCACCTACAGGTGACATCTTGACAAGTGGATGGGTGATCGCATGTTTACCCATGGGATATCTTCTGGATCCCTGCTAGACAGAGGCACAATACACTGAACGTAAATGGGCTATCTTGTGTGACCTACTATTCACAGGCACAGTGCTCTGATTTGACTGGGTTGCAGTAGCCAAACACACTCTGGCTATGCTTGTACATGCCTTAGGGCAGATAGCCTAGTATCAATCTCCGAACCTGTGATAATTTTCATGATGCACAATGTTTATTGCTGATACTGTTTGCAGGTTTTTATCATCTTTGCTTTCACACTTTATATGAACCGCTTAGGTATCTGCAGAACATATTTGCTTACGGCAGGGTTCCACTATATTATATATGTGTCTATTGTCATATAAGTGTGTGCACAGGGCAGATTGCTGTGTAGTGAGAGGTTCCTGGGTTAACACATGCAACTGCCTGCCATGTGTGGCCCAATGCTTTACTCCAACATGGCCTAAGTGTGTGTGCATGCCCAGTTCAGACTGTCAGTGTTCTGTTGCCTGACATTTGTCTCATCTATTCAAGTGTGTGAGCATGCCCAGTGTGACCTTTCAGTATGTTGCTGTCTGAGGTCCACTACATTTGTTGATGTATGTCTACATGTCCATTATTAACATTTGTACTGTGTGTGTTGAAAGTCAGGTTCTATTCTTACTGCAGGACTCACCTTTGTGTCATAACTCGACAGGGATTATGCAGTACCTGCAGGGTTTCTGTGAAATACTTTGCATAGACTTATCAACATTTCTTCATACAGGCTAACCACTGCACTACTGTCATGGTTTAGTGGCTCCATACTATAACTATAGTGCACAATATCCTGGGTTCGAGGCCCATTGCCGCTTATATTTTCATACTGAGCAGACCAGACTGCTTAGGGGCCAGTAGAGCAAATATGAGCATGTTGGCTTTTGTTCAGCTATGCCCTACCTAGACCCAGCTTGTCCAACATTAGTCAATATTAACCATCATTGCTGGACATTGGCCAGTATTACTCTACATTGACCACATTTGTAGTAGTTGGTGTGTGCGATTTTGTTTACATTGATTTCATGATGGTAAATGCAGTTTAGCACTGCTTTATATTGCTTAACACATGGCAATCATGCCTCAGGTGTTGATGCAGGGCTGCCTATGTCGGATGCACATACTACACTCCCTATACATGTTTGAAAGCAGGTAGTGTCAACGTAGGCATCCCTTTTACTATATGTGCGGGTCAGAGAGAGGTATCATTTCCAGAGTTCCTACTGAGCCAGTGTATGTGCTATGCGTTGCCTCTTTGCCAAGGCCAAAGCATACTGGGCACGCCTCCTTCTGCCTACTGGGGCAGGCTCAGGTTGTTCCTCCTCCGAGTCATGCTCTGCCTGTGATGGCCTTGGCAATGGTGGAGGGCTGTTTTCCCAGGCCTATGCTGGTCCTGCTGCAGCTGTTTTCGCAGGATCATATTATGTAGCATAGCACATACCATGACAATTTGGGTACATGTAGTTGGTGAGTACTGCAAGGCTCCACCAGATGTGTCCAGGCACTGTAACCGTGACTTCAGCAGCCCAAACACACGCTCGATTACATTTCGTGTTTAGGTTCATAGGTTCATAGGTAGGTACTAGGCTATCGGCCCTAGGGCCTATACAAGCCTAGCCAAAAAATGTACCCTGGCTTTCGCCACCCAAGAAAATTATTTTCCTGTGCCCCTGTCGAGCAGAGCCACAGAAGTGATCCCCGGGGTGAATTTCCCATTTCCCATCCAATCATCAAGATTTTTCTTGAAGAGTGCTAATGAGGAGCTCTGTTTGACATAGATAGGTAGTCTGTTGTAGAGTATGGGAAGTCTCTGGGACAGAAATCTATCCCTCCAGCATGTTCTGTTTATTGTGGTGACAAGGTTAAGGTCCCTAGAGCGTGTAGTTCGGAGGGATTGGGATTTCTTTAAGTGGAGCATGTCCAACAGCTCTGGGTTTGACATAGCTTTGTATGTTAGGCAGAGATCGCCCCTGAGTAGGCGATATGCGATGGAGTAAAGCTGTAGTTTTTTGAGACGGTCTGCATAGGGCATCTGTTTGAGGCCAGTAATCCTCTTTGTGAGGTATTTCTGTGGTCTTTCCAGTTGTTGTAGATGTCTTGTGAGGTACATACCAAAGGGCGTTGTACTCTATAATGGGTCTAATGAGTGATGAGTAGAGGGGAACAATGACCTCTTTTTTTCTGGATGAGAATCCTTTTGTGATGAGATGAGCCACGTAGAAGGATTTCCTGACCACTGTAGCGATGTGATTATCAAAGGAGAGACTACTGTCCACCTGTGTCCCAAGGTCTCTTATCACATTTTCAGCATTAAGTAGACTACCAGCTATGTGGTAGTTCATAGGTACAGAGTTTTTACCAAAGGGGATGACAATACACTTTTTGGCATTGAGCTTCAGGCCATGGCTTTGACACCAGGTATCTGTCTCAGTGAGGCCCTTTTGTAGTTTGTCCACATCATTAGGAGTTTCGATTATGGCTCCTAGTTTGCAGTCATTTGCAAACTTGGTTAGCCAAAGGCCTTCTGTGTTGGCCTGCACTTCAGAGAAGTAGATACCAAACAGGAGTGGACCCAGGACTGAACCCAGTGGTACTTCACCTGTCACTGGTCTGATGTTGGATTTGGAATCCGCTACTTTCACAGTGTGGGTTCTGTCCGTGAGCCAGTAGGCAACCCATCTTGTGACATAGGGATTTATACCTAGTTTAGTGAGCTTATCTATAATTCCAGAGTGGGGGATGGTGTCAAAAGCCTTGGCTAGATCTAGATAAGCTGTGTGAACCATTTTACCCTCATCTATGACTTTGGTGACTGCTTCAAAGAAGTCAGTCAGGTTTAGGAGACATGATCTACCTTTTACAAATCCAAACTGAGTAGGGTCCAGAGTTTGAAGATTACCAATGTCTTTGTTTATGAGTTCCACAATGATACGTTCCATGGCCTTGCAGACCAGGCTCGTCAGGCTAATGGGGCAGTAGTTCCCGGGGTTCATCGTGGTTCCCCCTTTGTGGAGTGGGATAACTGTCGTGGTGCACCATTCAGTGGGTACAAAGCCTGAGGTGAGGCTATGATTGAACATGGTACTTAGGTAGGGTGCCAGTTCATTCTGTAGTTCGTGTAGAACACAGTCTGGGATATTGTCAGATCCCATGGATGCTGTGTTCCTGGCTTTGAAGAGTGTGTTTTTTACCTGTGCAGCCATGATTATAGGAACTTTGCATTCTTCCAGTATAGAGATGGGCCCTCTAGGGGGTGAGAGGGGGGTAAAGTTAGCACTGAACCTATCTGCTAGGATGTTGGCAATATAAGTTGGTTCTGTATATTTAGTGCCATTATGCTGTAACTCAGAGCAGATATGAGTGTTCCCATTTAGATTCTTGACATAGCTATAGAATGCTTTGTGGTTGTCTTTAGAGTCAGTGGCAATTTTGTTTTCGTAACTAGCTTTGGAGGATTTTATGAGGGATCTCAGCTTCTTACTGAGGTTGACTAGGGAGTTCCTCCAGTCATGGGAATTTACTTTTTTTTTGCAACAGTTTCTTTCTTCTGTTGTAGAGTTTGTTTATGGCAGAGGACCACCAGATTGGCTTCCTTTTTTTGGAGGATAACATCTTGGTTCTATTAGGGATAGCATGATCCATGCACTCATGTAAGTGCTTATAAAGTGCATTTGTGTAGGATTCGGAGTCATACCTCTATTGTCCATCTGCATGGGTGTCATGAAGTTTGCCACTTCTGTCTTAAGAAGTGTGAAGTTGGCTTTTGAGAAGTTTTTTACGATGGTTTCCCTAATTGGGGCTGGGGGTGGGATGCGGATGTCTAGGCTGATTAGCTTGTGGTCGGATCTAACCAACGAGGAATTGACCTCTGGTGTGGAACACCGGTTTCCCATGTTGGTAATGACCAGGTCTAGGATACTGCTGCCCCTGCTGGGGGTGTGAATAAGTTGATCCAAGGTGTTGGAATTTATGAATTCTAGAAAACGTTGAGCAAAAGAGTTGGTACATGAGTAGTTTTCCCAGTTAATGGTGGGGTAGTTGAAATCGCCCATTGTTAGGGTGTTGGGTTGTACCCTAATACTTTCCAGTGTATCAAGAAATGAGGAGTGTGAATCCTGGGGAATGGTGGGAGGGTCTGTAGCAAGCTACAATTTGGATTGCGGTCTTTCCCAGAGTTAGTTGCACTTGGATAATCTCGGATGCATTATGCTGTGCATCTAGCCTGGAGGTGTGGATATCCTTAATGAATATGGACACGCCTCTGCCTTTAGTGCTTCTTTCTGGGTTAGGTGGCCGAAAGGTGTGGTATGAATTGAAGTCTGGTAATGCAGGGGTGCTCTCTGGAGCTTTGAACCAGGTCTCTGTCACTGCACAGATGTCAATGTTCTCTATTTTAAGGAGTGCCTCGAGTGAGTGCATTTTGAGGTTTAGACTTCTAGCACTGAGTAGCATTACCCTCAGATTTTGCTTGCTTGTACCTGTTACGGTAGTGAATTTGTCATTTGAACCTTGCCTAAAAAAGGCACTATAGGGGTGGCAAGAGCCTTAGCCAGTATCCAGAATCCTAAGGGCGGCAGGTGCAGGCCATCTCTGGCAAAGCATCGTAGACTGTCATTCATGTCATCCCAGGCAGACAAATACTGGATCCCCTTAGAATTATACCAGAAGCTTAGCCAATTGTTGAAGTCATTTTGTCGTTGTACTGTGGTATAATTCTGGGTGATGGGAGGATGCTACTCGGGGTTAGGGTCATACCTGCCTGGGATACAAGATCGGAGAGCTCCTCCATGTCTCTTTTCATGTAGTCCAGGGAGGTACGTCTCAGGTCATTCACACCAACATGGACAATGACAGTGTCATATTTGTACTTATTGTGGAGTGACCTGAGTGCATACGTTATGTGGTGGATCCTGGCACCTGACAGGCAGCCGTTTGTGAGTGTGCCTCATTATGGCATTCCTGTTCAGGTGTGTGTGCATTTCTGATGGGTGTCATCAGCCACGGCTCCAGTGCATAGCCAGCATCCCCCAATAGGTGACCATGTGGGATGTCCCCATTGGCAAATGTCTGGTACAGCTGCATCAGATGCCAAATATGAGAATCATGGTAGCTTCCAGGGCAGCCAGCACACATATTCAGTATTATACCCTGGGCATCGCACACAACCTGGCAGTTGACGGAAGGGAAGCCCTTGCGGTTGAAGTAGACCTTACCCGACTCACTGGCTGGTACTTTGATACGTATGTGCATGCAGTCTATTGCACCCACTACCTCAGGGTATTCCGCTATTTGCTGGAAGAGACGCATATTGCTGGCCAATACCTCATGGGAATTGGGGAAATATACATGATCACCGACATGTGCTGACATGGCATCCAGGAACTGGTGCAGTGCCCTGGATGCTGATGCCTGTGATATCCCCATCATATCACCATTTGGTCTCTGGAAGGTACCTGTTGCTAATATTCTTAGGCCAACACATACCTTAGTTTACACTGGGATGGGTTCCCCTCTGTTGGTTCTGTGTGTGAGGCATGGCCTGCACAGCTCAACAATTTGCTGCAAGAGGTCTCTGTCCACTCTATAGCACTCCACTATCTCCAGCTCATGTAGCCCCTGGTAGGTAACCCTGGGCCTGTACACTCTTCTCCGTCTCCTCACTGTGGGTTGTCCAGCAGCATTTGCATTATCACCACCCTCAGCATGTTGCATATGTCGCCTTATAACAGCAATGGCAGCCCCTAACATTTTTTGTCTCAGTGAAGCCTTTTCAGTTTTCACTTCTATTAGCTTACTGCAGTGTTGCAGTGTCTCTTGAGAGAAACATAATGGACTGCTGTTTGCAGTGTTTTAAGTGCTGGGCTGGGCTGGGCTAGTGTTCTGCCTGGGTAATTGCCTTATTCTGATTGTTTTCACCTGCTAGCTCTGCTAGTACTCCCTGGTAAGTTCCACTATTTGGTGTGCTTCATTTTTCCTTACTGTTTCCTCGGGGGAGGGGGAGCTCCTCGCACACAAGCGCAAACACGCACACAGCAGCTAACACATGCGCACACATGTTTACATGGACTAAAGCTTGCTTATTCTTCTTAAAACGCATGCACACCAGTGCAAACGTGCTTACAGCTGTTTACACAGCCTTACATATGCTTACTCAAGCCTACACACGCGCACACATGCTTACACGCGCGCACACTGTCTTACTCGGATTTACTGGCACGCACACGAGCGCATGCACGCTCAGCAAGAAACTTTGGTGTTATCCATGGCATACACCTTCGAATTCTTGACTTTACCTGGCCTACCTGTTGACACACCTCTTTCACTATTATGTAAATGTAAGCTGACACATGTCACTCTGCTCCAATGAGCTTCACTCCTTTCATACATACCCCCCTCATGATGTCACCTATCTTCTACTCTGTTACTCCCCTTATCCTACTCCTACACTCCACTGATTGTGATCATTTGCTATGTAAACTTGCGATTCACTATCCTAAGTCTCATTTGCATAGGATTGCCTACTAATGCTTAGTTACATCTCTTAGACTGAGCTTCCCCCCTTAGCAACCACTACTCGGTGGTCATGTTGTCTTCAGCCTGCCATTCCCTTGCATTGTAAATTCATTTTAGTTATAAAATCCACATTTTTTGATCTTAATTATTAATTTTCTGCTTTTTGGGCCGCAGTGCGTTTGCGCGGCGCTGCTCTACAGTTAAACCGCGGTGATCGGGATAAACAAAAGTTATTTTATTTTTAATTTGCATCACTTCCCGTTGCCAATAGCTGTATTTTTGGCCATGGGCATGCTTCCTCCTGTGAATGCATGCTTTTTTTCCAGCTGACATGGCTCCGTTTTGCTATTTGCAGAATCATACTCAGTTATCAACTGAGTACATTTCTACAAATAACACTACTCCTACTCGGACAGGTTTGGGTTTCCTGGATCGCAAATTTACCTCATTTGCATGGCTTTCACCTGCAATTGAGGTAATTTGCATATCCCAGCCCTGTCCTTGTAGGACTAGTTTGGAGAGCTCAGTTGCACGCCCCTACCAGCTGTTCCTGGATCACTCGGTGGACATGTTGGCTGCATAGAGTCTTACTCTACTCTAAGACTCCGTGCAAGCCTTCGTGAATCCGGCCCTATGTAAATTAATTCCTGTCTTTAGTGACAGTCACTGACCAGTGTCAGTGGGGAGAATTGAGGCTCCTTGATTACTGGCCTGGAGTAGAGAGGTTATCACACCCTTCATAAAGAAAATTGAAATAAGATAACACACAGGCAGCAAATATGATTTAAATACCATGATGTCTATTTTGCAAACTGAATTCTGTGAAACTGCTTTGTACCATATGACATTCTAATCAATGTAGCAAGTTAATCATTATTAGTTGCGGCCAAACTACTTGGTCTCATCTCTGCCACTATGGGGTTTACCAAATGCATGCCTGTAATAGCAGGTACTTGTAGTAGCAGTTAGTCAAGATCTTTTCATACCAAAATTTGTGACTAATCACTGCATCATCACTGATAGACCTGTACACAACATGGAGTATGTACTCAAAGCGTGTCATTTTAAGAGAGTCATACTGACCCTTACAAATCTCGCCTACTTTTAGTTCATGCTCTGTCCTTAATAGGAGGCTATTAAAATTCAACATTTTGTCAGGCCTCTTTTTAGAGAAAAGTTACTTCCTTGTAGATGATGATAATATTAATTCACTTATCTTACTCTGTTTCAGCAGAGATATGTTTTAAATCTTTAGGTCATATGGCAGATTTAGCTTTTGTAATACCTTATGAAGGCATCAAATGAGGGTACTTCAGTGGATTGTACAAGAACAATGGTATCAGCATTTTGAACAATTGCTTGTACTAATTAAAATATCCATGTTTTGCTGTTCACATCTTCAGTGGTGAGTAGCTCCCACTCATCTACGAGGTTGAAGTCCATTCCAGTTGCCGATTCCTTAGGCATTTCCTTTGGGAGGAGCAATACAACAAGATAATAGATCAGCCTGCATCACCACCTCAGGACTGCCACTCTTAATGATTTTTGTGCAGCTGCAAATTGGTCTTCCAGCAACAGTTTGTGAGAAACTACAAGGTGGGTGTTGGCTTTTTTTTCAGGTTCTGGTCTTCTTTTGGAGGAACTTTGTTTATGTTACATTCCCACGAGGATGGCCATCTAGGATAATTAGTGAGGGACTTTTTCTTACTGGATATAGAAGAAAGTCCTCTTCTTATCAGACACAAAATGTATGAAATTTCCTTAATGACAAATCTATGAAAAGAAAGTTCATTTCTGTAATATACCCTTCCTCTGTTCCCACCTTTGGTTTGCCTGGTCTTGAATGTCTTCGTCTTTCTCATCTTTCTGTTTTTTGTTCAGTCAGCTAAGCACTAAATCAGGAATAGCTAGAGAGCAAGGCATACTTCGCATGATAAGAAGGGCAAACTGAGAAAGTGACCTTCTGAATAGAGTTGATGAATACAGATCTGTAATTATGCTGATTATATAACTTTTTATTTGTGTGACGTAACAGCAAATCTGTAAGAGATCAAGTGTCTTGTAATACTACAGGTAACCACTGACTGTCCTTTTTTTGCCTGCACAGTGTCTTCCATACTGCTCTCATCTTTTTTGTACATTATAAGGTTTGTGTTAGTTATTGCATTTATAGTTTCTCACTTTAAGGACTAGAAGTAATGCATGGCTATCTGATTTCTATATTTAGTGGCACAAGCCGCTGACATAAGGGACTTAGAAACTGTTCAAAAACAGACCAGCATTAAAAGGGTGAAAAGAAAAGATAAACTAATTTATTTTTTGTTGCAGCAGCAGTCTCTTTAGAGATTGCCTAGAACAATTATTATTATGTACATGTATTACTTTATGTATAAACTTTCTAAAGCTCAAAACTGACCTTATGGCTGTCCTAGAGCTAGTGAAATGTATGCGCCATGATCAGTATTAATCAGACATTCTAGCTATGGCGATATAGCAAAAGGAATAGGGTGGTAAAGAGTCATACAGTCCTTGTAGGGGTGACCTTCAGATGTAAGAATTCACAATGAGAGGTTGCAGTGGTGTAACAGTTCACATGCTTTGGATAGAGAATTGTCTAGCAGATGAACTAAGAGTGAAGCCCACTTGTTGGAAATTTGCATCATCTCAAACAACACCAAACTAGTTTTCCATAGCTTAAAGCATGGTGGTTCCTGCTTGTAGTGTATTGAACAGAGTAGGGGTGAGTGGACAGTGGATGCATTCTTTCTGTTACAGAGAGGCCTGTTTGCCTATATGCTTTCATTGTTTCCTCTCCTGACTTATCTTGTAACCAAAAGTGAAGTTGGAGAATCCTACATTTCTCCTAATAGCAGATCAATGGCTGTAGGGAACCCGACTTCTAGTCCTGTTGATGATGATTGGGGATGTTCATTTAGGTTTAATACTTCTCATTAGATTTAGTTCAAGTGAATCTCAACAATCACCTCTCATATTGTGAACTGTTCCAAGAGATCCATTGTTTCCTTCTGGGTGTCTGAAGAATTACTGCACTTCCATTCAGATATTCATAAGCTTTTCACCAGTAAAATGCAAAATGGAAGCACATTTCTTTTGGGCGAGGAATAAGGATTTAACTTCTGCTTCCCATTCAGGATTGCTTGAGTTACTTTAGATGTCTTTATACATTATGGTTAATTTGCTCTGTTTCTAAGGCTCGTGTGTTGGCTTTGCGGGCTTGTCACAATATTGTGGATGCAGAACCTTATCACATGACACAATTATGAAGTAATCAATTCAAGAAGTCCTACATTTTGGTCCTCCCATCTAAAATGGATATACATTTTCAGACTGACTAAAGACCATGACCTCTATGCTTAGAAGCATACTGCTGTATAACTTTAAGCATTTTATCTCTCTCTAGGGGCATTCATTTTTACTAGAAGAATTTTACAGGAAATGAAACTATTAGACCCATGGAATTCTTAAAAAGTGGCATTTTGGGCATAGACTTAAGAGGGCTTTAAAGTGAAGTGATGCAATCGGTTCAAATGAAAAGAAAATAAGGTAGGGTAGCTGAAGCTGGGGGAATGACCTGCTAAATTCAGATAACCTAATAGACAATGATTCTCTGTTTTTCCGGCATTGTTATGCTGTGTTGTTACCTATACTCACAACACAGTTCTAAGCAGGAAATGTCAGTAGGCTTTGTTAGCAAGTGTACCACACTGTAGCTGCCTGTCTGGAATCATGGAATGATGTTCCATGATTCCAGCCAGGCAGCTACAGTGTGGCAAACTTGCTAACAAATTCTACTGACTACACATATCATAATGATGCAGAGTATTATAATGACAGTGAGCATTCTGGAAAAGTGGTCTATCCTAATTTGCTGTGTGCTCTCCACACAGAAATGCCTGCAGTAAGGCACTTATGCTGTCTAAATTTCATTGGCCATCCATGTTAATAAACACAGATAAAAGCTAGTGTTCACCTGATTGTGTTAGAGGTAAGTGCCATGCAGTTTAGAGGACAGACAGGTAAAGTTGGGTTGTAGTACATGTGTGTTTGTATATGGCTGAATGTGTGAGTGTATTTAGAAGTATAAGTGTTATAAGGTGAGTGTATGTGTGTCTGTCTGCCTGCCTGGGTGGATGCAGTAGGGTGGTTAGTAAGGGGATAGGAAGGATAGGTGGTGTGTGTGTGTGTGTGTGTGTGTGTGTGTGTGTGTGTGTGTGTGTGTGTGTGTGTGTGTGTGTGTGTGTGTGTGTGTGTGTGTCTTTGTATGGAATAATGTGAATAATGTGTAAGTGTGCCCATGACTGCAATCGGGTGTGGGGAAGCTGTGTACACATATACATAAATATGCATATACATAAATGTGTGTGTGTGTTTGTGTGTGCGCATGCGCATTTGTTGGGGCAGTCTCACCTGAGCACTCCCCATGACTAATGAGCACATGTTGCAATATTGAGGTATGGGGAATACTAAACACCAGGGATAGTTTTCATACCGCGCCTTAAAGGCATTCAAAAAGACAGAGCAACATTTAGCAGTATGAAATATGTGGAACGTGGGGTAACACTGGACACTAAGGATAACTATTTCTATTTTGGCTTAAATGCATGTAAAAAGATTGGGCACCATTTTACAGATTGAAGGATGCTGGGCAGGGGTAACACTAGAACACTAGACACCAAGGGATAACTATTTGTGCCTTAAAGGCATGTTAAAAGATAGAACAACATTTTGCAGCATGAAAAAAGATGAAGTGAGGGGAACCCAAGACATTGGGGATAGCTATTTCTGTTGTGCCTTAAAGGTGCTTACAAAAATGTAAACTCTGTACCCTTGGCGCTCATGCACAGCTTCTTTAGCAGTGACATAACTCTCTGTTCCACCACTAGACAGAAGGGATGGTCCGTACGTATTATTAAGTCTTTGAAAAAAAATGAAGTACAGAGGGGAAGCATTAAGCTTTGCACTCTTGAAACTGAAATCCGGAGCATTAATTCTGAATGTTGACTAAGGAGCTAGTGTGTGTGCGTGTGTGTGTGTGTGTGTGTGTGTGTGTGTGTGTGTGTGTGTGTGTGTGTGTGTGTGTGTGTGTGGTATAAAGCTGTAACGTCTGCCATTCTTCACTGATTGTTAATGTATGTGAGTTACGGGGGCAGGGTATGTATAAGAGGCAACAGCCGAAGAAGTCTGTAAAATCAGGGACACATGAGAGTAGTGGTGGTGTGTCCTTGTGATGGGGACTTTGGGAAAAAGCTTGGAGGAACACTAGATGAATTTTAATTAGATTCACTGAAAACATTAATAGAGCAACCCCTCTGTCATCTTGGTGCACTTTACCAGCATGAAGAATGAAACTGTAATGTATGTCTGAAACAGTAATGTATGTCTGAAACTGTAATGTATGTCTGAAACAGTAATGTATGTCTGAAACTGTAATGTATGTCTGAAACTGTAATGTATGCATGAAACTGTAATGTATGTCTGAAACAGTAATGTATGTCTGAAACTGTAATGTATGTCTGAAACAGTAACGTATGCATGAAACTGTAATGTATGTCTGAAACTGTAATGTATGCATGAAACAGTAATGTATGCATGAAACTGTAATGTATGTCTGAAACAGTAAAGTATACATGAAACTGTAATGTATGCATGAAACAGTAATGTTTGTCTGAGACAGTAATGTATGTCTGAAACTGTAATGTATGCCTGAAACTGTAGTATATGTCTGAAACTGTAATGTATGCATGAAACAGTAATATATGTCTGAAACAGTAATGTATGTCTGAAACAGTAATGTACTGAAACTGTAATGTATGCCTGAAACTGTAATGTATGCATGAAACTGTAATGTATGTCTGAAACTGTAATGTATGCCTGAAACTGTAATGTATGTCTGAAACAGTAATGTATGTCTGAAACTGTAATGTATGCATGAAACTGTAATGTATATCTGAAACTGTAATGTATGCCTGAAACTGTAATGTATGTCTGAAACTGTAATGTATGTCTGAAAGTGTAATGTATGCATGAAACTGTAATGTATGTCTGAAACAGTAATGTATGTCTGAAACTGTAATATATGTCTGAAACAGTAATGTATGTCTGAAACTGTAATGTATGTCTGAAACTGTAATATATGTCTGAAACAGCAATGTATGCATGAAACTGTCATGTATGCCTGAAACTGTGATGTATGTCTGAAACAGTAATGTGTGCATGAAACTGTAATGTATGTCTGAAACAGTAATGTATGTCTGAAACTGTAATGTATGTCTGAAACTGTAATATATGTCTGAAACAGCAATGTATGCCTGAAACTGTAATGTATGCCTGAAACTGTAGTATATGTCTGAAACTGTAATGTATGCATGAAACAGTAATATATGTCTGAAACAGCAATGTATGCATGAAACTGTAATGTATGCCTGAAACTGTAATGTATGTCTGAAACAGTAATGTATGCCTGAAACTGTAATGTATGTCTGAAACAGTAATGTATGTCTGAAACTGTAATGTATGTCTGAATCTGTAATGTATGTCTGAAACAGTAATGTATGCATGAAACTGTAATGTATGTCTGAAACAGTAATGTATGTCTGAAATTGTAATGTATGTCTGAAACTGTAATATATGTCTGAAACAGCAATGTATGCCTGAAACTGTAATGTATGTCTGAAAGTGTAATGTATGCATGAAACTGTAATGTATGTCTGAAACAGTAATGTATGTCTGAAACTGTAACATATGTCTGAAACAGTAATGTATGTCTGAAACTGTAATGTATGTCTGAAACTGTAATATATGTCTGAAACAGCAATGTATGCATGAAACTGTCATGTATGCCTGAAACTGTAATGTATGCCTGAAACTGTGATGTATGTCTGAAACAGTAATGTATGCATGAAACTGTAATGTATGTCTGAAACAGTAACGTATGTCTGAAACTGTAATGTATGTCTGAAACTGTAATATATGTCTGAAACAGCAATGTATGCCTGAAACTGTAATGTATGCCTGAAACTGTAATGCATGTCTGAAACTGTAATGTATGTCTGAATCTGTAATATATGTCTGAAACAGCAATGTATGCATGAAATTGTAATGTATGCCTGAAACTGTAATGTATGTCTGAAACAGTAATGTATGCCTGAAACTGTAATGTATGTCTGAAACAGTAATGTATGTCTGAAACAGTAATGTATGCCTGAAACTGTAATGTATGTCTGAAACAGTAATGTATGCCTGAAACTGTAATGTATGTCTGAAACAGTAATGTATGTCTGAAACTGTAATGTATGTTTGAAACTGTAATGTATGTCTGAAATTGTAATGTATGTCTGAAACAGTAATGTATGCCTGAAACTGTAATGTATGTCTGAAACTGTAATGTATGCATGAAACAGTAATGTATGTCTGAAACTGTAATGTATGCCTGAAAGTGTAATGTATGTCTGAAACAGTAATGTATGCATGAAACTGTAATCTATGTCTGAAACTGTAATGTATGTCTGAAACAGTAATGTATGCCTGAAACTGTAATGTATGTCTGAAACTGTAATGTATGTCTGAATCTGTAATGTATGTCTGAAACAGTAACGTATGCATGAAACTGTAATGTATGTCTGAAACTGTAATGTATGCATGAAACAGTAATGTATGTCTGAAACTGTAATCTATGCCTGAAAGTGTAATGTATGTCTGAAACAGTAATGTATGCATGAAACTGGAATGTATGTCTGAAACTGTAATGTATGTCTGAAACAGTAATGTATGCCTGAAACTGTAATGTATGTCTGAAACTGTAATGTATGTCTGAAACTGTAATGTATGCCTGAAAGTGTAATGTATGTCTGAAACAGTAATGTATGTCTGAAACTGTAATGTATGTCTGAAACTGTAATGTTTGCATGAAACTGTAAGTATGTCTGAAACTGTAATGTATGTCTGAAACTGTAATGTATGCATGAAACTGTAATGTATGGCTGAAACAGTAATGTATGTCTGAAACAGTAATGTATGTCTGAAACTGTAATGTATGTCATTTTTAACTGATTGTATGGATCCTTGATCACAAGGACAGGAACAAAAACAAGAATCATGATCAGGGATGTTCTGTTAATTCAGGGAGAGGTAAGATGAACGTGTGTGTGTGTGTGTGTGTGTGTGTGTGTGTGTGTGTGTGTGTGTATGTGTGTGTGTGTGTGTGTGTGTGTGTGTGAGTGAATGGGACCTACATGTGCCAACATGATGCATGGGCCGCCAGTGAGAACTAATGCAGGAAAGTGCTGATTTGCACTCACAGTAGTTAATAGTGACTAAGAGACATACAAATTAGCATATAATGAGGTCTTTTCTCATTGTAGCTAATGTCTGTGAATCACATTTTATTGCATCATGGAAGCAATCCGCTTTTGCTACAGCTCTTACTGCTAGTGTTGGGGTTCTTTCTGTGTCCCTGGGTGTAGGTTGTTGGTATGTAGATTACTGTACTTCTGGGAAAAGTATAATTTGTGAAGGATAACATTCATAGTAGTCAGTGTCAAATGACAACTGCTGGTGAGCTTTCACAGCTGAAAAGTAACTGTGAGCTACCACTGTAAATGGTGTAATAACTGTACAGTCATACAGACAGATGAAACTTGTGAATACAGTCTTCATACTAGTATATGATTATATAATGAATGGTTGACACATAAAACATACATCATGACATGCTGAATATTCATTATATCATACAAACAACAGACTGACACTCAGTATATTAAAAAAATGAAACAAATCTCTTTTCCCCTAAACTATCAATAAGCCTATCTGACAGAGGTAGTGTTATGTGAAGGGCCTGCTTCACTTTATTAATAAGTGCTAACCCTAACACTAACTCTGCCTCTGCCTCTAATCCTAAACTGCATTTTAACTTAAAAAAAAAAAACTTTGCATAACACTACCACTATACTACACAGTTTGGACAGATACCATGTCACACACACACACACACACACACACACACACACACACACACACACACACACACACACACACACACACACACACACACACACACACACACACACACAAACACACACACCATACCACTCTGCCTTGTGCTTGGTGCTTAGTGATATGGGCTGAGGATCCCCATTGTGCCTAAACAATATAAAAGTGAATCAGAAAGTGAATGCCTGAATGAATGAGTTTAAATTGATTAGCATTTATCCACATCAGTCACAACTCATTTGACAAATGCTCTGCTGTGAATTCAAGATACACACCATGTACAAAGCACTTTAAAAGTGTACAGTTAATATGGTCCATTAGATGTTTGCTTTTATTAGAGATAATTGCTGAAAATACTTACTAAAAGTTATAAACTAAATCCTTCTAACACTGGTCAGAATTCAACTATTTTGCATCAACAACAGGCTTTTGATAGCGTTGATATTTTGTTGGCAGCAAACGTCTTCAAAATCAAATCTAAACTCAGACATGAGCAGCATTATAAATCCTGTTGCCTGTGATCAATAGTTAATTGTTAGGCATCCATTTATTAGTAATAGGCATTAAGCTTCGAATTACTGCAAAACCTTTTTGGCTGCAGTGTCTGAAAAAAGGTTAATAATTCAGCTTATGTCTAGTTTACATTCCTAAATAAATGTAAACAAAAATGGAAAAGTCTGGTTCATAACATTTCTAATTTATTTACAGATTAAAGGTATCCATTACTATAGTATAGCAGCAAAAGTGTAATGTACACTGAAAGGTTTTGTATCCCAATATGTACCCTGTCTACTGCAATTGACTGTCATCACATTCAGCATTAGTTCTCTGCCTTATATCCTCTGATTGTCAGGGCAGGCTCAGCTGTCTTCTGACCCTCAACAGGCTAAACAGGCTTTAGAATGGAAAGAACAAGTTTATATACATCATGCTGTTTAGAAAGTGTAAGCAGTTACTATAGTACTCTACAGCACAAACTAATGTGATAAATATGATGATAGTCTAGTAAAGCACAGGTAAAAAATATACAGCTCTGGAAGGTGAGTAAAAAGAAAATAGTAAGCACAGCAAAGAGCTTGATGCACTGTAAGCTTGCAAATATATTTCCTGTAATGGCTTTCATTCAGGTACTTGTTAAGGTTGCTGGCATGTAATTCCACAGTTGGGAGACACAGGCTGAGAAAATGGCACAAGCATTCTTAGTGTGTTATAGGTATACCTATTGGGAAATTGTTAGATGATGGAAGGGTTTTGACACTGTGTACCATTTAAGTATCCTTACCATTTTATGGCATTTGATCTTGAAAAGAGATGTGTACCAGCAGCAGCTGGACAGTATAGATTCAGTGATAGAATACTCTACAAAACTAGTATAATTACTCCTAACAGAAATAGACAGAAGCTGATTATTTCACTATGATGTATAACAGCCAGATAACAGCTTCTGAAAGCTATAATATTTTGCTGGGATCAACTTCCTTTTATAAACATTACATTCACATATAAGAAGTAGGATAAACCCTGGAACCAGATGTCAGAAATTCACTGTTTGGAGCAATATATGATCCAGAGTTTATTGAGTAAGATATTTGCAAGCAAGTGTAATATCTTTCCAAAAAATCAGTTGAATGCTGGCAGTACTGCCTTCCGAAGTAACAGCAAAGAGGTTTTATTCTGGCAAGTTTTGGTTTGATTTTGATCTAGAAGATAGTGTCTATGATAATGCCAGTAGCTAGTCCTTGTTCATGCTGCAAATCATTTGCAGAGAGGTGCATCTGTAGTTGGTGAGACTGCAGTGAGAGACCAGTCTAAGTACTGTTTAAAACTCTACATCACCAGTGGGAAGCACTTATGCTGTATAGGCATGTTCAACACAAAAAATGAAGATGGCTGGTGGATTCATACTGGAAGGTTCATGGGCACATACATAAACACTGATCCAGATATACACACGTACATATACATATATATATATATATATATATATATATATATATATATATATATATGTGTGTGTGTGTCTATATTAGTTTGACAAAAGTTTTTTCAGCGAACACCTTTCTGTCCCCCCCTAATCAGTGAAATTCACTTCCGTGATTCACTGAATTTATTAAGGGCAAGGCAGTAGTTGTTCATCTACACAACTTTGCCCTTTTCCTTACTGTAGTGCAATCTTGGAGTTGGTATATATAGTTGTGGGGGTGTGGGGGGATGTGGTGGGTGAAGGCCCCACTTGAGTACGTTTGATTTTGTTAGTTGTGGGTTCTGTTGTGCTGTGAGGCAATTGTTTCCTTGCCCTTGGTAAATTTCACAAATCACAGAAGTGAATTTCTCCTGCGTGAATGACAATCTGTCGGCAGCACCGCTGCCAAAAATCAGTATGTCGTGCACAAAACATAAATGGATGGGATAGTCGAACACACTTATGCGAATGCAGTAGTGCATTCGCATAAGTGTATTCGACTATCTGCATAGAGATTGCGGTACAGTGGGGATTGGAAATTCATCCATATCCCCACTGTAGTGCGATCTCGGAGTTAGAATATATTAGTAGGGGGGTGTGGGGGGGGGCTGCAAAAATGTGATATGTCATATAGGATTCTGATTTACATCAGCTCCTATACGGCTATCACGTGATGGTTTCGGCCACAATGTCGACTCAAATGTGTCAATCATTTGGGTCGACATTGTGGCCGGTCGGAATGTTTGCATTCGGGTTTACTGTGTATATATATATATATATATATATATATATATGTATGTGTATGCATATGCGTGTGTGTGTGTGTGTGTGTGTGTGTGTGTGTGTTGTGTGTGTAGAGAGAAACATCTGACTGAGAATTAATTTCATAGAATCGCATTTCACTAAAAAGCTTTATTACACCAAATGTATCTTAAAACTCCCCCTGCATCCGCATGTGCTGTATTTTGCTCCCTCACATCCAATTAGTTAAATATTCTAATTCTACAATTGCACAACAGTGGAGAAAAGAGAAAAAATGTACACAGTGAATCATTGCTGATATATAAACACATTTCATACAAACCTTCATTAGAGTAAACATAACTAAAATGTTTTTTTTTCAGGGACCAATCCCTCCTACACCCCACATGCAAGGTGCTTTGTCCCCACAACCCCTTACCTAAGTATATCCACTATCACACATTAGTTAAGAAAACAGAAAAAAAAACATTGAATCACTGCTTCTACACTATAAATATTTCAGTCATGATTCAGTCAAATGAGTTTTTACTCAGACCTACTTACATAAAATCAGCTAAACATCTAAACAGCATATAAAGACAACCCCCTGGATACAGCAAGCTCTGCATGGTGTTTAGGAATAGTGCAGGAGCTCCTGGAGGCAATATGGCCGCCGTGCGATCTAGGAATAAGCTCCAGGGACGTGCACGAGCACTCCTGCACTATTCCTGCATGAACACAGCTCCTGTATGCAAATTATCCTATTTGCAGGTGAAAACCATGCAAATGAGGTGAATTTCTGATCCAGGAAGCTGTCAGCCAGCCATGCAGGACTAGTGTAGTGTGCAGAAATGTACTCGGTTAGTAACTGAGTACATTTCTGCAAACTACAAAACGGAGCCATGACAGCTCCAAATAAAGGGTGTATAGTATGTGTAAAGCATGCCAATGGCTAAATATATTTTCCAAAAAGGCCAGAGATATCAACGTAGAAAAGATGTGAAGCTTAAAATAAATGCAATAAAATCTTTATTCGTGCAGTATGCACTATGAAGGTCAACCACAAACAAATGAACAAGCACTTTCGGCAATACTAGCCCTCTTCAGATCCGTATTTTTGAAAGTCAGGAAACACTGTTTAAAAACATCAAACATCCAATAAAATCCTTCCTTGTACGCATGATTCAGAACATTAAGACTTACTGCTAATCCTTCTTTCCTTTAGAAAGGGCTTGATTGGAACACTCCCATTCAGCCCAGGATGACAGTGTGCTCTTGTATTCATAATCCAGCATGCATCTTCCGCTTCCGTCCTATTTACAATGTCTCCTCCCCTAGCAGTTTCTCTAATCATAGATAGCACCATAAACTTAAATGAGTGGTCAGTATTACTCAAAAGATGCATGTATAATGCATTAGTTATTACCTTATTCTTCATATCTGATACATGTTTAGATAGTCTTTCCTTTAGCATCCTATTTGTCTTGCCTATATAGAAAACAGGACATAATATGCAGATAGCGATGTAAATTACATTCTTACTGTTGCAATTTGCAACACCTTAAAACCTGTACACTTGCTTTGTTGCTGGATGGATAAATTAATTACTAGTATTAATTTCTTTGCAATGACTACAAAAAACACATTTGCGAGTTCCTTCATAGTCTGTCACTCCTTTCTTCATTTCAAAACCATTTCTATTGCATAGAAGTCTTTTCAAATTCTTTTTATTTTTAAAAGTAAAACTGGGATACTCCCCTACTATCTGTTTTATTCTCAGGATGTAAATAGAAAATCTATTAAGAAATATGGAATGTGGTATTGTGGTGAACATATCTTGAAAAATTTTAACGAAAGAGGAACGAGATATCTTAGAAAAAGGGCTAAGCTTCATCCTTTCCTTCCATTCTTTACCAGATGAAGTCATCACTGACTTAAAATTGTTTGGGAGAAATGTAACATTAAAGCATATTTTTGGGGATGGAATGAAAGGGAATCCGGTTATGAGGTACAAGAAACCCAGTTTCTTTGTTCCAGTATGCCATCCTACTGTGGATATGTTTGTCAAGATGTGTGAGAATGATCTGTTTGAGATCAGACAAAAAGGAAAGGTGAAACACTATAGGAACATGTCCAGAGGAAAGCATGCAGCATTGTTAGATCTACAAAGAAGACGAGACATTATTATAAGACCGGCCGACAAAGGAGGGGCTATTGTTATATTTGATACACAGAGTTACATTGAGAAAATGGAGAAGATGCTCAGTGATGATAATACCTACCATGTTATCAGCAAAAGAGACATGAATATGCTTATAATGAATGTGAAGGATACGTTGTACGAGGAGCTGATGAATCATAATATAGGAAAAGAACTGTATGATTTTTTTGAGGTTGAGCAACCAACTGTACCAACCATAAGTGGACTACCAAAGGTACATAAGGACTTAGTGAATCCGCCAATGCACCCGATTGTAGTGGGCAGAGGATGGGTAATGGAACCCATTTCGATCTATTTAGAAGGAGATCTGAAAAAAGCACTATCTAAAGCACAAACAGTCATTAAAGACACAGCTGAGTTCCTGAGCAACTTACATGAAGCAATGAAGAAAGTTAAGAGATATGATGATTTACTACTAGTCACAACAGATGTAAACAGTTTATTCACTTCCATCCCTAATGAGTACGGGATTGAAGCAATTCAAGCCTTCTTGAATGGTGAACATGCTGAAACAAATTTAATTTGCTCCATTCTGGAATTGGTACTTGGAAGCAATGTTTTCTTGTATGGCAATACATACTATTGGCAAAGATGGGGGGTTGCTATGGGGACCCCCTGTGCCAATAGTTATGCTAACCTGGGGTTAGCACAATGGGAAAAGCAATGGTTCTCTGATACAGGTAATCACCGGACAAGTAACACCATTTTATACAACAGATTTGTGGATGACACTTTCATTCTGTGGAAAGGGGATGAGATTTCTGTGAAAGAATTTTTGGTATTTCTAACAATACGACTAGTTTTCTGAAATTTGCCCTACACTCTTCTAAAGAAGAAATAGAATTTTTGGATGTGAAAATATGCCTAGATATAGGAGGCATAAGTACTTCACTTTTTAGAAAATCTATGTGGAGAAATCACATGCTTTATTTCTCAAGTATGCATCCAAGGCATGTGTTTCATAATATAGTGACAAATCAAAGAATCCATGTCTCTAAACTATGTACAAACGAAGAGACTTGCATGGAAGAAGAGAGGAAATTGAGTAAAAGTTTCATAGAAAGAGGATACAAACAAGTAGAAACCAGTGTGGTAGAATTATCTGAGCTACGTGAGAGCAAAGTTAGACCATATTTCTCAGATCAGTTGAATTTGCCAGAGAAGAGAAAGAATAAATGAGAAAAGAGTAAGTCTCCGAGATTCAATATCACATATAGTTCTGATCATGCAAGTGTATGTGAAGTTATTAGAAAGCACTGGCCACTTCTGACTTCCGACCTGAGAATAAAAGAGATAGTAGGGGAGTATCCCAGTTTTACTTTTAAAAATAAAAATAATTTCAAAAGACTTCTATGCAATAGAAATGGTTTTGAAATGAAGAAAGGAGAGTTAGACTATAAAGGAACTCGCAAATGTGGTTTTTGTAGTCATTGCAAAGAAATTAACACTAGTAATTCATTTATCCATCCAGCAACAAAGCAAGTGTACAGGTTTTAAGGTGTTGCAAATTGCAACAGTAAGAATGTAATTTATGTCGCTACCTGCACATTATGTCCTGCCTTCTATATAGGCAAGATAAACAGGATGCTAAAGGAAAGAATATCTAAACATGTATCAGATATGAAGAATAAGGTAATAACTAATGCATTATACATATATCTTTTGAGTAATACTGACCACTCGTTTAAGTTTATGGTGCTATCTATGATTAGAGAGACTGCTATTGGAGGAGACATTGTAAATAGGATGGAAGCAGAAGAGGCACACTGGATCATGAATAAAAGAGCACACTGTCGTCCTGGGCTGAATGGGAGTGTTCCAATCAAGCCCTTTCTAAAGGAAAGAAGGATTAGCAGTAAGTCTTAATGTTTTAAGTCATGTGTACAAGGAAGGATTTTATTGGATGTTTGATGTTTTTAAACAGTATTTCCTGACTTTCAAAAATACGGATCTGAAGAAGGCTAGTATTGCCGAAAGTGCTTGTCTGTTTGTTTGTGGTTGACCTTCATAGTGCATACTGCACACGAATAATGATTTTATTGTGTTTATATTAAGCTTCACATCTTTTCTACATTGATATCTCTGGCCTTTTTGGAAAATTTAGTGTGGTTTACCAGCGATATCTTTAGCGAGTGTGCTTCAATTGTTGTTGTGTAATGGCCAAATATATGGCCATTGACATGGAAAACAGTTGGCAAAAAAAAAAAACTTTTATTTTTATTAGCCGATTTTGGCTGTATAAGCGTAGGGCAGCGGCACTCAAATGGGATCGGGCTGAAAATAAAAAAAGAAACCTGAAATAAGCATTTAACCAAAATCACAATTTTGCCATTATACTCAATGGCAGGCAGAAGACAACCAAGAATAGTGGTTGCTAAGGGAGAAGGCTCAGTGAGGGACCTGTAACTATACATTAGCAGGCAATCCTATGCAAATGAGGGGAAATTATACTGAATCCCAGATTTCCCCTCAATGCTAGCCAGCACCCAACTGTGTAAGTGCAGGAATGGCATGGTTGGCTAAGCAAGGGTGTGTGACTGCAGCTGCCTTGCACTCTTTACATTGCCTAAGCGGGTGTGCATACCATGCACCAGGTTTTAAAGGAACTATACTCTGTGGCATATCGTCTACTCAGAGGTGATCTCTGCTTAACATACAAGGTCATGTCAAATCCTGAGCTGTTGGACATGCTCCACTTAAAGAAATCCCAATCCCTCAGAGCCACATGCTCCAGGGATCTAAACCTTGTCATCACAATGAACAAAACATGCTGGAGGAATAGGTTCCTGACCCAGAGACTCCCCATACTCTGGAATAGACTGCCCATACATGTCAAGCAGAGTGCCTCATTGGCCCTCTTCAAAAGGAACCTTGATGATTGGATGGGAGATGGGAAATTCACCCTGGGGATCATGTCAGTTGCCCTGCTAGACAGGGGCCCAGAGAAGTAAATATTGTGGGAAGAAATATCCAGGGAATTGTTATGGCTAGGCTTGCATAGGCCCTATGGCCGATAGCCTAGTACCAACCTATGAACCTATGAACCTATGGTTCAGGCCTATGAGTCAGCTGACATCATGGTGGGTATGTGTCAGGCATACTGTAAGCTTATTGGAGCCCTGTCGCTCTGGCTTGCCCTTAGCTTAGCAGAGCTAAGCAAGGGGGGTGTGTCTGCGGCTGCCTAGCACTCTTTACATTACCTAAGCTGGTGTGCCTGCCACGCACCAGGTTTTAATGGAAAGTAAACCAGGAAATAACAGCTTTGTGCACATTTGAGCACTGTGTTTGTGCGGCGCACCCCCAGGCTTAAGCAGGAAGGCAATGGGAAGGGAAAACAGCAGTAGGAAGGTAATCAAGGAGAACTAGCATAGCTGGCAGGTGAAATGGATCAGAATCAGCCAATTACATAGGCAGCAGCCCAGCACCCTACTATAAACTATGCAAACACTTTTCCCTCTGGTTTTTCCCACATACTGTACACCACCGGTGTACACATGCGGGAACATATTAACAAGCAAAAGCAACAAAATGATAGGGGCTGCAGCAGCTACATACATCAACATGTGGAGGAGGTTGAGGGTGGTGAGGATGAGAATGCTGTCGACCAACCCACAGTGAGGAGATGGAGAAGAGTGTACAGACCCAGGGTAACCTACCAGGGGCTACATGAGCTGGAGTTAGTGGAGCGCTATAGGGTGGACAGGGCCTCCTACAGCAAATTGTTGAGCTGTGCTGGCCATGCCTGACATACAGAAATAACAGAGGGGAACCCGTCCCAATGGATACCAAAGGTATGTGTAGGCCTAAGAATACTAGCCACAGGTACCTTCCAAAGGCCAACTGGGGATATCATCGGGATCTCACAGGCATCAGCATCCAGGGTACTCCACCAGTTCCTGGATGCTGTGTCAGCACATGCCGGTGAGCACATATATTTCCCCAACACCCTTGAGGCGTTGGCCGTCAATATGCATCTTTTCCACCAAATAGCATAATACTCTGAGGTAGTGGGTGCTATAGACTGTATGAACATATACATCAAAGTGCCGGTGAGCACATATATTTCCTCAACACTGTTGAGGCGTTGGACAGCAATATGCGTCTCTTCCACCAAATAGCATAATACTCTGAGGTAGTAGGTGCTATAGACTGTATGAACATATGCATCAAAGTACCACCCAGTGAGCAGGTTAGGGTCTGCATCAACTACAAGGGCTTCCCCTCCATCAACTGCCAGGTCATGTGTGATACCCAGGGCATTATAAAGAATGCGTGTGCTGGCTTCCCCTGGAAACTATCACAACTCCCACATCTGATGCAGCAATACCAGAGATTTGTCAATGGGGACATCTCTTATGGTCACGTAGTGGGGGATGCTGATTATGGACTGGAGCCGTGGCTAATGATACCCATTAGAAATGCACACACACCCAAAAAAGAACTCCATAATGAGGCACACGCACAGACCAGAATCATAATAGAGCGTGTGTTTGGGATGCTCAAGTCATGATTCTGGTGCCTGGACACATCCGGTGGAGCCTCGCAGTACTCACCAGCTACATGTACCCAGATTGTCATCGTACGATCCTGCAGAAACAGCTGCAACAGAAACAGCACGGGGCAGGGCCACACAGCCCCCCATCATTGCCAAGGCCTGCATGGGCACGGAGTGACTCAGAGGAGGAACAACCTGAGCCTGCCCCAGTAGGCAGAAGGAGGCATGCCCAGTATACCCTGGCCTTGGCAAAGAGCCAACACATAGCACATACACTGACACAGTAGGGACCCAGGGAATGACACCTCTCTCTGACTCGCACATACAGTAAAACTGATGCCAAACATGACACTACCTGTGCTTAACCATGTATAGGGAATGTACTACGTGCATCTGACATAGTCAGCCCTCTAGCACCATCCTCAATACTGGCACAGCCACAAGGTAAGTCACTCTTCCTACCAATTGCCAAATGGAGTAGTATGTGTTGTTACCTGTATCTATGGTATGGATGTGAGCATGCAAGGGAATCAGGTGGCTGAATGGGATGCCAGCAAATAGTAGACACCTATAGTAGCAGCAGCATGAGATCTGTAACAAATACTGGTGTCACCACAGTAGCCAGTACTAGACAAAGTGACAAAACCTACTGCAGGAAATGTGCTGGGCCACATGTGTGTCCATATGACATGCACATGCCAGTCAGGGAGGCTCACATACCCAACAACAGTCTCAGCCAGCAGGACAGGTGTAGACAAACACAAAGAAAAGGCTGTGCTAAGGCCTCTCATTGATGGCTATGGGTAACACCCCCCCCCAGGCCTACACAGATAGACTACAACAGGTCAGGCAGTGGGATGTTAGTTCTGAAGTGTAAGAAGTCAGAAACTGAAATGTAGATCAATCAAACCTAAATCTGTAGTACACTGATATGCCTCTAGTCAGCATGATATGTTAGAATACAGAATGAAATTGAGTACCTGACATACCAGTACAGTCATAGCAAATGTGTACAGTGTCAGGTATGCCCTCCCCAATCCTATTTAGAAATGTAGTAACAGTCCGGTGTGTCCCCCCCAATCCTATGTAGAAATGTAGTAACAGTCAGGTGATTCCCCCCCAATCCTATGTAGAAATGTAGTAACAGTCAGGTGTGCCCCCCATTCCTATGTAGACACATAATAACAGTCAGGTGTGCCCCCCCCCCACAATCCTATGTAGAAATGTAGTAACAGTCCAGTGTGCCCCCCCAATCCTATGTAGAAATGTAGTAACAGTCAGGTGTGTCCCCCCCATCCTATGTAGAAATGTAGTAACAGTCAGGTGCACCCCCCAATCCTATGTAGACATGTAGTAACACACAGGTGTGCCCCCTAATCCTATGCAGAAATGTAGTAACATGTATGTGTAGGTATAATAACAGTGGAGCACAGATTACCTTAGCTGGCCAAGGTAGCAGAATAGATTGTAGCACGTGCACAATATGCAGGTCTGCGTGTGTTAGGTTGGTGTGTGTTGTATATTGTGTGAGAATGGTCAGTATGTATGCATGGTGAGGTTTGTCCTGGTGGCCATTGCCCAGTACTGCTGATGACAGGGCCAAGTTCTCACAACTGTAGTGCCAAACACAGTGCTTCCCAGTATAACACATTCCAGCAGTAAGCCATTGTACATGTTTGGAAGTAATATGTGTCACCATCTGAAAGATGGACATGGCATGAATGTCGGCCCAGACATACAAGCAGTACACAGGGGGAAGTACCCCAGACAGACAATGTATTATATGTAACTGTCAAATGGACATACCCTTGGAATTGTACATACAGGTTTGCAGCACATTATCTGGGCTTGTAGTAGAGAATATCAATGTCATCTGGAAAAACACTGGCAGACCACAAAGGTCATAGGAATGATGTATTGAGAAACAGCTGATGTCCCTGCACAAGCCAGCATAAGTAGAATGCCCCATGTATACCTCTGAGTCAGATGCAAGTACTGTTCATAGCACTCATGCACCCAGCTCACCCCACCACCACCCACAGGTACCTCTCCTGTCTTATCCCTGCTGTTGGGAATGAGTACAATATGACCCCCCCACCTGTGTATGGCAATAGTGAAGGAATGCAGCATGCAGAGCAGGTGTCCCATGCAGGTATGTCCCTAACTGTAAGCAGCACCTGCCAGCATCCACACCACTGGATCAATACTGACAGAAAGTATTGGCATGAACACCTTGCACACCTACCTTATGACCCCAGGGGAATATAGTGTATCGCAGTCTGGTACTGTAGGAGTGACAGAATGCAATGGCCTGCCACAGCTGGCCTGCATCACTACCAAATGGCCTACAGTCCTCAGCCAAAGGCCTGTGTCTCACCCGTACTGCCAATTTATGTTATGTCATGGACTCCCAAATAACAACATAACACAGTCCACAGAACCCAAATGCAAGGCCATGTGGACAAATCACAGTAACATGTCCACCATGTCCTACTGCATGACCTGTGGACCAATACCAAATTACTGCTGTGATGAGGTGATAACAATAGGGACCATATCAGATAATGTTCGCATAATGTATGGAAGAAGATAGAATAATGGGGGGGGGGAGCATGGGCGGCATGGAGTGTGTGAAGTCCAAAACTCAGTTGTGTGCACATACTATCCCTGGCTGCAAACACAAGAATGGGTGGCTACAAACTTGCTTGTAAACCACAATGTGTAGGGGTAATGTCCAGAATTATGACCCCTGCCTCCGGGCAACCTGTGTGAATCTGTACAGCGGTGAGGTATGGTCACAAGCAGGATATGGCCATACAGTCACGTTGATGGATGTACAAGCATGGGATCCTCTACCACCACTGTACCAAGGTACTGAACCATTTACACAGACCCAGCAGCAAGTGTCTGCAGCTTCCACTTCAGAATGGCATGATTGTGCAAGAATATGTAGGCTGCTGACCACAATACTGGACACAGCTGCATTTCATGTGTTCCCTAGGACATCACTGCAAGCAAATATGTCTACCTGACAGTACTTGATGGCATAAAGCAACACAGTGTATAACAGTACATATGTCTGAATATCTCTAACACCGGGACCATGTAGCAGAAGCAGCACAGACACAATTACCTACAGTAATCCACTATCCTTTGTCCATTTTGACCCAATATTGTCAACTGATCTACAGATATCCTGCAGAAACAGTTTGCTAGCTATAGGTGTAGAACACAAAACTCTGCACTGGAGTACAATCTACCTGGAATGGATTCAGTCAGTCACTACAGAAGGTCATACTGGGCATGCTCCCACACTTAAAGAAATGAAGCCCATGTCTGGCAACAACAGTGGACCATACATATATGACAGTCGCACTCCTCAGTACACACCAGTCATGCCTTGCATACACATTGGATAGGAATACACACATATATCCAAGGACAACACACTATAATAAGCCAAAAGTACACATACATAGATGTGTGGAAGAGAGTGACAGTGACAAAAAGCCTTCCATCATAAGGCCTGTCCCACCCATCACACATCCAATTGACTAAAACAACATGATGTGCAAATGTCAATCACCGTAGACATTTGCCTCTGGAATTCCTCACCACTATAGTGTCTGTGGTGCTCGTGCTAACTGTGCAACATGACTGTATAAGTCAGTAATCATCTATTAGTTGTATACACGTACCTGTAGAATATAAACCTGTGTGTGCCTGAGTGTGGTGTGTTTGCCTCTAGATGAATGGGTTATGGCCCATGCACACACACTGCACTCTCCATTGCCCTACTATGGCAAGCCTGCTGATGTCTTCATTTTGAAATACACCTTCAGGGAAGTAGTTGCCCAGTAATTTCTGTGGCATGTCCTATAACTGTGTAATGCTGTAGTGTGATGTACTAGTTAGGTAGGAGTTCTAATCCCAGATGTGGCAAGTGTGTGTATGTGTGTGTTTGTCTGTGTAGGGATCAATGCTTTTTAGGCCAGTCACACTCACCACAACTGCAAATGCCCTACTTTGGCATGCCTGCTGATGTTATTCACTTTGAAATACACCTTTGGGGAAAGAATTGCCCAGTAATCTCTGTGGTGCGTTCTATAATTGCATAATGCTGTAGTGTGATAAGATAGTTAGGTAGGAGTTCTATTCCCAGATATGGCAAGTGTGGATGTTTGTGTGTTTGTTTGTGTAGGGAGCAATGCTTTTGAGGCCATTCACATTTGACTGGATGGGTGATTGGACATTTACCCAGGGGATCATATCAGCTGCCCTGCTAGACAGAGGTGCAGGGAAGTAAATATTGTGGGAAGTCATAGCCAGAGAATTGTCATGTCTAGGCATGTATAGGCCCTAGGGCCAATAGCCTAGTATCAACGTATGACCCCATGAACCTATGAACTACACTTTTCATTGCCCAACCTTGGCAAGGTTGCTGATGTCATTCACTTTGAAATACACCTCTGAGGAAGGAGTAGCCCAGTAATCTACATGGCGCATCCTATAACTGCATGATGCTGTAGTGTAATATACTAGTAAGGTAAGGGTTCTCTTCCCAGACATGGCAAGTGTGGATGTTTGTGTGTGTTTGTTTGTCTGTGTAGGGAGCGATGCTTTTGAGGCCATTCACAGTTACTACAACCTCCATTGCCCTTCTTTGGCAAGCCTGCTGATGTCATTCACTTTGAAATACACCTTTGGGGAAAGAGTACCCCAGTAATCTCTGTGCCACGACCTATAATTGCATAATGCTGTAGTGTGATATTCCAGTTAGGTAGGGGTTCTATTCCCAGACATGAAAAGTGTGGATGTTTGTTTGTCTGTGTAGAGAGCAATGCTTTTGAGGCCATTCACAGTCACTACAACCTCCATTGCCCTTCTTTGGCAAGCCTGCTGATGTCATTCACTTTGAAATACACCTTTGGGGAAGGAGTAGCCCAGTATTCTCCATGGCGCATCCTAAACTGCGTAATGCTGTAGTGTGATATACTAGTTAGGTAGGGGTTCTATTCCCAAACATTGCATGTGTGGATGTTTGTGTGCGTTTGTTTGTCTGTGTAGAGAGAAATACTTTTGAGGCCATTCACAGTCACTACAACCTCCAGGAGTTCCAATACCAGACATGGCAACTGTGAGACTTGGTGTGTGTGTGTGTGTGTGTGTGTGTGTGTGTGTGTGTGTGTGTGTGTGTGTGTGTGTGTGTGTGTGTGTGTCTGTGTTTGTCATTCGTATCCTGTGTGCAAGTGGCTGTGAATGTGCAACAACTGGACTCATTGTGGAGTGGGTTTTACAAATTTCATATACGGTGGGCCTATTATATGTCACAATGTCTACCTTACAAGGACAACAGATGCCAAACAGCAGAGAGGCTGGGGGTGCCAATCCATACCCCTACATGTGACATCAAGGCCTGGAGAACAATTTAGGCAACCCTTGTATTATCCAGAGAACACTCTCAACCCTTGTCCCATACAGAAACACACTCGGCTAGGCAACAACCACTTTGTTGGTACTTCCCTGCATATTGCCCACAGATAGTAACCATGGTGTGATTGCAGCAGACTACAGAGGGCATGGCACCCTGTCTCATCACTACAATAGGCACATAATTGCATACCGTGCTCCTTCACTATGTTCCCCACTGGACACCTGCAACAACTGTAGTGCCATCAAATGTAACCCACAAAGGACATACCATGCCTTAAACACATGCCCTATATGGACAGATGCCACTGACACCAGGGAATACCTGTATCATGCTGTCAATAGAGGTGCAGGGTCAACCTGGTGTCCATTGCCAGTTCCCACAACATGAGGCCAGGAATGGCACATCTGATAACAATCTGTGTACACAACATGCCCCAGACACCCCAGGTACACTTCCACATGTCACAGAACATGCATGTGGTATGTGTGCACATCCCAGACACCGTCCATGTCATGGACTATAGAACACATACATGGCAAGCATTGCACAACACTGGCCACCCACAACAGTAACCCAGATGACTGGATGGTGAATACAATATCCACCTTTGTGGGCCAATCCAGACACTACACCCCTGCACCACACTACAGACCATTGTCATGTGGCCTGATGCCAAGGTATACCCTTTACCTAGCCTTGTACAGCCTTCTGGCACAGTCAACCACTAAACTCATGTGAAGCAATGCACCCATGCATGTCAGTACTGGCAACCTGTATCTGTGTGTGTGTGGAGTATAATGATTTTGACACCATTCAAACTCACTACACCTCCCATTGGCCTACTGAAGCATGCCTTCTGATGTCAGACACCTTCACATACCCTTTGTCCATATATCATCCTGATAGCCTCTATGGTGCATGTGATACCTGTGTATTACTGTATTATGGCAAACTAGCTAGTTAGGAAGTCTAATCCTAACCCTGCCAACTGTGTTAATGTGTGTGAGTCCCTGAAAGAGTGTGGCTGTGTTGACATTGACACCTGTTCATGTGGACAGGCACATGTACTACACCTATCTTATCCCTCCTATATCACTGTTGCAGATGTCACTCAACATCAGATATAACTTTGGACAGCTCCCCAACAAGTAAGCTCTGTGGTGCATGCAATAACTGCATAGACATGTGATAGCAATACATAGGCTGGGATTTGAAACCCCATACTGGTAAGTGTGTGACACAAACATGCTTAGGTTTTACTCTCCCATCCCCTCCCTGTCTTATTTTGTCTCTGTCTGTCTGTCTCACTCCCTATCCAGTGGATGTGGAGAAGTACACCTGCTTTGCTTAGGCAGCAGCTTGTGTTTTGTAAGTGATGCTCATGATCAGCTGATGGCCTCTGCATGAATTGCAGTCCCTCACTAACTAATTGCACGTGGAACAGCTATGGTAATATTCCCATAGCCAATTGCATGGAAACACACTCCTATACCTAGGAACATCATGTGGGTGTTGGGCCTTTTCATTCACTGTGAGCAGGACCTCATGTTAGTGTTTGGCAAACAGCATCACAGATGGTATTGGGATATACCTCTAACACCATACGCTGTGGAGACAGGCCAACAAACAGGAGGGGGATATGCCAGACATGAATACAGAATGTAAGTGTTGCTCTTCTGCATTTGGAGTAATGTTGGTTTAACAGGGTTTGTGTGGATATGGCTTGTCTACATGATTTAACACTTGTCATGACAGTGTTATGTGTTTGAGGAAACTCCCACCTGTAGGGTTATCTGAAGACTGGGCAGTGTTTGAAGTCTTATGTTTCTTGTGTTACTCACAGATCACCTAGAACTGCAGAAGCATAGTCTGAGGATTGCAGTCAGTACATGGAGACAGCCATGAGAGTTACTGACTTCATATCCCTCATAGGACATATGTCACAACAAACCCTGGTACGACAGTAAATGTATGAGGGTATCACAGCAACATGCCAATATTGGCCCAGTGTTTGTGGCTCCAGCCACAAGTCTGTCAACCTTTGTACATATGTCATGCAGTAAGAGGTACATATGTACTGTACACCATTATTTATTGACATCACACCTGATACGCTAGTCTGATATCAGACTGCTAGACATGTTATGTATATTAGGGGTTATTTCTGAGGGCATAACCTGGGTATTCTACGGTTGTATGTATGGTAGTGGGGTCCGTGTACTTATGGTGATTGTCGACAGTATGTGTATTGCAAATACATACCTTGGCCTGTGTACAGAATGTGGTATATGTCATTGTTCTTGGTCCTGTTCTATCTGATGTTACATGCTGCTCCAGTGTATGGTACCCTATCATCTCACATGTTTGTAGGGCCAAACACACACATGTCCCATACCACAGACAGGCATTGGACCACACTGTGTCGTGACCCAGTTTATGTAGGGTTAGTGTGTGAGTGGCACATATGAGGATGGTGTTGATCAGACAGTCCTTATAGTGTCATATTAAGTTTGCATAACATATGTGGCTGTGTTCACATTGATTGTGGGCATGCACTTTCTCACAGGTGTCTGTTACTCTGTGCTGTGACATGCCTGTAGAGCCTGCTATATTTGCAGGTACATGTGTATTCCCCCATATAAAATGCAGGCCAGTGTTGTGGTAGTCTGCCTGTAGTTTGCCTAGTGCTTTGTTACATGCCTAGCAGCTTAGTGTAATTACCCAGTGTGATGTTATGTCCAGATATTTGCAAGACGTACTTCTGCCAGGCCACCATAACTGTTGTGTATTTCTGACAAAGCAGTGGGATTCTGTACAGATATATGTCACTAACTACTGGGTAGTATGTGGCCATGTGACCTCTGCACCACCGGTTATTATGTGTCAGGACAGACAGGAGTGTGTGAATGCATAAACTGTGTGGGTATATGTAGTCCAGTATTTACATGATATATCCATGTACATGGCTGTTAACATCCACATTGTCAGGCTTGGTCCACGTCTCACACAAAGGGGATCTGTGTATACCTCTGGACTGACCAGAGAGTGCCAGACTGTCGACATATATTGGTCATATCTCTGCTGTAGTCCAGTGCTATCAGTGGTACTGTACTATGATGTCTTTAGGATGTCTGTCAGTAACTGATGGCGTACATGTCAATAGCAGATGTGACCTCCCACACACAACATGTCTGTTAAGACAACCCCTGTTACAGTAGCAACTGTCTACATATATACCTGCAATACATACATGACATCCCCTTGCACTAAGAGGTTGAGACTATTGTTGCCAAGGTAGGTCTCCACTCCATGACTCCATGTTCTGGACGTATGGTAAACATATATATATATATATATATATATATATATATATATATATATATATATATATATATATATATATATATATATATATATATATATATATATATATATTTATATGGATATATAGGCATATACATATCTACATACATATTTGGATATATATATATGTGTATACATATATATATATATATATATATATATATATATATATATATGCACACACACACACATAGACATATACAAACACATATATACATATACACAGCTATATATATCTACACATATATATCTATCTATATATATATATATATATATATATATATATATATATATATGTTATGGGTATCTACATATATATCGAAATAAATAGGTACATCTGTTTAGAGATATATATGAACATATAGTTATAGATATGTACATATATATCGACATAAATAGGTATATCTATACATATATGATGTACATACACACAAATATATATATATATATATATATATATATATATATATATATATATATATATATATATATATATATATATACAGAGAGATCTATAAATGGCCATATATATGATGCACTGTACAAATGTGTATTAATACATATATATGCATATATATATGTGTATGTACATGAAGACATATATCTACATATGTATATGTATATATCCATATCCTTGTCATGTGTAAACATTACTGCTGTGTATACCTTCCCAGATGTATCACACAGTATGCATCTGATATGTGTATATTTAGATATTACAACATATGTGATGCAACAGTAATATCACTAACATGTACTATACCATTGTAGAAACCACAGTGATTTTCAATACTATTCAATATGTCTACTGACAAATGTATTGGAAATACAGCAACTGTCTTCACAGCTGTCATGGCATAGTGGTTAACTGTTGTGACTATAGTGTACAGGGACCTGGGTTCAAGACCTGCAAGGGCTGTTTATTTTGTTGCTGGGCAGAACAAGGGATGTTGGATCCAGAGTGAATAAGGCAGTTTCGAGCAGCTGTAAGTGCATTTGCATGAAGCTAAGCTGTGCTACCGTACGGTTCAACATACAGGTGCTTACACGGTGTAGGCTTCGCTTACCTGTGCGCAAATGTGCTTAGCTGTTATATTGCAGCAATGCTGACACCTGCTAAGCATGGCTCAGCCCTGGTAACCAGTGCTCACATCCCAGTCTGATAACATAACAGGATAATGACATTTGTAATAAGTGTATGTAATGCCATGTACATAACATACATCTATGTGCTGTCATTACAGTAGCAAGGGGTGTGAGTGTCATGTCTGGGACACTTGAGTATATAAGACCTTATCCATGTGAATGTGTTACATACAAGGGTAGTATCCCAAGTTATGTGCCATCACACTGGCATGTAGTGTATCATGCTGTAACTACTGTTGACAGTGCTTTCCCAAGCAAGAGTAGATTGCTAATTGTAGTACTGGCAACAAGCACCCCTGCATCCATAAATGGACTCTGAGGCCTTTCTGTCATGTTCCTGGTGTATGAGCTGTGTCACAGTATATATCCCCTACTGGATAATGATCTGACATGTGGAAATTAACTGTAGACTACTGTCTGTATAGTACATGTCAGTGAGGGCTGCCAACATGTAGTAATGATATATGTATTGGTGTCAGATTTCTATCTGTCGACACATTCATCCTACTGTATAGCTAGTTGGCAAGCTGATGTCTGTCAGTCCCTGAACAGATGTGCAGATGGCAGGTATCCAGCTTGGATACGTACAGGCAACCTATGCTTGACTGACACTGACATGTCTACCCAGCTGTGTTATAACTGGCACAGATAGGACACAACACCCTGTATGCACCAGATGCCATGGCTACCTCCACTACACTACCACAGTCAACAGAACATGCTTGGGTACAGGTCTCCAACATAGACACTAACCATGTTTTGTAATACATGTTGCATACATGTCAACTGGATCACCTCACTGGCCATTTGCAGGAGACACCCAGAGGATTGGCTCATGCATGTCACTCTCACCCTGAGGGTTACCAAAGTGGTGTCCATAGATAGATTGCCTGCTTGCACATCGCAGGGGGCATGATACCACTGTACACACATCCCCTACACTTCCCATCTCTCCATGGACAGTAGCCAGGTACACATCTATGACCATCTGCATAGATGTACCCCAGTACTTACAAATGTGTACATGTGCATCACTGAGGATATCAGTGTCTGTGTGTTAGTACACCTGTAGTTGGGAATACCATAAGGGCCTTCACACCCACCGCAACACCCATTTCCATAGTTAGATGTGGCTGCTGTTGTACTGGACATTACTTGTACCCTGTTACGTTCCCCTCCCTAAAGGCTACCTGAGCCTTGCAGTACCAGCACAACATTGTTGTACAAATGGGTTGATAGGCATGGGATACCCACAGAGTTCTGGCAAGTGTGTGTATGTGTGCATGTATGTATATCTGTAGGGTACAGCATTCTGAGGCCACATACTCCTATTACAATACACATTGCCACACAGTATTACAGATAGTGATGTTGTTGCCCATAGGAGAGGCATGACAATGCATCACCATACTATGCCTGTGGCATGTGCATTAGATGCATATCCCTGTAGTACCACTGTTGGGATGGACAATGGGTTGTATTGCAGTCATGGTCAATGTGTGATGGTGGGTATGTCAGAGTGTCATCATGGGTTCCAGTGTGTACAATATCCACAGTGGGGTGTGGGTGCTGTGTACACTGTCAGTACACCATGGTACCCCTGGCACATGTCCCATGTACCACTGTATGGTGACCACTGTCACCATCAACCATATAGGTAACTGATAACACAATCCAGCCCAGTTATGCATGTGCTGTGTGCAGCCTACCTGTAACACATTGGACACACTGACAAGTTAGTTAGCACTGATATGCCCAGGTCTCTCAGATGTGTGTCTGAAGGTTATGTGTCTGTTAATGTGTATATGATGGTATGTCACACTATGTATTGTCCATATACAACCATTATATCCCCCCATTACCATACTGTACATGCCTGGGGATTTTCTGCATGTAATATGTAATCTGGAACACACCTCAACCTAAACGCTGTGTCGTGTGTGCAATGAAAGCCACACACATCAGTAGCACTACATGCCTAGGTAGGGGTCTAGTCCCAGTGTTGTCAAGTAACAGTTTGCGTGTATGTGGAGGGATTTACTTCAGGTTGCTGATTATACATATCCCAGGGATTCACCTGTCCATGTGGCACAGGCAGTAGCTGTTATACAGACCTGTGACATGTGTTCAACTGTACCCAGAATATGGCACAGCCATGGTGTCACCACAGTGCCATACCTCTTGTGAGATATGACAGCAGACCATCCTCCTGTGGACACATGTACACCTACAACACAAATTGATAACATTATGGAGACCACAATCACTCAGTGTTACTAACAGCTATAATGCATCATGGCTGGACAGCTACACTACCTGACATGTAAGCATTAAACATTGCTGCTGACAACATGTTACACAGCAGTACATTGGTACACTGTAGTACAGTCACCGTGTGCATCAGAACCATATTAGCCTGTCCCTGCATTGATGTTATGGATGATAGGGATGTGGCAAAGGTATCATCATATGCCCAGAGTGTGTTGTTGGTTTGCCAGAGACCAAGGGTGGGCCATATGTTTGACAACATGTGTGTGGGTGAGGGGTGTAATTTGCTGATATGGGCATGGTGATGTGGTGTGTGTAGGTATGTGTTTGTATAGTGTGTGGGCATGCATACACACAGTTCTGCCATGTGGCTGCCCTATACAGGTGTTTCTTGGACAGCTGCAGACCATACCTGCCAGGGTATGCAGTTCACTGCCTCCAGCCGCAGACACGTGGACTGTGCTTGCCAGCAGTTCCATGGGCACATCCATGTACAGACCTCAATTTGCTAGTCTCCTCTGATGATGACATATGTCCGCTGGAACCAGGTCCCTCCTGGGACTGGCCAGGGCCATGTGCATGTGGCCTGCTGTGGTGTGGTGTGGACAGCACCCCCCTGCAGTGCTGGGGCTGGTAATGCCACTACAGGAGCAGCTTGGTGTCCTTGCATGTCCATGCAGACCACCAGATGTTGTTGTTGCTGGCCTACGTCCACGCGGGCATTACCCCACTCCTACCACATGTTCTATCACGGACAACTCATGGTCAATGAGACCCACCATCTCACCCAACCACCTATCCATGACCTCGGTATAATCACAAAAGGCACCTGCAAGTTCATGGATGTTATTGCTTACAGATGAGAAAGCAGCCCTCTGCAGCCTCAGACCCTCTCTGGTGTACAGTTCCATACATGCCTACACCCCCATGACAGTCTGAAACATGCGTCTGGTGGTACCAGTTGTGGCACTTCTGCTGGGGGCATGATGACCAGCGGCCCTCCCACGAGCACCCCGGTACATCTGCCTATGTGGTGCCCTGCAGGACATACAGCTATACCTGCTGTGTCCAGACACAGCAGGCATAGATACCACACTCTCCTGTGCACTGCCACCAACTGCCAACTGTCCCTCTGCTATGGCCACTGATGATGCAGTATCTAGAGGCATTGTGACTGTATGTAGGGTTGGGGTGGATAGCAGGGGGATGTCAAACGATGGCGCAGTCTTGGCCTTTGACAACCCCGCCTTTGCCTCAACAGTCCTATCATAATTTTCGGTGTCTGTATGGACACCAACAGCAGATTGAATGCAGGAGGGACCCTGACCCACCTCGCCACCTGTGAGGGGGAAAACAAGAAAAGCACTTTAAGACCTGTACGGGATTGCATAACAGTACACACATACACACACACACACACACACACACACACACACACACACACACACACACACACACACACACTGAAATTCCACCATAATACCCACCTGTCCCTGAGTTTACAGACAGTCCCAAGTTTAGTCACATAAGATCCCCATCCTGCCTCACACTTGGTAACATGCACTCATTAATACCCCTCATTAATGTATCATTCTTTTAAATGCCTAGACAAATGATCACAACACAAGACCTGTTACTCCATTACCTTGTTGACTTGACTGGAGTAAGTTTTACAAGGCCTCACTGATGTCATATAGTGTTCACCCTGGGTATGTCCGGACATGGTGAGCATGGACCCCATATGTTAGGGGCTACTATGTTCACTCAATAATGTCACACACTGGAGTGTCATACATAACTATTGCTCAGTAGATGCAAGATCTGCTGCTCTATCAACTTATTATGTGGTCAACACAATATATGGATACACTCCCTGATGTTGTCTAGTAATTCCCCAATGCATTGTAGTGCTGCATACATGGGTAGTCGTTCACCTTTCTGCTGATTGCAATTTTAATGGTATACCTGGTGTCTAGTTTCCCTCCCAATGCATGTTCCATGCTACAGACCTTATTATACTATCAGCTGTCCTGAGATTACATATCAGACAAGTATTCCTGGTGTCTCATGTGTCACTCCATGTCTATGTACTGCATGATTCCAAAGGGAAGTACTGACGTATGAACAACCCCACAATCACACATGTGCATACATGGATACACACACAAACACACACACATGCATACACACATCCTACATGCCTCAACCCCCTCCACTCCACCAGACTGCACTTACAGACAAAATATCTCTCCCACCTACATAAACACACCTACAGGTGAGATTGCACAAAGACAGTACACACAGACCTCCCATTACCCATCTGTCAACACGTATAACATATGGTACTCAACAGCATGCAGTGCAGCTATAGTCAATCCATGCTAGCAACAGTATACATGTGTGTGATGCATGGGCTGTGTTAGTAGGTGACCCTCCTTCCTTGGAAAACACTGCACCCATGTACACAGTATTGCTGTGCACCTGTTCTGCACCCTGCCATGTACTGTGCACCATACTTCACAGGTGTACACACCATTGCTGAATGTGTATTACTGTGTCAGTTATGTCTGCTCTAATACTCACAGCCCCTATGTGTTTGCCTGATACATACCTGGGATGATATGTGGACAGATAACATTTGTGAATTTCTGATGTCTGATTTACATATCTCAACATCAGTGGTGCATGTATGACCAATGTGATACTATTTCACTTACAACTGTCAAACCTTACCATGGCTATGGGGACTGTACACACCCTTATTGATATGATGCCCTGTTCCTTGATATGCCATGGGACCACATCACTGCATATATTAACATTACATGAGCCTGATATGTGACATATGTTCTGTACATTCAAATGCAGTGTCTAATAAATGTGTTAGTTGTGCTGATGTTGACCCCGATGCATACACTTCATGGTGCATATGTGTGCATGCCTTTATCATGATGGTTTGTTGCACCTACTGTTATGTGTACTACAGCAGTCACTATTCCTGGCAGGGGTATACTAGCATGGGCCATCTGTATTTGCCAGTATATTGTCAGTCTGCCCTACACAAGTCCCCCAACTCTGCATGATTGCAAGGTCAACTCATGTGCACATCCCTTGGAGTTTACACACTGCTGTCACTATTGCTGTGGCATCAGGGTTATGTATGCCACAGTTCCTAACCCTGACTGTGTGCAGATACAGCCATTCATAGCATCCTTAGGATTCCTGCTGCATTGCACTGGTGTGTCATGATGGCACCCCCTCCAAACCTTCAGCCTTTTTGTAGATGATTGACAGCTGTGGCCTACACGTGTGTCAGTTTGCAGTGTCCCAAACACTGAACACCATGTGTAACAGCCTTGTCCCAGCTAATGAATGGCAAACATACAGGTGTACACTGGCACCAGCACAGTACAGATGGGGATAGTGGGCCTGAGGTGGGGTGAGGCGTTGGTTGTGTAGCACATGTATCTTACATAATACTGTCTGTAGGTTTCCAACGTGGACATTGTACACCAGTACACATTGCAACACATGACTTTTGGGGACCTCTTTTGTTATGCATACACCACCTTTAGAGAGACCTGGCTGATGTGTCCTGTGGTGCAACTGTCACATCTGATTACCCTAACCCATAGGCCACATGCTTGCACAGTCCAGGCAATTGCTGACATGGGTACTGCACAGCCAGTACTTGCTAGACATTCCTGCAACCCCCTCAGTGTTGTGGCATGTTACTAGGCAGCCTGCATGACCAGTTTGCTACATGTGACATCATCTGTCTTGGATGACCATGTGTTTATCTCCTACATCATTCCTGTCCCATACAGCCATGCCACATAAATGACTGTCTGCACTGTTTGTCATGGTATATGCAATGGTGAGGTATGGCTACATGTCCAGCTCATGGGTGCTACCTGTTGTGTATGGGACCCATGCCATGTCATGTAAGATGTGTGCAAGCCATGGCTGCCTCTGTTGCAGGTAAGTGTGCACATTTGATGGCCAAACGTCTTGGATAGCAGACCATTATGTGGTGTGACAGTGGGGACATGTACTTACTGAAAGGTGCATTTCCATGACAAATGCATGCAGTCAGTATCTCAACAGCTGCTTCCACTATATTTTATCTGGAGTGTGTGCACGCATATGCTTCCAGTGTTTGTGAAGGTATGTATTCTTCATATTTGCTGCCCTAACCTACAATTCCGTATTACACACTCATTGCTCATGTTGGGACCACATTGCAGGTTTTAAGGGTTGTAGACTGCAGTATTATGATATGCCATAGTGTAGATCTGTAACAGTTGCAATTGTAATACTGGTATATACAGTGTTGTAGCACTGTATAAGGGTGATGTTTCACACATGTCCCTACTGTAAGCCATTTGTCCCACCATTATGTTCATCCTTGTGGATGCATTTTGCAATGCCAGGATGTTAGTTATATTGCAGGTGTCTGACATACCCTTCAGATACACCATCATGGTTACCACTGTGATGCAGTGCAGTTAACAGCAACAATATGTGAACATGTACATCATGCATTATGGGTAGGTGTGTTCGATGTGTGCATGGAATGTACCATAGCCATTACATGACCGGTGTATTGGCAAGCATGAACATAAACCATACTCACCAGCTACAGGCTGCTGCCTTGGTGGTATACCAGAGGGACCTACATAAGTGTGTGAGAGATGTGATGTCAGTAGCCACAGTTGTGGCATTGGTACAGGGTGGGTGCAGCATTACAGTACATCAACAGTACAAGTCCACAATACTACAGCTTATGCACATCTGTTTATTACTACTACACAGCAACAGACTATATATATATATATATATATATATATATATATATATATATATATATATATATATATAGATATATATAGATATATATATATATATATATATATATATATATATATATATCTATATATATATATATATATATATATATATATATATATATATATATATATATATATGTGTATATATATATATATATATATATATATATATATATATATATATATATAAAACATCTCACATATGCATGATCTACCTGTACAGATGTGGAGGGATAAGCAACAGTGGTCTACTGATGTGCCTTGTGGCCTTACCTGCACGCTCCACTGCCGGTTTGTGGGTAGCACCCACCTCCACTATGGTCTCCGCCAGTTGTTGCATGTCCGGGCAGGCAGGTGCCACGAGGCTGGTGAGGAGCTCCTCAACACGTGTCGGAGGGGATGGATAGCATGATCCCCCCCTGTTGCAAGGTGATCCCCCTTGGACTGCAGCAGCATGCTTGTGGGCATTGCAAAGCAGGTCACTGCAATGATGCCAGACCTGCTCATAACTACAGTTATGCAGGCTGACATCTTTGACCCTGTGGACTAGATTGTTCCACATGGTGGTCCACTCCTGCTGCTCATGGGCTGTCCTGCCAAAGAGCACCTGGTAGTGCTGTACCAGGTGGTTGATGATGACCTCATTTTCATCCGCTGAATACACAGGTAACTTGCCGTGTGACACCTTGCCTGAAAGATATAAAGACGGAAACAGGTCTGAGCAACTCATACAGCAAGGGTACCATAGTTCTTAATACACATCTCTGTCTCCCCCTCACCATATCTGACACAACAAACTTTTCACACAACTCAATAGGTATGGCTACAGCTTACCTACCAATGGAACATATATCGTATTGCATCATGCTTTGTGCTATGTGTTTGTAGCCATGTTCCTTGTGGGGACACTATCATTGCTGGCCTGTTATGGACAATGTCACCTGCATACCATTGTATGGGCCATTATGGTTCCATATATGCATGTAGTCTGTTTGCTATGTGATTGCTGCACATCTGTCGTTATGTGTTATTGCGGATATCTATGCATGCTGTTGGACATGCTCCGGGATTGTGTGGACTATTACTACCCACATATGTTCTAAAACATTGACACAATAGCATGTTTAGGGAGCAGTTCCCTGCAGAGCCACTTCTCCCACCACATCTGGCCATCTTACCAGGCCACATCACACATGGGACTCATCTTGGGGCCTCCTCATCTACTGTTCCTGCACTACCTTCAGGTGGAACCACCTCAGGGGCTGGTGTCCCCCCCCGGGGCACACATAGACATGATCCTGTCACCCGAGTTCAGGTCCAGGGTCTGTTGCATAGGGAGTTCCACATAGACTTGTGGGATGTGCTACAGCACCTTGAGGCCCTCAGTACACAATCACAGGGTCCACATGCTCCTCCTGCTCAGCCTCCAGCCCAGGCACCTTCAAGGCCAATAAGCTGCTGTTGTCACTGGCAATGGGTGGGGGCCTTGTTCCCATTGTTACCATATGGGGACTCATATGGCTTACACATCACAGACGACACCCATCACATGTGTCATATACCACCCCTGTAGGCTGTCCTCTCTATCTACCAACCCAAACCACCTCCACAAATATACCCGCTATCCTTCCCGAAATTCCTATTCCCACCTTCACAGACAAGGGCAATGTGGGCCCAAAAAGGGGTTCACAAGTGACATAACCATCTGCACACACTTTCTGCTGTATATATATATATATATATATATATATATATATATATGTCTGTATACATATATATATATATATATATATATATATATATATATATATATGAGCGTATTGATATGTGTGATGTTCCCTCACACATAGCATGCAGCACTGTGATGGAAATATAGGGGACATGTATTTATGTACATGTGTGTGTGTGTGTGTGTGTGTGTGTGTGTGTGTGTGTGTGTGTGTGTGTGTGTGTGTGTGTATGTGTGTTTGTATACATGTAGAAATACATATATATATATATATATATATATATATATATATATATATATTGGTATTGTATTGTATCTGTTGTGCTGTGGGGGAGGGGGTGATATCAATACTTGCAGGATGTATTTAGCTTGAGCCCCCTCACCACCATTAACGGTGCCTTTGGTCATATATGTATTTGTTATGTTCTCTTTTATATCTATAGATATATATTTGTATATACATATATATATATATATATATATATATATATATATATATATATATATATATATAGACATACATATCTATAGATGTATGCATATGCATATCTATATTTATATATATATATATATATATATATATATATATATATATATATATTTAGATATATATATGTATATATTTATATATATATGTATATGTATATATATATATATATATATATATATATATATATATATATATATATATATATATATATCTATATCTATATATCTATATATATATATATCTGTATACATATATATATATATATTATATATATATATATATATATATATATATATATATATATATCTAAATATACACACACACACACATACATCTAGATGTATAAATACATTTCCTGTACTGTTGAATGACTATGCTGGATGATATGTTTGTGAAAACATCAGGGTTATGTATATTTGACATGGCTTAGTGGTAAATCACTTTGGCTATGGTGTGTAGGGTCCTGGGTTTGAGCTTTGCAGAGGCTGTTTATTTTGTTGCTGGGCAAAACAAGGGCCATTAGATACAGCATGATTAAGGCACTTTTAAGCAGTTGTAAGCGGGTTTACATGGGTTTGCGCAGAGGTAAGCACTGCTAACTTCCGGTTACCGTTTCTTATACTCAGCTTCTAAATTGCTTAACATGGGTAGGCATTGCTTACCCCTGTGCAAACAAGCTTAAACCCGCTTACTACTGCTTAAAAGTGCTTACTCCCGCTTACCCCTGCACTAATTATTTTAAAAGAAATGAAAAAGGGTTGATAGGAAAGTGGTGAAAAAGGGAAACAAAGAGGGAAATACAGTAGGGAAAATAGCTAGAGATTTGCAGGATGGGTGTTGGGAAGGTCCATAGCTGCCCATTTCTTCTACAGCAATAATTGTGCATATGCACTGAATTTGGAGATAGATTTGGACACTCAAACACCTGAGAGAGGGTGAAGACAACAATAATATGCTGTGAAGCCAATTAGACCAGATTACATGTGTCTAGTGGACACGTGTGCGAAATGGACAACTATGTATGGGGCGAGATTTTTTTTTGGGAACAGATTGACCCCCTTTTTTTTCAGGTGAGCGTGGGATGTTGGGGAGGGATAGTAGGTATATTTGAGGAGGTAGGTTGGGTAGGATAACAGACAAACAAACAAAAAACACCAAAAAGAGCAGGAACTAGATGCACACATTTATTAGGAAGACAGATAAATTCTATGATTCTAGGGAGAATAATTCTGTTTTGAATAAAGAGAACAGAATCTTTCTAGTTAATAAGTATTCTTCCTTTTCTCCTACTCTTAAGGAAATAGTAGATTTTCTTTGGCCTATTATTTGTCATAATGACGAAATTGGTCATTTATTTCCAAATAGAGTATGTTTTTCATATGGCAGATATGCAAATTTAAAAGAAAAGTTAAAATTTAAAACAAATATTAGATTAAATATGTCAAATGTTTTTCCATCAACTAAAGGCATGTTCAAATGTGGAAAATGTAGAGTTTGTTCAAAGGTTATGAATTTAACAGGAAGTTACATTAATGGCATAAAATACTGAGCTCAGGATACGTTTAACTGCAGATCTTGTGGGGTGGTTTATATAGTGGGCTGTGGATGTACTCCACCTAAATACTACATAGGACAAACCAAACGCCAGCTGAAGTTGAGAATTATGGAACACATGGGTGATATTAGAAATGGCAGAATGGAAAATCCAGTTTCTGAACATTTTAATACATTACACAATGGAAATCTGGATTCTTTCTTTTTCTGTGCTTTGGCTAGACCTGACAGATATAATACTGGGAATTTCCTATGTAAGCTGTTAAAATTGGAAAGTATGTTTATTCTCAACTTTGGTACTTTGAAACCTAAAGGTTTAAATTTAGAAAATAACTTGACCATTATGCAGTATTAGAAAAATTAATTCTAGTATTGTGTATGTTATATTGCTTCCTGCATTCTATTAAAATACTTAAACATACCCAAAAATACTTTACTGTTTGTGTGTTAATAATTTTTTTTCTATGGCCCCTTTAATTCTGTTAATAATGTATGATTATCCAATTAACTAATTAAGAAAATTTAAGAAAATTTGTATAAAATGATGCATGTGTTTTGGAAATGGTTATTCCTTTGAAGGCTGTGGAAGCCGAGGTACCAGAATAAACCTGTGTGCATCTAGTTCCTGCTCTTTTTGGTGTTTTTCGTGAGTTACTTAGAATAGGATAACAGACAAAACAGATAAGACAGCATACAGAGGCGGTATATGACACATGTGGGGGTAAACACCTTGATGGGGAGGGGTGTTTGGAAATCAGAAGCCCATGAGCCCCCTAGTGGAAACATGGGACTGAGGTCCCCACTCATGGGCAGTCTCCACTGCATCTTCACAGCCCTGAAGGTGGCTGTGCTGGGGGCTGAGTAGAAGGGCTAGGCCAACCCTCTAGTTGTGATACACAGCCCTCAAGCTGGCATAGCAGATCTCCAAACTCCCTGTGGAGCTTGCTACGCACCATGGCCCAGACCTGGTGATGGGTGGCAGTGTCCTGTCCGCGCCTGTTCCCAGGGGAGGTGTGAGCCCCCTCCCCTGAAGCGGTTCCACCCAAAGGTGGTGCAGGACCAGTGGATGAGGAGGTCCCGGGGTGGGGCCCAGATGTGCTGGTGCTTGGTGCCACGGCCAGCTGAGGTGGGACAGGTGGCTTTGCTGGGACTGGCCTTCCCAAACATGCTATGGTGTTTCAATTTTACAATATATGTGGGTTAGTAACAGTCAACACATTCCAGGATTAGGTATAACAGCATGCATAGATATTCCCATTAACCAAAAACACCGGATATGGAACAGTTACATAGCAAACAGAACACATGCATATATGGAACCACAGTGGCCATTACAACAGCATGCAGGTACATTGATGGCAGCATGCCACCAATGTGGGAGTATTTCAACATGGTACATGCATAGAAACAAATTTAAATATTTATCAGGCAATAGGACATATGTCCTAACAGTAGATTTAATGCAGCACATACCGATTGAGTTGTGTATTTAGTTTATTGTTGCAGATATGGTGGGGGGGGGAGATGTCAATACAGGCATTAGTATACTACCCTATGGCCTTAGTTTGGACAGTGGTATGGATGTAGACAACTATACACATGAACTGAGTTTTACCTGCAGTATACACCTCTTAAATGGTATACCTGTGGAGGTAGTGTTTGTTAACACTACCTGACTGTTTCTACACATATTCCCAGATTCCAGGTTGATGTTATGCACATACCTGTCCATCTCTTATTGCACACACTCTGGGCATGACTTGACCACATGCAGGTGAACCGGGACATATTTTGACTATTGCCCTCTTAAACCTTTGGTGAATTGTACAATGACAGGTTTGTTTTCATTGACATTTTCCAAATATGTACAGGCCTGACAGTCAGTTATATGACATGAAATGCTGCCTACATGTCAGAGATTAGCACACTGATATGCCAAGGGGACAGGGTAACAGATGGCAGATATGGGCCGATTAACTGGACATTCTGGACAATTCTGTACACTTGTGGGGTATGATTCTGCATGCAGCTTACTACCACTCCCAGGATTCGAACCATGGCTGTGTGTGCTAAAAATACAACAGTTCACGTCTCAGTTGAGTGTGCTATTTGGAGCTTTTCTCCCCGAGCCTCCGCTGAAAATGGACCTCCGTCCAGTCGGACACTCCTGGTCAACAAATATAAATAAATAAATAAATAAATTATGTTGTCTGACTTTTCACTGTTTTCTGTCTAAGTCTCTCTCAGTTGTACTATATGATCTCTTGTGATTACAACAGTCATATATAGACATTCCTACACATTTTATTTATGTAGCACAGTGTGGGTAACATTACTTAATACAACAGTACTATTAAGGGATTGCAACTCTACATTACCATAGAATACCAGAGTAAACACATGCAGTCCAGCAGTTAGATCTTTATTGTCAGGCTATTATGCTTTTATTTACATACAACCTATATGAGACTCTTCCTGTCATATTCTCTGGCTTATGCAGTACATGCCTTAAACAATACAGGTTTTATACAGGCGATTAACTTACTACTACTTTTAGATTTATTTCCTATGACAGTACATGCAAGAGTATTACTAACCTGCCTCGTGTCGCAACCGCTGCAATCTACAGGCATTGGCTTCCTGTTTCACAGCCCGCTCATCTGCCACTGTGAAAGACATAAGAGGAATATTTAGCCATACCTATCCATAATACACATGAACTGGCAATTATTAAACAGGTAGTGGACTGATACACATGACTGGGACATCCCCTGTCCTCCTAGCCTCTTGGATCCAATGATCCAAGAGATCCCCCCTTCTCCACTTCAGGTCGGCATAATGATGCCTGACCTGCTCACCAGTTCGGGGTATGCTAGTGGCACTGGTGAGGTCATGAGCGAGATGGTCCCAGGCTTCTGCTTTGTGTTGGGATCCCTGGTACTGGCCCTGCAGCAGTCTCTGGTCATGGTCTTTCACAAGGAGTCCTGCCATGACTCTGGACTTCTGGATGCCCCAGCGCTGCACCTGAAAGTGTGCAGCCTCTTCCATATCAGTCATAGTGCCTACAGAAGGAAGCTGCAACCACTTATGTCAGGGTGAACTAGACTGTCATCAGTCCTTATATATCTACATATATTACAATGATGGCAGGGATAGGTACCAATTTTACATACACCACTAGCAGTACTAGTAGGCATAGTAGACCTATAACATAACATAACATCCTCTTAAGAGATGGACGATTTCTGTAGCAGAAAGGAGTATTGCCTAACAGATCTTTACATATCTTGTCACACATAAGAACCCTCCACTGTTTCACCCTGACACTCAGCAGATATTTAATATCAGTTTGTATGCTCCTTGTAGTACATGTAACATAGTGTATTATGCCTCTTGTGAAGTGTGCTGTGCATTTTATGTTGGTAAGACCTACAGGTGTCTTCGAGATCGCATTAGGCAGCATTTATATAGTATCAACAAATGGGATGAAAGAAATGCTTTATCTAAACATGTAGCATCTGTAGATAGGAATCATTGGTTCAAGTTCATGGCTTTGGAAACGTGAAACTGGGATCAGAGGGGATGATGTTAAGACTCAAACAGAGTGCTTAGAAATTAAATGGATGACTATTCTGTAAGCTGATAGAGGTAAAGGATTAAATGACTTTATACCAATTAAACCCTTGCTAAAGTCACGTGATCTTAAGCATTAATGTATTTAAAGACTGCTGGGATGTTGGCTCAGTAGATCTGATGAAGTACCTTGTTTTGGTATGAAAGCGCTTATCTTTTTTGTTTTTATCTAGTTTTATTGTTTTTCTGTTTATTAAATTGTTTTTTCTTTACTGCCTACCAGTTTATTTATTTTTATTTTCTAAGTTTTTATACTGGTTGTCTCCACTCTTGCTTTTTTCTTTCATACTTTATGAAATATCACCATTGTAAATTACCACTGCTGTTTATTTTACCATCTGTCATCAGTGTATAATATTTTTGGTTTGTATCCCCTTGTGGAATTTGAAAATGGTCCATCTGGATCAGTGTTGTATCCATGTTAACAAATATAAATACAATTAATTTCTATTAAGTTCCACATATATATGCCTATGTTCACTGACAGCAGTGTTAAATTCACTCCACACAAACACCGTTTAAGATTGATAAAATTCATATCTGTACAATACTGACAATAGTGCATATTTGCAACAAGTATAGGCAATAAAGGCTGTATTCCAACAACAACTATAAATGCTGTTCTTGTATCTACTATCAGTGTTCTTAATACTTATGCTCCTAACCTGATTACCAGAAAAATAGTCACATTTGTTTTCACACCCTCGTTTATAAATCAACAAATCGTCTTACAATATTTTAACCCATTTCCACAACCTGTCCTCTTACAACCTATAATCCTGAAACAAATTAATATCAGTCTCTGATGAGGGCAATAAGTTCATAGTTGACTTTCATAGTGAGAGGTGTTGCAGCATTAATGTTTATTTTCTCTACATGAACAAGAATCTCATTTATTGTTACCAAGGGCTGCAAATCAGGTTTGGGACATCATATCCTGTTGTCACTTCTTCCTATGTCACTTCACTTGTTTCTTTATTCTACTCACTTACCTTTGTGTCTGGTTTGATAGTCTTCTCTGACATCTGATCCCTGTCTTCAGAATCCGTAATTTTCAGTCTTACACTTAGAATACGTGGATAAAAATTTTCCTAGAAATGTTATTGCCTGTTTTTTTCTTTCTTTCTGTTTTTAACTATGGAAAACTGCTTCTGTCTTTCCCCTCAAATTCCTTTCCTCTAGTTGTCAGATGAGGGTGCATATAACTATAGTTCTGTACCACACTCACATCTATGTGTGTTACCCTATATTGTCTTTAATTGTTTTCAAAGCACCCTTCTTCATAGTGTCTCTCCATCTTGTGTAATAAACACTGCACCTGGGTACAGTGTGAGTACATAACTGAATATCGCTTACCACAAACAATATCATACAAATGTAACACGTATTACTCAAATTTGCTGAAATCCCATACCCATACGAATGTTTCAGCTGCAACTTTAGAAAACAAGACCTTGAGCTCTGTCCAACAATAAGACATTGATTAAATGTTTATTCATTTCCACTTTACATCATCAACATACTTCTGTTTTCCAAACCCCAGCCCATAAACTCACATCAGCTTTTGTGGTTTATAAGGCTGAGAAAAAATACTGATTCTGAAGACAAGGGTAATAGATCAGGAAAGAGTTATATCAAACTAAACATTAGAGTATGAGATGACAATATTGAAAATAAACTTTCAAGTTCCTAAGTTGAATAATTTTTTTTTAGCCTGAATACAGGCTAACCACTCAAAAGTGATGTTAACGAGTCTGTCCATAACGACATTGTCTACCAAAAAGTACTCAGTCCAGACTTTTTCAAGATGAAAATGCATCTCAAAATTAATATAACTGAAATGTTCACTTCCTATACAAATCAAAGCAGGTATCTTATTTCTGCAACAATATGTTTCTTACAAAATGCCTTCCTTGTGGTAATGGTGTCCCACATACATTATCCTTAAGTATGATGCCAGAAGGAATTCATGGAAAATGTTACAATTGTTGAATATACTGACAATTATTCCTCCAGAAACACCCCTTAAGGATTTCATACTCCATTGTCACTCAATAGTGAATGCTACATCTTTGATTTTTCCTTCTGAAACACAAGATCAATGAACTTCCACAGTACCTAAACTCTCTTGTTTCATAACCAAGCATTCTGCTGCCACCAAGATCACAGTAGATTAATGAAAACTCAGTTGACTACACACAAGTGACAAATCCACCCCATAACACACACAACAAGCTTGGCTACATTGAATACATTATTTCTAGATGTCTCCTTCTGAAATCCAGGTGTTGAAGCTAGCAGATTCTCTATCTTGGAAGATACCCTTGGCATCCTTCTACTGGAAGGTAGGGGAATATCACTGGTATCCTGGCCAATTTACTCCAAACAGTAGGAATCATACCTTCAGTTTGCCCTGAAAGTAAGCCATAGGCTTGAGAGGGATGGTGTTAACGTAACTTAATAAAATAAGTCACTAGAAATCCTATCTTCACCTGTTGCTGAAATGTATGTCAATATATTTTCAGTAGCTTTTTACCTGTAAATGTTTTTTTTTCTTGGCCGTTCTGCCCTATGCCTGTCATCTAGTAAGTCTCCTAGGTCTATATTATATCATCAAAATTCAGTTCAGCGAACTGCATTTTTGGTTCACTTACATCGAACTAAATCGTTGAACAGTTTATACTGAGATCATGCTACAGTGAAGATTGGAAAATGTACCCTTTCCTTACTGTAGTACGATCTCGGAGTTGGTATATATAATTAGCTGGGGGTGTGATGGCACAGACCCCCACAAGAGTGGAACTAGATCAACAGCATTTCCAATGAAATGCTGTTCATTGAAGTGGGTTTTTCCTGATGTAATATAGATTCAGCCTCCCACTATCAAACTCAGCCCATGTGTTCTCTTGTACTAGAGAAATCACTGGTGCAATATGGATGCAACAGCTACTCAGAAGAAGCAGTAGCTCAGGTAGCCATGCAAGTTGCTTCTGCCTTTGCTGCCATCCTGGAAATAAAAACACTGTTGTAACAGCCTAATCCCACTCCTTGTGTGCAACCCATGCCACTGCAGGAACTGCTATGACATCTCCACAGAAATGCACATGTCCTTTAAGGCTACCATCTTATGGCAGCTATAGTTGCTCTCAGCCTGGGTCTAAATATTGTTCCCCTCTTTGGGGGGGGGGTCTTTCTTGCAGCCAGCACATCCTCATCTGCCAGCTTCATTAAGTGCCTTGGCTGCTAGTTAAACATCATACTGAGGAGTCTTGCCCCTCTACACCACAGCAGCTTGTTCCTAAGACAAAATTTAATACATGAGTTTGCAGGTATGGGTGATATTGATAACCATTCCTGTTGCCTAGGGACATTGTCCCAAACATCAGTTGAGAGCTATAAAGTCTCTGAAAGATGAAAGCAACCTACTACAACTGTGCTTTTGAAGATCTGCATGGCTACCCATCTGATCTGAAAGGAAGTGTTATCAGATGTTCACAGTCATGAACAGCTTATAGGGAGCACAGGCTACTTTCACTTCAAAATCCCCATTTACCAGATGGATTTCTTTCTCATCTTATTTTGCTATGGTTCTGAAGCAGGCCGTTGTTTTTTATTACTATATTAGTACCTTCCTGTATCTGTTTTATACTTATTCAGGAAGTACTGTATAAAAAGATAGCATGGGGTAGGGGTTTAAGATGTTGCCCTTGTGGGGGAGTAGCCTTCCTGGGTAGGGTTTTATTTTCTGTTATGGGCTACCGAGGGCCTCCCTTGGGTGAAACTTCACATTGGGTCCTGACCATCTGCTATAAATGAGGTCCCAAAAAAGCCCATATTATATCTAGGATATATCCAAGTAGCCTGGTATGCACTGGTCTGCTATGGGACATTGTATACCAATGGAATGTCCACTTTCAATATGTGTGTGACTATCTGAGACTTGTCATGTAAGACTAACTCTCACATTTGTAATGACAACCTATCTGGATGATAACTTCAGTTATGAAGCAAAGGTGGTTATACCCCCTAGGTTTTCTGTTATTCAGCACCCTAGATGGGAAGTCTCAGCAGTGTTTGGACTAAGTGGTCATTGGTGATGTAAATCAGTCTCATTTTTTGCCCAATACCCATTTCATTTCACATTTTTTCCCCAGATGCATCTTCCTTATTTTGAGGTCATGGAGTAGAAATATTTTAGTAAGCTATTGCTGAGCTTTTGCAGGTATCCTCTGCCAGTTCCTCTCAGAGTTCAGGGCCATTGATCCAAAAGAAACTTGCACAGCATATAACAAGACTCTGACTACCATCCTGAATATGTTGTTATCAATCATGTATACCTGATTGACTTTGTTCAACATGAGCCATGGTTTATCCTGGAAGTGTGTGTGTCACTAGAAGACAAAGATGAAAGCTTCTGCAAAACAGCTTATGATGCAGCCTGAGAGCTGTATTGCATGTAATCAATCAGCAATGCTCTTCTGAGTGGATGCTAAATTGTGTAGCCAAGCCTGTTCATCCACTTGGAGAATTTTGTTTTCATCTAAATCACTGAATTTGCAGCTTTGTTTTTCTGTGTAGCTAAGACCACATCTTTTAGACAAGACTCGCTTTCAGAAGCATAATGAGGTGTTATAGTTTTGATTGGTGAAGGGATGTGCTTTGTACCCTGTTACCTAGATTCTCTATCCTTGGTCTCAGGTATGCACTGAAATACCTACAGCCTTGTCCTTTGCATAATCACGCATGCTATAGTTTACCTTAAGACACTGGATCCTGACATCCAGCAGGCTGTTATTTTGTTGCTGTGTTGTAGAATATTTCCATCTTTTATTAAGGATGCCCCTGTGATTAACATTATCAAGAAAACTTCTTTGGATCCAGGCAGTGTTTTTGAGTACTGCATGATGTCTAACATGCATTTTATTGAACAATGTATCAACAAATGGAATACACAAAGCTTAATGCATTTTTAAAGGAATTTGAACCAGGAAATCCATTTCAGTCTAGATTTCCAGACATGTCCGGGTAGTGAGAACACTTTCATTCTGGTGGTAAAGTATCTCCATATGGCCAGAGATTACAGCATTATCCACTTCTGCCCCTCATTTCCCTCTCTCTGTAGCATTTGATATGGTAGATCATGGTATCCTGTTTGAATGGTTTAGGATTTACTGTGGACAAGAGCTCTACTTAGGTGTTTCACCACCTACCTCCTGCCAGAATGTAAGCAGCAGGTGATTTCTGGGCTTAATTCCTTATCATCTCAACTTCTGCTCCATGAAGTACACATCATTCTACACTGGGCCTTCTGATTTTATGTCATTCTATACTGGACCTTCTGATGTTCCTCATGCTCATGCTCCCTTTGGTAGAAGTCGTGTACAATAGGCCAACATTATCCCAGATGTGCTGCCATACTAGTGATATGCAGTCACATCTCTCCTGTCTGGAATGTATGACTCACATCGCGTCCTTGGTGGATTATCTAAAAATAGCTGAGGATCAACATACCAAAGACATTGGTCATGCTGCTGGATTCTAATTTCAGGGACTCCAATGTTCCTCCACTGAACCCCTATATTATGTATGAGGTGGCAGGTTAGAGTTTGCATCTGTGGTGCACGGTCTGATTGTGATTCTTCATGAAAGACTGAGATTTAGTGACTAGGTGCAGATTATTGTCAGATCATCCTATTACCAGATAAGGAATATTGCCAAAGTAAAGAACATGCTTCCACCTAAGGACCTCTGAGTTTATTCATGCCTTGGACTCTTCCTTACTGAGTTACTACTGTAACATATTGTACTTGCAACTTCTTGATATGTAATTTGTAAACTTCATCTTGAGCAGAACTTGATGATCTAGCTAATTACTGGTATTCAACATTGCCATCGCATCAGTCAGGTTCTGTAGAGCTTGAGCTAGTAACATTTATACACTTGAATGCAATGTTTAAATTTCTGGTGATACTGCATTTAGCCTAGCTTAAAATGCTGTCTGCGCCATAGTGTCTGACATAGATCCTCCACTCAGCTACTTTGGGGGGTGTTGGTGGTTCTAAGGGTCAGGTTAAGAGACATTTGGTATTTCTTCCATTTTCTATTAGGCAGCATCCATTTGAAAACTTAGCTTAGCTTAGTTAAAGCAAACACCATTGAAAAATGCCATAGCTCTTGTAGTGTGGCTTCACCTGCCCCCCTTTGTGTGGAACAGTCCAGATTTCAAGTTATATGTACCATGATGTCAGTTGGCACCCACTAGCAGGATATTAAATGTCCTAATTTAAAGGCATCTGTGGTGGCTACAGATTGGAAGCATCACAACTATGCACACCATCATCTAGGAAAGTCGATGGACCAGTAAGTACGCTGCTGGTTCATTTTTTGACCCGTTCCATTCTGTTTTCACCATATTTTATGATAATGTACACATATCTGATAATGAACAGAGATTCTTTTCTGAGGAACCAAATAGTGACCTGTCACATCTGTTCTAGCTGGGAGATAAGGGTAGATAAGAACACTAGCTTCAAAGTGGGCTATATTTGCATTGCTAGTCTCTTGTAGCTACAGCAGAATGTGAAGCAAAGGATTTTAACTTAGCTATATAATCTTGCTAATGGCCGGAGCAAGTTTTGACCAAAATCTGTGCTTTCATTGTTTTTTTTTTTACTCAAATGATTTTTATTTTCAGAAACAAGTATCTTGGTTAAGACTATTACATTATAATCTAAACATTTATTTTTGAATAACTATGTACAATATTTACATTCAGCCTGGAAATAAATAATGAAAGAAACCAATTTGATTCATTATACATAGATGATGACCAAAATTTACTCAGTATGTGCCTAGAGAGACTGAGTTCTTTTGCAGAGTATCGATGAGAGATAGAATCGTCCTCCAAGGATTACCTAATGGCTTAGGATAAATCCTAAGGTCTTTGGTTTTTATCTCCATCAATGCCATTTCCTTCAGTAGGGATAGAAGCCTTCGATAGAAGGAGCAGTATTGGAATTCCACTTCCTGGTTATACATTTCCTGGCAGTTGCTAGTACTGACCATAATAAATACAAATTACTTTTCTTTACCTAAGAAATTCCCATTTAATAGAATTAGAGCTTTGGATAATACAAACAAATCTGGAAATATAGCTTGTAAGAAATTATTGATATCCTCCCAATTTTTTATAGAAACACAGTCATACAAATGTGTATGCATTCAGCTTTACATATCTGTAGGCATCTCCAACAGGCAACATTACTGGAGGAACTAAGTTTGGCTGATTTATTAAGTGTTAAAATGCTCTATACAGAAACTTCCATGTATATCTTCTCCAATATTGTGAATTAGATGTTAGCTTGAAATATTGTAAGATATTAGATGTACTTTCTAAGGATAAACATAGGGATTGTCCCTTAGTGATATAATGCCAATAATTTTGTTGAGGTTTTGTTTTATAGGTTATTAATATTTTATATAATCTTGAAATAATATTTTCCATATCATTATTATATATAATTTCATATTAATAACTTATGAATTTAGGTTTATCTTTAAAAGAAGATTTGCTAATTATTCTACATCGATCCTGGGAGTGTGTTAAAACACTTTGAAGTAATAGCCAGTCATGAGGTATCAGTTCATATGCTTTCATTGGTCTTGTTTTCCCTGACACTGAAGCTTTGCCACCAGTTCCAAATCACTTCCAAGAAACTGCATTTACAGCAGAAGCTGCCTAAAGATAATGAACACACAAAAGGATGCAGTGGAATGATAATGGGGAAACAATAATTTCATGAGATACACAATACTTGCCTGCAAGCTGGAATGGACTGCTGGTTAAACATTGTTCAGATTTTTAATTTCACAGGTTGTTCAAATATAAAAAATACCTGTGAGGGTTGTGATAATTAACTTATCACTGTTGAGGTGATCACATGATTAATGTACAGCAAATTATCCATGCATAGAAGTAACTATTACTACTCAGCCAAGCTCCTCGTGGTCCTGCAGAGTGGTGCTAGCAGCAGAGAGGCTAAAAGTGCAACTGCTAACCTGATAAAAGTGTTTTTTTTTTCCTGCTACTACCTGGGCGACTGTCCAATCTAGCTAAACTGCAAGTATTTCTGCTTCTTGAACTGTTTTAAACTGTTTAAAGTTGTTTTTGCACCTGCACTTTTAAAATTTGTCCTGTTTGTTGCATTTACCTGTTGAGGCTACACACTCAAGTGCACTAGCCTGTGTTACATATTTATTGCATTTTCCTGCTGTTTGTTGCAAAAAGGAAAAAAAAACAAATAAATATCCTTGTTTCCCTTCTTTCCTGACCTAGAGTAGTCCAAATACTGGCTTTGCTGTATTCTGAACGTTTGGAAAGTTCCTGTGTTGCCCATTTCCTTTCTTGGATAAGGGAGGCTTCTTTGTTCACCAGTGGCAGTGGGGAGCGTGTTCCCAGCACAAGAATTTGGTAGTCTGTTGGCCGTTTTGGGCCAATTTCTAGCTCTTTCAAGTCCCCCTGTATAAAACCCACTTTGGCATGGTTTTTGCACTTGTTACTACTCAGCCAAGCTCCTCGTGGTCCTGCAGAGTGGTGCTAGCAGCAGAGAGGCTAAAAGAGCGACTGCTAACCTGATAAAAGTGTTCTTTTTCCTGCTACTACCTGGGCAACTGTCCGTTCTAACTAAACTGAAAGTATTTCTGCTTCTTGAACTGTTTTAAACTGTTTAAAGTTGTTTTTGCACCTGCACTTTTAATGTTTGTCCTGTTTGTTGCATATACCTGTTGAGGCTACACACTCAAGTGTGCTAGCCTGTGTTACATATTTATTGCATTTTCCTGCTGTTTGTTGCAAAAAAGAAAAAAAAATTATCCTTGTTTCCCATCTTTCCTGACCTAGAGTAGTCCAAATACAGGCTTTGCTGTATTCTGGACTTTTGGAAAGTTCCTGTGTTGCCCATTTCCTTTCTTGGATAAAGGGAGGCTTCTTTGTTCACCAGTGGCAGTGGGGAGCTTAGAGCAGCCTATCTATCCCTGGAGGAGTGCTCCCAGCACAAGAATCTGGTAGTCTATTCGCCATTTTGGACCAATTTCTAGCTCTTTCAAGTCCCCCTGTATAAAACCCGCTTTGGCGCGGCTTTGTGCGATTTTGCGCATAGCGCAGCATCGGGCAGCTCCGCTTAATTGGGTTTAAACCATTCTCGGCTCCACAAAGTGTGCTCTTCACTTTTTCCCTTAGAACTGATCTAGTTCTCATAATAAACACCCTATTCCTACTCTAAAGCCTGGCACTTGCTCACTATAGCAATTATATAAGTCAGCACTAAAAATTTAAAAGCACTACACCCTCACAAACTCCCCTTGAGTACCTTGTTCCCCATTGGCCCTTTTTTTAAATTATAAAGGAATTCCCAATACCATTCTAGCATGTCCAAAGGTCAGTTGTCAATCTCCTCTCTGGTCCAGCTAGTGAATCTGGGAATCTTGAGGCAATGTTACAACTGCCTCATATACATAGACAACCCTCTCCTCCTCCCAACAAATTCCAACACATGTGAGAGATGCAACCATATAGCCAAACTGGAGACTAAACTCTCTCATCTCAGTACTGGAGTAACCAGTCAGGAGGAGAAGGAAACCACACTCACTACAATTCCAGTCTCACATAGACCTACCACGAGAGCAAACCAAACACATAAACACACAAAAACATACTTAGAGGCTCTAAATAAAAATCTGCCTAAGCAGCAGAGACCTCCAAAGCAGACACCCAAGCAACCGCAACCACAAAACAAAACACGTGCAACACATAGCTCACAAAGCCAGTGTGCCGAACAGTCACAGCCCTTAAGGCTAAATAACACACCTGATACACTTGTAATAGGTGACTCTATCATCAGGCACACTGACGTCCTGCTCACCAGGCTGAACAAGGAGAAGGTCACGGTGAGCTGCCTGTCGGGCGCTAGGATCCGCCACATAACACAAGCACTCAGGTCACTCCAAGTCAATTACAAATATGACTCAGTCATTGTCCATGCTGGTGTGAATGACCTGAGACGTACCTCCCTGGACTACATGAAAAGAGACATAGAGGAACTCTCTGAGCATGTAGCCCAGGCCGGTATGACCCTGACCTTGAGTAGCATCTTACCCTCACCAACAATGATGCCACAATATGAAGACAAGTTGATCAATTTCAACAATTGGCTTAAGTATTGGTGTCATTCAAAGGGGATCCAATGCCTGTCAGCCTGGAATGACATGCTCGACAAGCCACGATGCTTCGCTAGGGATGGCTTGCACCTGTCACCCCTGGGCTTTCGGATATTGGCAAAGGCTCTTGCCACCCCCATAGTGCCTTTTTTAGGCAAGGCTCAAAAGACAAGCCCATCTCCACAGGTATCACAAGGGATAAGAAACTAAGAGTAATGCTACTCAACACCAGAAGTCTAAACCTCAAGATGCATGCACTCAAAACTCTCCTTAGCATGGAGAACATTGATATCTGTGCAGTAACAGAAACCTGGTTCAAGGCTCCCGAGAGCACCCCAGCACTACCAGGTTATACCTCATACCATGCTTTTCGGCCCCATAACTTGGACCAAACCACAAAAGGAGGGGGGTATCACTATTCGTCAAAGATACCCACACCTCCAGGTCAGTGGCACAGCACGAAGCATCAGAGACTATCCATGTGCAACTAACAGTGGGTAAAACTGCCTTCCAGTTTATAGCCTGCTACAGACCACCCTCCCAAACCCAGGAACCCCACTCAGCCTTTCTGAGAACACTGGAAAATATGAAGGTCTCTCCAAACACCATTATATTGGGTGACTTCAACTACCCAAACATAGACTGGGAGCATTACTCTAGCTCCAACACCCTAGCCCAAAGGTTCCTAGAATTTATAAACTCAAATGCTATGGAACAACTTGTTACCACTCCCACAAGAGGGGAAAACATACTGGACATGATCATCACCAACATGGGGGCTCTATGCTCTAGACCAGAAGTGTATCCCTCACTGATAAGATCAGACCATAAACTAATCTCACTCGATATTCACATCCCAACCCCACCCCCTGCCCAGAAAACCACAGTGAAAAACTTCTCTAAAGCAAAGTTCACACTCTTCAAAACCAAGGTGGAATCCTTCAAAGCCCCCGGGCCTGTGGAAAATATGGCCCAGACCGCAGAATCCTTTATAAACGCATTCTATAAACACCTTCAGGAATGCATGGATCATGCAATCCCAAATAAAACCAAGACCCAATCCTCCAAAGGCAGGCATCCTGTCTGGTGGACCCCAGCCATAAACAAACTATACAATAAAAGGAGGAAGCTACTACATGATAGAGCAAAATCCCAAAAAGGGAAGGCATCTCTGATCAGTATTAGCAAAAAACTACGGGCACTCATAAAATCGTCTAAGGCCAGCTTCGAGAGAAAAATTGCACAGGACACTAAGGATAATCACAAGGCTTTCTTTAGTTATGTTAGGAACCTGGGTGGGAATTCCCAGATATGCTCAGAATTAGTCCAAAATGACAAAAAATACACCAAACCCACAGACATTGCTAACATCCTAGCTGACAGGTTCAGTGCAAACTTCTCCCCCCCTCCCCACCAAAAGGGCAAATATCTATCCCAGCAGAGTGCTGCCCTCATGACATCTCAGATGCTCAGGTAAGAGCCGCCCTCTCCAAAGCAAAAAACACAGCATCAATGGGACCAGACGGTGTCCCGGGCTGCGTCCTACATGACCTCCAAGAAGAGCTAAACCCAAACATAAAACTACTGTTCAGTCTCAGCCTTACTACAGGATATGTACCCAAAAAGTGGCGTACAGCAACAGTGGTCCCTCTCCACAAAGATGGTGCCTCAACGGATCCTGGAAACTATCACCCCATAAGCCTGACTAGCTTGGTCTGCAAAGCTATGGAAAGGATCATCATGGACCTCATAAATAAAGATATTGGGGACCTACAGACACTGGATCCTACCCAGTTCGGCTTTGTTAAGGGCAGATCCTGCCTCTTAAACCTGGTCGATTTCTTTGAAACAGTCACCAAGGCCATTGACGAGGGGAAGGTGGTCCACACAGCCTACCTGGACCTCGCAAAAGCCTTCGATACAATACCCCACTCGGGCATTATAGATAAGCTCACCAGCTTAAATATAAACCCCTATGTCACTAGATGGGTTGCAAACTGGCTCAAGGACAGAACCCACATGGTTAGAATTGCTGGAGCCATGTCAGACTCCAAATCAGTTACAAGTGTCATCCAACAAGGCTCAGTCCTGGGACCTCTCTTGTTCGGTATATATTTCCCGGAGGTACAGGCCAACACGGAAGGACTGTGGCTGACCAAGTTCACAGATGACTGCAAACTAGGCACCATAATTGACTCTCCAGCCGACACAAGCATCCTACAAAAGGGCCTCATAGAAACAGACAACTGGTGCCAGAGCCATGGCCTCAAGCTAAACGCCAAAAAGTGTATAGTCATCCCCTTTGGCAAAAACAAAGTGCCCACAAATTACCACATAGGTGGTAATCCATTAAGTACGGAAGAAGTAATTAGGGACCTGGGGACCCAAGTTGATAGCAATCTCTCATTTGAAAACCACGTGGCCAAAGTGGTTAGAAAAACATTTTATATAGCCCACCTAATCATGAAGGGATTCACATCTAGATCAATGGAGGTCATCGTGCCTCTTTACTCATCACTCATCAGGCCCACAATTGAGTACAATGCCCCTTTTGGGATGTACCTTACCAGACATCTGCAGCAACTGGAAAGACCCCAAAAGTACCTCACCAAGAGGATCAAAGGGCTCAAACAGATGCCATATGCTGCCCGGTTAAAGAAACTCCAGCTCTACTCAGTGGCATACCGCCTGCTCAGAGGCGATCTGTGCCTGACGTATATAGCCATGTCCAACCCAGATATAATGGACATGCTGCACCTCAGAAAATCCAAATCCCATCGAGCTACGCGCTCGAGAGACTTGAACCTCAGCACTGAAATAAATAGGACATGCTGGAGGGACAGATTCATAACCCAGAGGCTCCCTTCACTCTGGAATAAAATCTCAGTCCAGGTTAGGCAGAGTCCCTCATTGACTCTCTTCAAGAGGAATCTTGATGAGTGGATGGAAGATCATAGGTTTACCCCGGGTATCACTTCTGTGTCACTGTTAGACAGAGGCACAATATACTAACCTCGAAAAAGGGCATAGCAAAATTCATTTAAAATGGATGGCGAAAGCCAAACACACTCTGGCTAGGCTTATAAATGCCCTAGGGCATATAGCCTAGTATGAACCTATGAACCTATACAATTAGCATGGATTCAACCATTTAATAATATTATAAATGTAATGTTTTAAGGAAACAGCAAAGAATTGTGGTGAAAAAGCATCTATTTCTGAGTACAATAGTATACAAGCACACACACACACACACACACACACACACACACACACACACACACACACACACACACACACACACACTCCCTGTCTCTCTCTTTATATATATATACACATATATATATATATATATATATATATATATATATATATATATATATATGTATATATATATAAATTCACTTTATCATCTTGAAATACTAAAATTCCGAATTTCAGAATCTTGAGACTATAAAGCCAAAAGCCCAAAATAGTGACACCCACAACAGCGAAATTCAAAATCACGATCATTCACATATACACACCACCACACAAACAAGCACACATACACTTACCTAATGACACTACAACAAACAAAACAACACACACAAACACAACATAACAAGCAAACACACCTGTGCCCCCACACCCCCGCTACTTATATATACTAACTCCGAGGTCACACTAAACATACAAACACATAAGACCCACCACTACACACACTCACACACACTAAAATCCCTACCCAATACCCTTATAAGAACACCATTTACCTGAATCCCCACCTAAATCCACAAACCACACCGCACGTCACGAACGCGACAACACAATGGCGAATTTGACATTTCTGCATCCGATATTATGCAGTTTCGCGTAACTGCACTTTCGACTTTATAGTCTTGAAATACTAAAATTCCGTATTTTAGTATTTCAAGATTATAAAGTGAAACCATACATACATACACACACACACACACACACACACACACACACACACATACATATAATATATATATTTGTGTGTGTGTGCGTGTGTGTGTGTGCGTGCGCGTGTGTGTATATACAATGTATATAAAAAGTTTACAGACCCTTGTTAAAATGACAGGTTTTTGTGATATAAAAAAATGAGACCACAATAAATAATTTCAAAACTTTTCCCACCTTTAATGTGACCTATAACCTGTACAATTCAATTGAAAAACAAACAAATCTGTTAGGGGAAAAAGTATAAAAAATAAAAAACGTACAATGAGCTGATTGCATAAGTGTGCATACCTTTTCATTTAATTACAGCATTTAGTCTTCTTGGGTAGGAATCTATCAGCATGACACACCTTGACTTGGCAATATTTGCCCACTCTTCCTTGCAAAAGCACGCCAAATCTGTCAGATTGCGAGGGCATCTCTTGTGCACAGCCCTCTTCAGGTCACCACACAGATTTTCTACTGGATTTAGGTCTGGACTCTGGCTGGGCCATTCCAAAACTTTAATTTTTTCTGGTGAAGCCATTCTTCTGTTGATTTGGATGTATGCCTGGGTTCATTGTTGTGCTGAAAGGTGAAATTCCTCTTCATCTTCAGCTTTCTAGCAGACATCTGAAGGTTTTGGGCCAAAAGTGACTGGTATTTGGAACTGTTCATATTTCCCTCTACCTTGACTAAAGCCCCAGTTCCAGCTGAAGAAAAGTAACCTCAAAGCATGATACTGCCACCACCGTGCTTCACCATGGGGATGGTGTTCTTTTGGTGAAGCGAAGTGTTGTATTTGCATCAAACGTACCTTTTGGAATTGTGGCCAGAAAGTTAAATCTTGGTCTCATCAGACCATAACACATTTTCCCATATGCTTTTGGGAGAATTGATGTATTGTTTTGCAAATCTCAGCTGGATTTTATTCTATGTAAGAAAAGGCTTTCATCTTGCAACCCTACCCCATAGCACAGACATATGGAAAATAAGGAAGATTGTTGTCACATGTAGTACACAACCAGTACTTGCCAGAAATACCTGTAGCTCCTTCAGTGTTACTGTAGGTCTCTTTGTAGCCTCCCTGACCAGTTTTCGTCTTGTCTTTTCATCAATTTTGGAGGGACGTCCAGTTCTTTGCAGCGTCACTGTTGTCCCACATTTTCTCCACTTTTTGATGACTGTCTTCATTGTGTTCCATGGTATATCCAATGCTATGGAAATTTTTTTGTACCCTCCTCCTGACTGATACCTTTCAACAATAAGAGCCCTTTGATGCTTTGTAAGCTCTCTGGGAACCAGGGCTTTTGCTGTAGCAGGCAGCTGAGTAAATGTCAGGAAATTCCTACTAGGACAGCTGAACTTTATTTGAGGTTAATCAGAGTCTCTTTAATTGATGACAAGTGTGTACCCAAGAAGACTGAATGCTGTAATTAAATCAAAAGGTGCTTCAACAAAGTATTACTTTAAGGGTGCGCACACTTATGCAACCAGCTTATTGTACGTTTTTTATTTTTTATATTTTTTCCCCCTAACAGATTTGTTTGTTTTTCAATTGAATTGTGCAGGCTGTAGGTCACATTAAAGGTGGGAACAGTTTTGAAATAATTTATTGTGGTCTCATTTTTTTATATCACAAAAACCTGGCATTTTAACAGGGGTGTGTGAACTTTTTATATCCACAGTGTGTGTGTGTGTGTGTGTGTGTGTGTGTGTGTGTGTGTGTGTATATATATATATATATATATATATATATATATATATATATATATATATATACATACATACATACATACATATATATATATATATATATATATATATATATATATATATACATATATATATATATATATATATATATATATATATATATATATATATATATATGGGTCTACTTTGATTCATTGAAAACTCATTTCACTGAATTTCAACTCATCCTCAAAAAATCACTGAAAGCTGAAATCACTGAAAGCTCATTTCACTGAATGTAAGTACTGTTGGGCAAATAAAATATATATGCTCTTTTCCACACTGTAGTGCGATCCTGGAGTTGGTATATATAGTTAGGGGGTGTGGGGGAGCATAGCCCCCCCCATATACTTAACTTTTATATTTATGAATCTTATTTCACTGAAAGCTAACAATATAAAACCAAATATAGGTGGAGGGGCTTCGCCACCCACACCCCGCAAAGTGGGGCTAGGATCACAATTCAGTGGGGAAAAGGGTATATACGTTTTATTTGCACAACAGTACTTACATTCAGTGAAATGTGATTCAGTGAAATGAGTTTTCAGTGATTTGAGGTTTCAGCGATTTGGTGTGAATGTTTTGAAATTCAGTGAAATGAGTTTTCAGTGAATCAAAGCAGACCTATACACATATATATATATATATATATATATATATATATATATATATATATATATATATATATATGTATACACGCACACACACACAGTGGATATAAAAAGTTTACACACCCCTGTTAAAATGCCAGATTGTTGTGATATAAAAAAATTAGACCACAATAAATAATTTCAAAACTTTTCCCACTTTTAATGTGACCTATAACCTGTACAATTCAATTGAAAAACAAACAAATCTGTTAGGGGAAAAAATATAAAAAATAAAAAATGTACAATATGCTGGTTGCATAAGTGTGCCAAGATTGCAGATCAGCGCATGCATAGTAGCATGTCGACATTTTCAAAGCCGACTTTTTGTGGTCAAGCTTGTAAATGTCAATATTTGGATATTTTATTTAATTTCAGTACACCCATATAGCTATATATATATATATATATATATATATATATATGTATATCATATATATTATAATATATTAAAACACGTGCACACACACACGTACACACACAAGCACATGCACGTATGTTAAGTATCTGTTAAGATACCGAAGAATACAATTGAAGAACACTTATACACATCTGCTTGTTATGCCTATAGTGGATCTTCCAATGTTTTTTGCCCTACTGAGAACAACTTAAGACTGTCTGTGTACCTGCTGCGAGAAGTCCAGTGACAAAACAAGCACATTGTAGAGCAGTTTCCTCCTCTGTTTTACTCTGAGTAGTGACATATCAAATTCCCCAGAGATATAATCGGGCAGGAAGTGTTGTAACTTATTATCTATCTCTACTCTTTCTGAGTACCTCAGCTATGACTTCTTTTCTCAGGAGAATACTGCTTCAGAGCTCCTTTGCTAAGTGTAGCCTGGGTGTTCTAGTTCCCAAAAGTGCACAAGAGCACAAATTGTACTGCATCAGCATTTTGATTTATTCCCTTAGCGTTCAGTGCAGTTTTCATCTTTTACAGGAAAACTGTGTAATGAAGGCTGCAGATGGTCAGAGAACATTGAACAGAAAGAGTGCATCCATATTCAGTGACATCTGAAATGTGCTACAGTAGCATTTAAAAATAAATGGATTCTTTGGTATCGGGCCAGACATTGTTTTACATATTAAAGGACTTCTGGCAGACTACTTTTGAGCATACATTCGCAACTCCATCAACAGCTGAAAGGGAATATCTAATGTGATTTCTATGAATAATTACAAATATTATGAGAGTGTGTGTGTGTGTGTGTGTGTGTGTGTGTGTGTGTGTGTGTGTGTGTGTGTGTGTGTGTGTGTGTGTTTGTATGTGTGTGTGTGTGGGGTATATGCAATAGGCATGGTTTACCACTGAGAAACTGGGATACTAACATGAATCCCAGAAATGCTGGTTCATACATCCAAGCTGAAAACACAAACCAAGATGAGCAGCAACACTAATCTTTTTAATGTATTTAAGCATGTATGTACATGTTGCAGTTTGCAGGTCAGCTTACAACTAATTAACCATGAATAAACAAACATCTTTCAGCTCTGATCAGATTTCTGCATCCTTCATTTGTGTAGCATGTATTTTATCAAGCCATTAAGCATTCTGTGCTTCCTGCTTGCTCCTAAAAAAAGTGCTTGTCAAGATATGTAACAGATTAAATTTACACACATTGGAATATAAATGTGTGTCTGTGCATGTGGCAGGTGCGTGTGTCTATGTGTGCATGCATGCACATGTGCAATGACTGACATTCAGATTGGCACATTACATTCTCATTTGGAAGTCTAGTGATAAGGATGTCACACACACATAAATCAAGTGTTGGAAAAAAGTTCTACAGTGCACCACATAGCTTATAGAACCCCATGTTTGTAGGGGCCTTGTGCACCTCAGATCCCTGATTTAATTCAGATATTTTCTCCTGAGTTATTGCAATATAGTTTTGGTCATGACCACTATGACATCATATGTTTGGCCACATTCCCTGTGTCTCACTTAGGATATCTGAAAAGATAGCAAGCCTGTCGTGGAACCTATTATCAAAGTGGCTACAATAATATCTTCCATTTGGGAAGATTCAAAATCTGAAAACATTTTATTTAATTTAAATTTACATATAGTTTGTAAGATTATTAGTATATTTTATTACTCATTTGTTATATTTTCATTTAATTGATATTGATTACACCACCAGCATTGTAACATTATGTCATGGTATCGCATTGTGTTATTAAACATCTTTATGATTGCATTGTTTTTGTTGTTTGCATTCTAAGTTTTACTATATTTTGGTTAAATCACATTAAAATGAAGCTAAATCTTTCATAGAATTGGCTCTTGTTTGATATTTAAAGGTACCAAAAAAATAGTATAGACTATCCTTCATCATTTAACAGATAAGAAATAAAGCGGTCGCCAAACGTACGGCTCTAAAATCATATAATATTTATTAAAACAAAATAACAAAACGGTAAGCGCTTTCACCACCTAATCGGTGGCTTCTTCAGACCATTAACAACATTTTTTTAAAAAACATTTAAATAACCTTTTACTTACTTTCCATTAATAATTCCCGCCTGTTGTTAGTAACTCTAAACCCACACCTCTCATTCTTAGCTGACGCGTGCTCATATCACGTCATTTCATATTTCAGAAATATTTAAAGATACAATATACATAGATGCATATAAAAAGTTATAAAAACTTAAATTTCATTTTTAAAACTTATTGCAGTACAAACTGCAAATTTCACATACCATGCATAGCAAATTACGCTTTAATCAATTTTGGCTTAGCATATACTGAGACTTATAACTTAAAGCATGATACCCATACATTTAGCTGCCTAACAGTGATGAAGACATTCATATGAATAGACCACTTCACAACAACGTAAAATGATTAATCCCACATAATGCAGATTTTGTCAATACATCTTTACATATGTCCATTGTTTCATAGACAACTTCGTTAGACATCTAATCTGTTCGTATATCTTTTCACAAGTACGGGTTCATTTGTGCTTACTTATCAAGTGTTATCTAGTATTTATATTTCTTGATCTCTCACATTTCTTTTTTATAATATAGATTCCTATACATATTAGCTATCATATACAAGCTAACGTATACTTAAAATGTTAAATCTCATCTCAAACCTCACAAGCTACTCTATTCTGCGGTAGCGTGAGGTGGATGATCACGTTTTATAAAAACTCCTTTCCACCTATGTATTAACATCTGGTCTACCTGAACATCTCTCCTTTCTTATCTGACATTTCATACTACACATTTTCTCAATAATTTCATTCAATAGAAGTGGTAATATTTCTGTTATATTCTGCCTGGCACATGTTGTACTATTTAAAATCAGCTTGTCATACCCAGATTCACCTCCTACCTACCTTATAGTAGCATAGCATGGATAATCATATATTGTGGGAGCTTCTTATCATTGATTACGCTATCTGGCATTTCATGCAGGTTGCTCTATATAATAAATAACGTGCAATTTAATGTATACATATTATGTTAAATCTCATACGCTGCTCTATTTTACGGCAGTGTGATGTATATGATCGCACTTTATAAGACTCCTTGCATTTTAATACTTGTTAACAGTATGTATACTGATGTCAGACTCTAATTAGCATATGCCGTACAATTCAAAATCAACTAATCATGTTTAAATGTACGCACTGCTCACTTCACAGCAGCGTAAAGTAGCGTAAAGTAATCAGTTATTGTGAAGGCTTTTTATCATTCTTCAGATTATGAGCACTTCATACTATCCATTCCTTAATGTCTTGATCTAGCAGAAGCAGTGATATATTCTAACTAATGCTCATTGAGCAGAGGGAGGAGGAAACACAAACAGCAGATGGAGCCAGCAGGATACCCCACCTTGAAAAAAATGTGGAACCAGCTGGAGGGATAGTATAGCAATAACCCACGCCTGGGTGTGGGTAATGCTGGATTTACCCACGATTGGCGTCGTTTGGTCCCGAGGGCGAAGCCCGAGGGACCAAACAAAGCCAACCGTGGGTAAATCCAGCATTACCCACACCCAGAAGTGGGTTATTGCTATTAAACCATGACATTATTTAAGAAAAGAAACTATTACTTTTCTTAAATAATGGCATAGTATAATGCCTGTTTACTGCCCTTCCGCAGATGTCCGTTGCTTATTTTAAAACTGTCTCGCTATGTTAAACCCATTTAACATAGCGAAACAGTAAAAAAAGCAACGGAGATCTTGCTTTCTCCGTTGCTTTTTTTTAAAAACCTGTCTCGCTATGTTAAATGGGTTTAGCATAGCGAGACAGCTTTAAAATAAGCAACGGAGATCTCCGTTGCTTATTTTAAAGCTGTCTCGCTATGTTAAACCCATTTAACATAGCGAGACAGTGTTTTAAAAGTAGTGTTATACTAATGGAAAAAAGTCCGGACGACTGGACCTTTTTCCATTAGTATAACTCGATTTACAATGTGCACGCTGGCCAATCAGCGTGCACGTTTTTTTGGGGGGGGGGTCATGGTTTAATATGGAATATCTCCCGCAGAATATTGACACAACATGAGACTTCTGTGCTGAGTAAAGGGCTTTCCTTCATTCTGTCCCAAGGGGCTGATTTGGATGACACATTGATTGACATAAAATTGTTCTGTAGGAACATAATGTTAAAATGATGTATCAGGATGACCAATCCAAGAATGTTAATGTATTTAAAAAAATATATATAGTAACATGATACCCATTAACCATCCAGTGGTTGATGCATTTAGTAAAATGTGTGAAGTGGAACTACATGAATTAATGAGCCAGAAGAAACAAGGTAAGAGATTTATGAATCTTAATAAATGTGAAAGGCAAGCATTAGAACAACTAAAGTCAGATATGTCTATAATGATAAGGCCTGTGGATAAAGGCAGGTTGATAGTGGTTATGGACCAGGAATACTATAAGACTTCCATAAAATGCATGCTGAATGATAAAAATGTTTATAAGCAGATTTATTGCCATGGTATAGAACCCATGATCGGAAAGGTCAATTTAAATTTGAAAAATTGTTTAACCAGATATGACATCACTCTTGACTTGATGCATTTTTTGAATGTTGAACAGCCTATCATACCCATGTTCCAAGGGTCACCGAAGATACATAAGGATCTGGTTAGACCACCATTTAGACCCATAATGGCAGGTAGAGGGTGGCTAATGGAACCCTACTCTATTTTGGTGGAGAAACATCTTAGAATTATATTGGAGAGAACATATATAGTACTTAGAGATACTAAAATGTTCTTACATGATTTGTGTATATTTATACATAATCAGCAAGGGCTAAATGAAAATGTGCTATTAGTAACAATGGATGTAGTCTCGCTTTTTACAAGTATACCCAATGATATTGGGGTGGGCTATATGAGGAGATATCAAGAGAATCGCTTTTTACGAGTATACCCAATGATATTGGGGTGGGCTGTATGAGGAGACATCTAGAGAATGGAAGTGGGTATGATAGGAAATTGATAAATCTGATGTGTCTATTTATGAGTACGATTCTACATAACAACGTATTCACATTTGATGGTTTATATTACCTCCAACATGAAGGCATAGCTAAGGGCACAAGCTGTGCCAACAGCTACGCAAACACAGTTATGCTATACTGGGATGAGAATGTAGTGTTTAAGATGGATATGTACTTTAGAAAAGTGAAATACTATCGTAGATTCGTGGATGATATTTTTATCTTATGGGAAGGTACCCAAGAAGAGCTAGGCCAATTTGTTGAACAGCTACACACAGCCACGACATTCTTGAGATTCACCACAAAATGCGCCAACACACAGATAGATTATTTGGATGTAAAGATAATGAAGTTACCAGATGGAACATTAGATACCAGGATGTACAGAAAAGACTGTTACAGAAATACTGTGTTACATAGGACAAGTATGCACCCTAGAAGGACATTTAACAGTGTAGTGAAAGGGCCAGCCATGAGGGTCTCTAGGCTGAGTAAGAAGGAAGAGATGTTTGAAGAAGGGGTACAGAACTTGGCTAGGGAATTGACATCGAGAGGATATAAGGATGGGGACGTGGAAAAAATATCGAGGAGGTAAAATCCTTGAGAACAGCAAAAGCTAAACCCTACTACTTAATGGAAGGTGATGAACAGATCACATTAGGTAAAAAAGAGGTGGATAAAGGACAGATCAGGATTTTGACATCTTATACCAACAATGTAAGAGAAATAAAATCAGTAGTGGAAAAGAATTGGCCTATTCTTATGTCGGATAAAAGAATTAAAGAAGTAGTGGGTGATATGCCCAAATTCCAATATAAAAACAAGAAGAACCTTAAGAGAATGCTGTGCTATCCCAAGACAGAGACTACTGAAAGCACTTGGACTTTCCCTTGTGGGCACTATAATTGGTGTGAGGAAAAAAAAAAAAAAAAATATATATATATATATATATATATATATATATATATATATATATATATATATATATATATATATATATATATATATATATCTATATATATATGGGTCTACTTCTATTCGCTGACAGCCCATTTCACTGAAACCCATTTCGCTGACAGCTCATTTAATTGACAAACATGCTAGGTGGGGGGCTGTGCCCCCCACACACCCCCAACTATATATAACAACTCCACAGTCGCACAACAGTGGGGAGGGGGGCAAAACCCAGGTTTTTGCCTTGAATACTTTTGTCAATGAAATGAGCTGTCAACGAAATGGGTTTCAGTGAAATGGGCTGTCAGCGAATAGAAGTAGACCCATATATATATATATATATATATATATATATATATATATATATATATATATATATAGTACAAATAAGTTCATATACCCTACAACAGGCAAAGAATAGATATTTAAGATCAAATGAAGGCAGACTGTGAGTCAAGGAATATAATATATATAGCACACTGTGATTGCTGCCAGCATTTTTATGTTGGCATGACCACACGTATAATGAGAGATAGGATAAAAGAACATAATAGTGTTAAAGTGAGGGACTCTATTAGTGCCCTGTCAATATATGATCTGTCAAATGAAAGGGTGCATAGACTTAGATTTATGGCTATTGACAAGATAAATCAGGATAAGAGGATGGGAGATACTAAGAACAGAGTGTAAAATAGGGAAATGAAATGGATACTTACACTAAGGGCAGATAAAGGATATGGACTAAACAGTAAGGTTTCAGTTAAACCAGCCCTAGAATCCAGAGGTATCAGAAAGTGATAGATATGTATGATTTACTGATGGATGAATATGACATCATGGGTTTGACTATAAATACCTTACATTATATTTAGCATTAATTTACACTAGAAGAAGTAAATATGCATGGTAATATAATAAAAATACTGAAAAAGACATTAGACCTTATAGTATATGAGGATGGGTGAGCAATATATTTGCTCAGATTTGACAATAATGAGCAGAATATGAGCTTTGACACGACATACTGAGCAGAATTAGTACTTCATTTGAATGTTGAATAAATGAAAAATCCATGTATAATAACAATACATGTATATGCTAGCACAGATATTTATAAAGTAATTCCATTCAAGTATACAACACATAATGCTAGCTAGCATCTGTGAAGTAGATATAAATGAATATATACATGGAAAGAGGCCCATAGATACATTGGAAGCCTACATGGTAATTCTGTGTGAGAAGGAATGTGTATATAAGTTCATATATAATATGTAAAGGCATCAGTCAATGCATGTTGCTAATAATGGTAAGAGTTTTATTCATTTTGTGCTGCAATAAGGCAAGGAGCAGAGGAATTCCTATCAATCAACTAAGGCCAATTACAATGAACATCTTCCTCCAGCAAATGACCCTACTACTCCTCCTAACATGTACCTACCACATCACTTGTTACAACCACTCATTACAAAACAACTCTTCCCTCATCCATAAATCTACGGCCATTATCTCTCCCACCCCTTCTTCATACTCCCTAACAATAATCCCCACCCTATTCAACACCACTGTCACTACTTAAAACCTTCTTAAACCCATCAATGCCAACCCCAAATCCTTTATGACCCAAACATACATTAAAATACTGCAAAAGATAGTGAAAACACTGCAAAAACTACAATGTGAATTATTAAATGATGGCGATATCCACCCTAACCCAGGTCCCTATGATATATATCATCCTACTAATACGCAACTACCCAAACTAACTCAAATCTATACTAGACCAGCAAATAGTCTACTCATTCTAAACCTAAATATCAGGAGCATCAACAAAAAGATACATGAGCTTCATACTCTAATCTCACAATATACTCCAGATATAATCAGTTTAACAGAAACATGGCTAAAGCCAATTACCAAAGATACCGAGATCCTACCACCTGGACACAGTATCCTTTGGCTAGACAGACCAAAGAAGAAAGGTGCAGGCATTGCTCTACTGTATAAAAATACACTATCCATAGCTAAATCCGAGTTGACTTTACACCCTCTGGACAAGGCAGAAATACTCTTAACCAGGCTCAAATTACGTAACAACAAAACTATTAACATAGTTACAGGCTATATCCCCCCAGGCAATAATATCCCCATCATGGAAAATCTACTGCAATGGCTATCACAAACCCTGCCACAAGAAACTATTTTATTAGGGGACTTTAATATTAACTGGCTTACTTGCTCATCCCAGGCTCCCACTAATCATATCAACCTACTTACCTTCTCTCAACTAATCAAAGAACCCACCCGAGTCGACAAAAATAGTCAAAGAGAATCACTTTTAGACTGGATTCTACTAAATAAAATACCTCCCTCATACTTAGCAGGTACCCTTCCTGACTCACTAAGTGACCATCAAACTACCTTCCTACTCAAATATAACACCCACCACCCTCAAACCCCTATACTCCAAACAATAAGAAACAAAAAACACTTCAACTTACCAAACTTCTTACAAGACTTACAGCTCTACAACTGGTCGCAACTGTATTACTTACCCCTTGATGAAGCTATCAAACACTTCAACTCTACCTTCCTAGAGATACTAAATAGGCATGGCCCTCCAAGAACTACCAGAATTAAATCCAAAATAGTTCCATGGTTAACAAGGGAAACAAGGCAAAAAATAAAAGATAGGAATACAGCCTGGAAAGCCTGGAGGTCCAACAAAAATCCAGGAACACAGCATACCAGCAATTAAGAAACCTTACTAAGAAACTAGTAATACAAGATAAAAGAAATTACTTTATAACCAATCAAACCCAATACTCAAACAATCCAAAAAAATTCTGGGCAGGCTTAAACAGGTTACTACACCCTGGCAAAACCACTACCCCACCCCCAACGACAGGTTTAACAAAAGAAAACATAGCTGAATCATTTAACTCATTCTTTACTGAAGCTGTACTTGCTCTTGCCCAAAATCAAACCTATACAAATACTACTAGTACCTCCCCCAAACCAAACAACAGCCCCACATTTAACCTACAACCCACCTCGACCTCCTATATAAGAAAACTACTATCCCAACTAAAACCAACAACAATATCAGCAGATTCCCTCCCCAATGAATTCTTAAAACTAGCAGCAAATGAAATAGCTAAACCAGTTTCAATCCTAATTAACCGATCCATAGCAGAAGGTTCAGTACCCTTGATCTGGAAAACTGCCTATATTATACCCCTACACAAAGGGGAAATTCTTATGACATAGCTAACTACAGACCAATAGCAATACTATCCCCACTTGCTAAAATATTAGAAAAATGTATCCACCATCAATTAATGACACATCTCACGGATCAAGGGCTCCTATCTCATACACAACATGGGTTTCGGCCAGGACATAGCACCACTACTGCCCTGCTAGCATTCACAGATACCATTAGTCACAACAGGAATAATGGTAAACTTTCTTCAGCCCTCTTCCTTGACCTATCAAAGGCATTTGATATGGTTAACCATGAGAAATTAATCTCCCATCTTGTAAACCTAGGCCTTGATAACTTATCAGTCTCCTGGTTTAGAGACTACCTTAACAATAGACAACAGGCAGTACTATGGAATAATAACTTATCTCCACTCTTACCTGTTACACTCGGAGTTCCTCAGGGATCTATACTAGGCTCCTTGCTATTCTCAATTTTTACAAATAATCTCCACTCAGCTACAAAAAGTTCAACCCTTATACAATATGCAGACGATTCAAGTATAATATCTAATGCCCCTACTTTACTAGACCTCCACAAAAATACCCAGGATAACTTTCACTCAGTGGAAACATGGCTCACTGAGAATGGCTTAATCCTCAACCCCCAAAAAAACAAGCTTCTGCTATTCTATCCCTCAACTACAACTGCCCCCACATGCACCTTTACTATCCACTCTAATAACTGTACCCCCATATCACCTGATACCCAGACTAAACTACTTGGCATTACTATTGATAATAAGCTCAAGTTTGATGTACATATTAATCTGGCCATTAAAAATACTAACAAAAAGCTAGGCAGCCTCTACAAGCACAAAGCATTCCTGACCCATAATGCTAGAACTACAATTGCACGTTCACACCTTCTCTCAACACTACTGTATGCCTCACCCATCCTGACTAACTTATCCAAAACAGAAATCAATAAAATGACAACCTGCTACAATCAGATAGCCAAATTTGCCAACAACAGCTCATATAGAACTCATCACTGCCTAAACCTAAAGCAATTGGGTTGGATGGAACTACCTAACTTACTTATCTATAGTCAGCTAGTTGCTACTCACAAGATACTCTATCAACAAAATATATCTCCTTCACTGGGTAACATTATCCAACAATATTCATGTTCCAGGCAACTCCGATCAACTGATAAACTACAGTTAGCTGTTACTAGATCCAACAACCATGCAGGAGATTCCCTTTACTCCTCTTATGTGGCCAAAATCTGGAACTCCCTACCCACATCCTTATCCCTGATAACCTCACTGCCTAAATTTAAAAAAACTATCCGCAACTTCCTCAGTAACAAATGGTTATGTCCATGCTCTACTCCAGACTAATGCTTGCACTACTTCAGTACTATGGTAACTATTGTCCTAAACTAGAGTCATATCTGTTACTTGCATATAAACATGTACCATATCAAAGTTATGATAATATTCATATAACAATGTTATTATTAACAATGTAATACTGTTTAATGGCTATTGCAACTGTATCCGTCTAGTGTCTGCAGCCTATACCTATATGTGCCAATAACCAGATACCCTACTGGATCTAGTTGAAATATGTATCTGCCTGTAACTTTAATCTATAAGTGTCTGCAATTTATACCTATAAGTGTCATTAACTAGATACCTTAAAGGATCTAGGTGAAATATGTACCCAAGTTTGTCTGTATGTTCTGTTTAATTGTCTCTTTGGAGCTTTTCTCCCCGGGCCTCCACTGAAAATGGACATATATCCAGCTGGACTATCCCGGTTAACAAATGTAAAATAAAAAAAAATTAAAAAATTTAGATATAACTAACTGGTTTTAAATGCATAGCACACATTAGTTAGAATATTTGCTACTCCTGATAGATCAAGACATTAAGGAATGGATAGTATGAAGTGCTCATAATGTGAAGAATGATAAGAACCTTTCACAATAACTGATTACTTTACGCTACTTTACGCTGCTGTGAAGTAAGCAGTGCGTACATTTAAACATGATTAGTTGATTTTGAACTGTACGGCATATGCTAATTAGAGTCTGACGTCAGTATACATACTGTTAACAAGTATTAAAATGCAAGGAGTCTTACAAAGTGCGAACATATACATCACGCTGCTGTAGAATAGAGCAGCGTATGAGATTTAACATAATATGTATACATTAAATAGCACATGTTATTTATTATATAGAGCAACCTGCATGAAATGCCAGATACGGTAATCAATGGTAAGAAGCTCCCACATACTATAAGGTAGGTAGGAGGTGAATCCGATAGCTAATATGTATAGGAATCTATATTATTAAAAAGAAATGTGAGAGATTAAGAAATATAAGTGCTAGATAACACTTGACAAGTAAGCACAAATGAATCCATGCCTGTGAAAAGATATATGAACAGATTAGATGTCTAACAAAGTTGTCTATGAAACAATGGAGATATGTAAAGATGTTTTGACAAAATCTGCATTATGTGGGATTAATCATCTTATGTTGTTGTGAAGGGGTCTATTCATATGAATGTCTTCATCATTGTTAAGCTGCTAAATGTATGGGTATCATGCTTTAAGTTATAAGTCTCAGTATATGCTAAGCCAAAATTGATTAAAGCGTAATTTGCTATGCATGATATGTGAAATTTGCAGTTTGTACTGCAATAAGTTTTAAAAAGGAAATTGAAGCTTTTATAACTTTTTATATGCATCTATGTATATTGTATCTTTAAATATTTCTGAAATACGAAATGATGATGTGATATGCTCTATGGAGCATGCGTCAGCTAAGAATGAGAGGTGTGGGTTTAGAGTTACTAACAACAGGTGGGAATTATTAACGGAAAGTAAGTAAAAGGTTATTTAAATGTTTTTTAAAAAAATGTTTGTTGTTAATGGTCTGAAGAAGCCACCGATTAGGTGGTGAAAGCGCTTACTGTTTTGTTATTTTAATAAATATTATATGGTTTTAGAGACGTACATTTGGTGACCTATCTGTTACATAACTACGTTTCGCGGTCATGGAGTTATCTGCACAGTATTTTGCTGCTTTATCCTTTAACATCTACCCCTGTAACTTACTTCTTCTTCTTTCGGCTTTTTCCCGGTTAGGGGTCGCCACAGCGGATCACTGTCCGCTCATGATTGGCAGTGGAGTTTTACGGTGTCGAGTTGCCAGCCCGGTGCCCAACCTTCCACAGAAGGCATACACATGCACCCACGCACACCAATTTAGAGTGTCTAATCCACGTACAGCATGTCTTTGGGATGTGGGAGGAAACCGAAGCACCCGGAGGAAACCCACGCGACCACAGGGAGGACATGCAGACTCCGCACAGAAGGCACTTACTACCATAGATAATCTCCCATTTTCTAGAATAAACTAAAGCAGCATTTGCAACTATAGAACCGATGTACAATGCAAGTCCTTGCTTAGAAATTCCACCAACAAGGTTAAGGAAGTGTACCTGCTTTAGAAACACACATTGTTGACACATTAATTAAAACTATTGCATGTAAGGTAGAAATTAATACATTTTCTCCACAGACTGTTACTGACCTACAATGACAGCACCAGCTTCTTTTTCTTGCTGGAGCATAATATGGCATCGTAGCTAACTAGTGGCACACACGAAGTCCCAGAAAATACTTTCCACCTTTGTAAAAAGCTAACTGTGCCTTTTCTTTATAGCCATGAAGTCCTGTAACATATTAATCATCACAGTAACTTTATCGGAATAATATGTCATGACTGTCCGTCACTACATGATGCACTATGTAAGTGATATTCTATTAGATTGTATTCCAAATCTGTCAGAACCTTTCTTTGGATTTCCTTGTTCTAGATCTATGCATTCAGATAACCGTCATCCTTGTTTTCTAAAACTCTCTTGCCCCTTCATGCCCCTTCATAATCAGGCCACTGAAACCCATAATACATTCTTCCCTTAGCACCGCCAACAGAAAAAAGTTAAGCTAACTGGTGCAGTTTTTGTTTTCCTAAAAAGGGGCATCTGACACTTTTTATCACTTACTTATCATAAATAAACTGCAGTTATTTGCTGTTCTCATGACAGGCTGTCAAAAGGTAACAAATTATCTAAACAACAAAGCCTTTATAGAGTCACAAGGCAACCTTTACCGTTTACATTCAAATTTCACAAGGCAACCTCTACAGAAGAACAGCAACAGTACAAATTTCTTAAGATAAGATCTTGAATTTGTTTACTGATCTTTAGAAATGGTCTCTTCCACTCTCTCAATATATATTTTCATGCAAAACGTGTTTAGTAAGAAATACATATTTAATATGTCTTAACCCTTCGCCAGCTAAGCCAACAAAATATATCAGGAAGCTTGGGGATGTAAAATAGATGTGTTCTATGTTGATATAACTTTAACAGGCGATAGAAATGTGGCTGTTATTCAAGGCTCAGATGCTGTGCCTGAACTGCACCCACAATATAATAGAGTTGTAATGGATGAAAGAATTGGATTAAGGTGTAGAGGATTCCCTTTTAAAAACAAACAAAAAGCGAACCAGTAGAGGATTCCCTTTTGACAGATGTCTACTGGAATTTATGCCACCTTCAGAATGCATATGCATTTCATTCACAAGTTAGCTCTACCTTGATCTAGATTTACTTTGTCTACTTTCTTAGGATTTGTTAACACTGTAGGTAGATCAGTCCAAACTGATCCTTTTTAAGCCATGACTTGGGACTTAAGGCATGGAGCTTCAGGCAGCCAGTTAAGACAATCAATATAATGAGCATATAAAACACTGTTATATATTTGTACAGCCAATGTACATAGCAAAGAATGAACGTAACACGACAGAAATTGGCTAATGTGTTTTTTTATGCATTGTATATTAGGTCAAAGAGAACACTGCTAAGTCCATAATGCCAAAAGATTAAATGCAGAAAGGCCAAAGTAGAAAAGTGTAATGTGAACCAGACAGCAAATATGTCTGAAACATTAAATATTGAATATGCCACTATGTATAACATAGTAAAACATTATATGCTAGCAGCATCAGTTTACCTTCTGGCACTATAAGATATGAGAACATGAGACTGTTATCTCCATTGGCTTTTCCACCTTTGGTCAGGTATAAAAGGGTAAAGATTTAAGCTTGTCAGGTATATTTTGATTGTGCTGCAACTAATTAATCACTGCTTTCCGCTGAGAATCACAGTTTGTGCAGCTTGTATAGCTTCACCAGCAGTGATTGAAATATTATACATTTTAATGTGCTCTGAGGTGGTGTGATCCTGGAGTTAGTATATATAAATATATATAAATAAGAAGGGTGTGGCTGGCAAATCCATCACATTAGGGATGCAGAGGCTTTTCTCCCATGCAAAAATGCTTTTTCTCAGTCTGGTTGAAGCTTCATCAAATAGTTTTCTTTAGCTGACTGAAGCTCAAATCAATGTGGACTTTTCCAGATGCAGTAGAACCCATCTCCAACAATACAGAGGACTGTAATGATGTCAAAACACCCAAAAAGTTGTACAAAATAGTGTTAGTAAACAAAGGCAATGAGAAAAGTTAATATACCCTGTATATGTCATTTTGAAAATATATCTTACTGAAAGTACTATGGGGATTCATGAGGGAAAAAATGAAGCAATGCTATGAATCCGCTACCACCATGCAGCCAGAAAAAGTGAGCTAACGTGAAGAACTGCACACAGGCATTAAAGAAGCAACAGAACCAGAGAAATGTATTTTGAATTATTCGACTTACACAATGAGACTATGCCAGTCTCTAGAAATTATCACAGAAAATGTACTAAACATCATCATAGTTTACTGAAACACTCTGGGCAGCCTTAGGTGAAATTGCTCCCTAGGAAAAACAAGCTCTCCCCACTGTGTTTTGCTCCCACAAAACACAGCACATTCATATTCCCTCCTGTTTTCTCCCTATTCTGGCCTCCATCCACTATCTACATGACATGTTCTTCCTTTTGCAATTGTTTTTAACTCATTGGCTTTTTCCTGTCTCTGACCAGCCAGATCTATTAAAAGATGCACACATACACACACACACACACACACACACACACACACACACACACACACACACACGCACGCACGCACGCACACACACACACACACACACACACACACACACACACACACACACACACACAAAGAGAGACACCATATGCTTACCTACAGGTACATTTTAAAGCATCAACTCCTGTTCTGCATGTCTTCGGGGAGTTGGAGGTGGCCAGAGCACATGGATAAACCCACACAGAGGCAATCAATGCAAGCAAACTCTTCACAAATGAATTCACAGCCAATCACTCTATCAGAACCAAACACTATGAGATGGCAGCACTAGTCACTATGACCAAAGATTGTCACTTATTGTGTACAGTGCTGATGTTTGTCATGGAAGGTCAAAGAAACCTCTTCCAAACTGTAACTCTTAAATGCACAATGCCCACCCAAAAATGCACAAGCATATACAGTAGTACTAGTTTTACACCAATTTCAGCAAATACAGTACATTATGTAACACTACTTTTGCCATGCCAGAGCAGTGACTGATGATTAATAGTGATTCAACAATAGCAAGGTTAAGCCACTTTTATTCGCAGGCAGCTGTCACACCCATCAGTTATAACTTATGTACTGATTTTGGTAAAAAAAAATGAATGATAACACAGTAATGTATTCAAGTTTATTTCAGACAAACAAACAGATAAGTATTGTATCTTTTGTCACAAAAATGTACACTATTCCTGCAAAGCCAGACTACTGACTGTTTAAATGAAGCAAACAACAAGATGGTCAGTAATTTTCACCCACCAGCAATTATAGCCACTTGTGTGTATATTTCAGAGGTATGACTACAATAAACACGATGATTGTATAATACATTTCATTTCTGTTCCACAGAACTAATAGCCGCTCATTAAAGTATTCTAGGCTGTGTCACAAAAATCATGGTAATCCTGCACAGACATAGTAATGTGCAAAGAGCAGTCAGCCATTTTTGTCTACATACAACCACTGCAATTATAACTACTTTGAGTACATCTCAGATGTCAGACTCATTAACATGTATTTTCCAAAAGGTATGAAGTCTGAAATTCAAAGGTCTGTCACTACTTTGTGACTGCAACTTTCAGTAATGTATGAGAAAACCACAAGAATTATAAAGAACACATCAAAATATGAAACAAAATAATCTGGGAGGTATCAGTATCTAGCATAACTCTCAGATCTTTGCTCATGAATCAGTGACATCGCCAAAAAAAGAGAGAACAAATACCAAAAATCGGGGTGGAGGATCGGAATAATTGTTAATGTCTTAACCTCACAGATACAAGGTACAGCGTATCATTCAGACCTCCGGTCATTGGCTAGGCTGTAGACTGATGGCCTAGTATTTATCATATGAATCTATGAACATATGAAATATTAGTGTAATTCACTTGAAAAGTTAGTAGAACAAGTATTACACCAACATTTTTGAAACAATAAAAAATATATTCAAACAACAGCAAACAAGATGTATATATATAAAAACAACAAAGACTATCAGTGAGTCCCAGCTCTACCTTCCAATAAAATTTATTTCGTTGAACAGTTCCTTCTCTAGCGCCTCGGCCAACAGCCTTTACAGAGTAAAACAGTAAAACTCATAAAACACTTGCAATATATACAAAAAACCAAGTAATCAATCAATTACATAATTAAACTATCAAATCACATAGCTTAAATATATTTAAAGTCATAGTCTTAAACAAGACATTGCCAGTTACATTCTCTGTTCATTCCATGTGGATGCAAAGTCCCAAATTTCATAATCAAAATGCATTCCTTTTGTCTTAACATATTTTTTGCCTATCAACATCATTATAATATAATGGAACATGTTCCAGAACAGACACTTTTATATTCTCAATATTTCCATGGTGCACTGAGTTAAAATGCTCAGCAATAGGACTAGTAATTTTATTATTTTTAACATCTCTAATATGTTCTTTTATCCTATCTGCTAGCATTCTTTTTGTTTCTCCAATATAGTATTTGTTACAATCACAGAATATGACATACACAACACCTTTGCTCATACATGTATATTTGCCTTTTGTAACAAAAATTTTGCCATTTATTTTATTCACTTCATTTACAACATGTTTACATATAGCACATTTTCCACAAGGAATGTTCCCAAATTCTTCACAACATTTAATTCATTAGTACAAGGCTTTTTATAAATGCTGTGTATCAGAAAGTCCTGTATATTTTTCCCTTTCTATATGATGTCATTAATTTTATATTTTTCAGTGATGTTATATCTTTTTTAATAAAATTCCAATATTCCATAATGATTTTATTACCAATCATAGAGAAGTTAGTGTACTTTGTAACAAAAAACATTCTCTCCTGTTCAGTCCCATATTTATTGCTCCTTTCATAGTTATTTTGTCTAATAGTGCCCTTACTCTGTTTAAAGGCTCTATGCAAGCTATTTTCTACATCATCTGGGTTATACCCTCTATTTTTAAATATCTCAGCCACTTTATAGGCCTCCCTAAAAGCCATATTAATGTCAGAATTGAGTCTTTTTATTCTCAAAAATTCCCCATAGGGGATGGCTGACAACGTATGGGGGGGATGGCAACTATCTCCCCACATTTTCCAGCTTATTTCATCAAATTTTCTATGAATACTAGTATATATGGGAAAGCCATTATTGCCCCTAAGCGAAATATCCAAAAAATTAACCTGATTTCCCTTTTGTATGTCACTAAATTTTATACCAAATCTGTTATTATTTAATTCATCAATGAAATTATCTGATGTCTCCCAATCCCCATGACAAATGAAAATTAGGTCATCAATAAATCTAAAATACCTTAGAACATTATTTTGAAAGAAAGGCAACCTATAAAGATGTTCATTTTCAAATAGCCCCATAAACAGGTTAGCATAGGCTGGTGCAAACGCTGCCCCCATAGCAGTACCTGTAACTTGTCTATAAACAGTGCCATTAAATTCAACAAAATTATTTTTCAAGCAGAATTCCACCAGTTCCAGGACATAGTATGTTTTAGGACTATCATTCAAAAAGAATTTTATAGCTTCCAAGCCCAAAATATGGGAAATATTAGTGTAGAGACTCTCTACATCCACCGTAATAAAATACATATTTTCACCCCAATATATATCTTTTATTTTCCTTAGAAAATCATATGAATCTTGTATATAAGAAGGTAACAACAGAACTTTCTTTATCAATATTTCATGTAACATGATGCAAAGATTATAAGTAAAATATCCAAAAGCTGACACAATAGGCCGACCAGGTGGTGCTGTTGTTTGAATATGACAAGTGAGTCCATGTGCTCCTTTCCTAGAATATTTAGAGAGACTGGTATGGAGATGTTTAATCGGAATGGAGAAAATAGTAACCGTTCCAGTAATTTGCCTAATGACACTGGTACATCAATGATAAAGAATGCAGTACCAGAAGCTACAGGAGACTCAGGCTTTGGTATTATAAAGAAATGGGAAAATTCCAGGAAGAGAACTACTACCAATCCTTTTGCTATGGTAGGCAAAAAGAACATTATTTCAGATAATCCAGATGTACAGGATTTGTGTTCTAAACTTGAAAGATTGATTTTTAAAGAAACATCTACTTTCTATAATATTGGCAGTCTTGAAAGATATATTGAACTGGATATAACACCTAGAGGGTTAAGGTCTATTAAGAATCCATCAACACCATTTGACCTTACTAATGAAGTAGAAGTTAAATTTCATGAACGATGGATAGCAGCTGCACATCGGTGCAGTTTAGAATGGGTGTCAATTTTAATTGAAAGAGACAATATGAAAAAAGACAAACTTGTAGTTGAAACCAAACAAGTTTGTGAACAACTGGTAAATATTACATCAAATTCTACATTAGAGAATCTCCTCTCAGGCATTAACACCAAATTAAATAGTTATGAAAAAGATCTGGTAGAAAGCAAAGAATCTAAATTAACTAGAGACATTAGAGACTATGACCACAAGAGGGCGTTTGTATTTCCTAGCTTTCAAAGAAACAGGAGAAAGAGTGTCTCTTTTCAAAAAGGAAATCCTGCTTCAGAAAAATATGCCAGTAAGAACTTCCTGTCTGGTGAAAGTGGAGCGTCTTCATGGGAAGAAGATGACAGAGAAACCTTTCCTAGACTGCCAGTTGCAGCAAATCCAGAAGCATTTCATAAAACCTACTCAGAATCGAATGGACATTATACCAATACCAGGAAAAGGGGCTGGAACAATCCAGAACGCCAGAGAGACTCGGGCGATGGACAACATAAGAAAGGTAGATGGACATAACTTACATAGTAATTATGTTGTTAACTTGTCCAGTTATAAACTAGACAAGGTAGAAATGTCTGTTTTAGAGAAGGGTTTAAAATTTGTACCCACATGCTTACCTAAAAAGTATGAGGTTAAAACTGAATTGTTCCAACTATGCCGAAAAATGCATTTAAAGGAACACTTCTTTAGATTAAATAAAGCAACTGAGTTAGATACTAACTGTGATGTTTTACTTTCATTAGATAGTGAAACAGAAAGTGAAGAAAGTTTTTATTCATGTGCATCGGGTAGTGAAGATGAAAACAATGCCTATGACTTATTAAATACACATATGCTTAAAGATAATAACTATTTTTTACCTCCATGTAAAAATTCTAATATAGTACGTTTTGAATCTCTACTGAATACAATGTTAGAAAAGGAAATAGAAGGCTTTATGAATAAAAAGCATACTTATAATCTAACAAAATTGGAATGGGAAAAGTTGCAACAACTGAGTAAAAACTGTAATATAGTCTTTAAACAAGCAGACAAAGGGGAAAATTAGTTATATTAAATTCTCATGATTATTATAGTATGTGTATGCAACATCTAGATAACAACAATGTATATTGTAAAACTAACATTAATCAGCTATGTCAAGCAGAAAAGGATTTTGAAAAATTATTACAGAAAGGTGTGAGATTACACTATCTAAGTCAAATGGATATAAATAGAAAAATAAATGTAAAGAACAGAAAAATTGCAAAATTCTTTTGCCTACCTAAAATTCATAAAGATCTGAACCGACCACCTGGTCGGCCTATTGTGTCAGCTTTTGGATATTTTACTTATAATCTTTGCATCATGTTACATGAAATATTGATAAAGAAAGTTCTGTTGTTACCTTCTTATATACAAGATTCATATGATTTTCTAAGGAAAATAAAAGATATATATTGGGGTGAAAATATGTATTTTATTACGGTGGATGTAGAGAGTCTCTACACTAATATTTCCCATATTTTGGGCTTGGAAGCTATAAAATTCTTTTTGAATGATAGTCCTAAAACATACTATGTCCTGGAACTGGTGGAATTCTGCTTGAAAAATAATTTTTTTGAATTTAATGGCACTGTTTATAGACAAGTTACAGGTACTGCTATGGGGCAGCGTTTGCACCAGCCTATGCTAACCTGTTTATGGGGCTATTTGAAAATGAACATCTTTATAGGTTGCCTTTCTTTCAAAATAATGTTCTAAGGTATTTTAGATTTATTGATGACCTAATTTTCATTTGTCATGGGGATTGGGAGACATCAGATAATTTCATTGATGAATTAAATAATAACAGATTTGGTATAAAATTTAGTGACATACAAAAGGGAAATCAGGTTAATTTTTGGATATTTCGCTTAGGGGCAATAATGGCTTTCCCATATATACTAGTATTCATAGAAAATTTGATGAAATAAGCTGGAAAATGTGGGGAGATAGTTGCCATCCCCCCCATACGTTGTCAGCCATCCCCTATGGGGAATTTTTGAGAATAAAAAGACTCAATTCTGACATTAATATGGCTTTTAGGAGGCCTATAAAGTGGCTGAGATATTTAAAAATAGAGGGTATAACCCAGATGATGTAGAAAATAGCTTGCATAGAGCCTTTAAACAGAGTAAGGGCACTATTAGACAAAATAACTATGAAAGGAGCAATAAATATGGGACTGAACAGGAGAGAATGTTTTTTGTTACAAAGTACACTAACTTCTCTATGATTGGTAATAAAATCATTATGGAATATTGGAATTTTATTAAAAAGATATAACATCACTGAAAAATATAAAATTAATGACATCATATAGAAAGGGGAAAAATATACAGGACTTTCTGATACACAGCATTTATAAAAAGCCTTGTACTAATGAATTAAATGTTGTGAAGAATTTGGGAACATTCCCTTGTGGAAAATGTGCTATATGTAAACATGTTGTAAATGAAGTGAATAAAATAAATGGCAAAACTTTTGTTACAAAAGGCAAATATACATGTATGAGCAAAGGTGTTGTGTATGTCATATTCTGTGATTGTAACAAATACTATATTGGAGAAACAAAAAGAATGCTAGCAGATAGGATAAAAGAACATATTAGAGATGTTAAAAATAATAAAATTACTAGTCCTATTGCTGAGCATTTTAACTCAGTGCACCATGGAAATATTGAGAATATAAAAGTGTCTGTACTGGAACATGTTCCATTATATTATAATGATGTTGATAGGCAAAAAAATATGTTAAGACAAAAGGAATGCATTTTGATTATGAAATTTGGGACTTTGCATCCACATGGAATGAACAGAGAATGTAACTGGCAATGTCTTGTTTAAGACTATGACTTTAAATATATTTAAGCTATGTGATTTGATAGTTTAATTATGTAATTGATTGATTACTTGGTTTTTTGTATATATTGCAAGTGTTTTATGAGTTTTACTGTTTTACTCTGTAAAGGCTGTTGGCCGAGGCGCTAGAGAAGGAACTGTTCAACGAAATAAATTTTATTGGAAGGTAGAGCTGGGACTCACTGATAGTCTTTGTTGTTTTTAAATAAAAAATATATGTCTAATGTTTGGCATTATCGATGGGGTATAATACTCAGTGATTTACCAGAAATCATATATGTTTTTCCAGGGGAAAGGGCAATATATGAGGTAAACCAGGAACACTTACTAGCAATAATATCTGGTTGCCTCACGTTTTCACAAAAAAAACAAAAAAAAAAAACAAAAAAAAAAACTTGCCATTGCCTTCCATTATTCAAAGTTTCTGGGCTTTTTTTCTGTCTCACCCACTGTGATCTAGACAGAGAGTGAACCATAGAATCACTCAGGGCCTTTGTGGCTCTGTGATTCATTGTCTAGGCCATGGATGGGACTGACTAAAAAGGCCTAAAATTAAGATTATGCACAGTACTTAGGATGCTGGAGCCACAACTGTTTTAACACAGCAAAGAAAAAAAACATGGTGAAAGTAAAAAAAAGTAGGAAAAGCACCCATGACCAAAGTCAGCCATGGGAACACTTACTATGGCACAGTATTTCATAGCTGAGGTTCATTCCCCAGTATGCCTACAGGTTCATAGGTAGGTACTAGGCTATTGACCCTTGGGCCTATACAAGCCTAGCCAAAAAGGTACCCTGGCTTTTGTCACCCAAGAAAATTATTTCCCTGTGCCCCTGTCAAGCAGAGCCTCAGAGGTGATCCCCGGGGTGAATTTCCTATTTCCCATCCAGTCATCAAGATTTTTCTTGAATGAGGAGCTTTGTTTGATATAGATAGGTAGTTTGTTCCAGAGTATGGGAAGTCTCTGGGACAGGAATCTATCCCTCCAGCATGTTCTGTTTATTGTGGTGACAATGTTTAGGTCCCTAGAGTGTGTAGCTCGGAGGGATTGGGATTTCTTTAAGTGTAGCATGTCCAGCAGCTCTGGGTTTGACATAGCTTTGTATGTTAGGCAGAGATCGCCTCTGAGTAGGCACTATGCGATGGAGTAAAGCAGGAGTTTTTTGAGACGGTCTGCATAGGGCATCTGTTTGAGGCTGGTAATCCTCTTTGTGAGGTATTTCTGCTGCATTTCCACTTGTTGTAGATGTCTTGTGAGGTACATACCAAAAGGGGCATTGTACTCTATAATGGTTCTAATGAGTGATGAGTAGAGGGGACCAATGACCTCTTTTTTCCTGGATGAGAAACCTTTTGTGATGAGGTGTGCCACATAGAAGGATTTCCTGACTACTGTGGCGATGCGATTATCAAAGGAGAGACTACTGTCCACCTGTGTCCCCAGATCTCTTATCACACATTCGGTATTAAGTAGACTGCCGTTTATGTGGTAGTTCATGGGTACAGAGGTTTTACCAAAAGGGATGACAATGTGCTTTTTGCCATTGAGCTTGAGGCCATGGCTTTGACACCAAGCATCTATCTCAGTGAGGCCCTTTTGTAGGATGTCCACATCATTAGGAGTTTCAATTATGGCTCCTAGTTTGCAGTCATCTGCGAACTTCATTAGCCAAAGACCTTCTGTGTTAGCCTGTACTTCAGAAAAGTAGATACCAAACAGGAGAAGACCCAGGACCGAATGCTGTGGTACTCCACTTGTCACTGGTCTGAAGTCGGATTTGGAGTCTGCTACTTTCACAGTGTGGGTTCTGTCAGTGAGCCAGTTGGAAACCCATCTTGTGACATAGGGATTTATACCTAGTTTAGTGAGTTTATCTATAATTCCAGAGTGGGGGATGGTGTCAGAAGCCTTGACGAGATCTAGATAGGCTGTGTGAACCACCTTACCCTCGTCTACGGCTTTGGTGATTGCTTCAAAGAAGTCAGTCAAGTTTAGGAGACATGATCTGCCTTTTACAAACCTGAACTGGGTGGGGTCCAGAGTTTGGAGATTACCAATGTCTTTGTTTATAAGTTCCATGATGCTACGTTCCATGGCCTTGCAGAGCAGGCTCGTTAGGCTAATGGGGCGGTAGTTCTCAGGGTCTGTGGTGGCTCCCCCTTTGTGGAGTGGGATAACTGTCGCTGTACGTCATTCAGTGGGTACAAAGCCTGAGGTGAGGCTATGATTGAACATGGTGCTTAGGTGGGGAACCAGTTCATTCTGTAGTTCATGTTGAACGTAGCCGGGGATGTTGTCAAGTCCCATGGATGATGTGTTCTTGGCTTTGGAGAGTGTTTTTTACCTGTGCAGCCATGGTTACAGGAACATTGCATTCTTCTGGTACAGAGATGGGTCCTTTAGGGGGTGTGGGGGTGGTAAAGTTAGCACTGAACATATCTGCCAGGATGTTGGAAATATCAGTTTGTTCTGTATATTTAGTGCCACTGTGCTCTAGCTCAAATCTGAGTGTTGCCTTTAAGATTCTTGACATAGCCATAGAATGCATTGTGGTTGTCATTAGAATCAGTGGCGATTTTGTTTTCATAACTAGCTTTGGAGGATTTTATGCGGGATCGATCTCAGCTTCTTGCTGAGGCTGACCAGGATGTTCTTCCAGTCATGGGATTTTACTGTTTTTTTGCAACAGTTTCTTTCTTCTGTTGTAGAGCTTGCTTATGGCAGGAGACCACCAGATTTCCTTCCTTTTTTTGGAGGATTGCATCTTGGTTCTGTTAGAGATAGCATGATCCATGCACTAGTGTAAGTGCTTATAAAGTGCATTTGTGTAGGATTCAGCAGTTGCACCTCTATTTTCCATCTGCATGGGTGTCATGAAGTTTGCCACTTCTGTCTTAAGAAGTGTGAAGTTGGCTTTGGAGAAATTTGTTGCGGTGGTTTCCCTAATGGGGTGGGGGTGGGGAAGGGATGTGGATGTCTATGCTGATTAGCTTGTGGTCGGATCTGATCAACGAGGAATTGACCTCTGGTGTGGAACACTGGTTTCCCATGTTGATAATGACCAGGTCTAGGATATTGCTGTCCCTGGGGGTGTGGATAAGTTGATCCAAGGCGTTGGAATTTATGAATTCCAGAAAACGTTGAGCAAAAGAGTTGGAACATGAGTAGTTTTCCCAGTTAAAGGTGGGGTAGTTGAAATCGCCCATTATTAGGGTGCTGGGTTGTACCCTAATATTTTCCAGTGTATCAAGAAATGAGGAGTAGGAATCCTGGGGCATAGTGGGGGATCTGTAGCAAGTTACAATTTGGATTGCGGTCTTGCCCAGAGTTAGTTGCATTTGGATAATCTTGGATGCATTATGCTGAGCAACTAGCCTGGAGGTGTGGATATCCTTAATGAATATGGACAGGCCTACATCTTTAGTGTTTCAGTCCAGGTTAGGTGAAGGAAAGGTGTGGTATGAATTATAGCCTGGTAATGCAGGGGTGCTCTCTGGAGCCTTGAACCAGGTCTCTGTCACTGCACAGATGTCAATGTTCTCCATTTTAAGGAGTGCCTCGAGTGAATGCATTTTGAGGTTTAGACTTCTAGCACTGAGTAGCATTACCCTCAGATTTTGCTTGCTTGTACCTGTTATGGTGGTGAATTTTCCATTTGAACCTTGCCTAAAAAAGGCACTACGTGTGGCACTGTCCATATGCAAGTCCTCTCTTTCTCTGTAATCTCTGTCTACCTACTTTTTCTCTTGTACTAATCCTATATGTATTCTTCATACTTTACAACAATTGCCTCTCATCTAAAAAAACTGTCTTGACAGTACTGCTTCAGTGTTGGTTATATTATGTAATGTTACAACATTAAGTCATTACTAGAGTGTATTACTATTTTTTATTATTGGCAATTCATTGAACTCTTTTATATATGTTGCTAATTTCTAGATCCTCTAGCATTAAACAATTTTGTTAATAATGAAATGTCTTTGCCTGACTGCCCAGGAAGTAAGTGAAAAGTGTCCTGTACCAGCCCGCCTACCTGGTTAACAAAATAAATAAGCAAGCAAACAAATAAATAAGTAAATATGCATAGTGGCTTCTTTCATGTTTTCGTCCTAATTGAAAATAATACATTTCTTGCACAGATACAAGTCAACACAAAAATGAGAGTCAAAACACTTTTTTCCTCTAGACCTGGTACTGCATCATCAGCTTTATTCTAAAGATAGGCATATTCTTGGCAACAAGTTTAAGTTGTATTGCTGCATTTAGTTTCTTCTATTTTTAACCAAGATAAGAGAGTTTAGATATTTTGAGCTGCTAAGGTAGTCATTGCTGAAAATGACACTGTAGGATGTTGGGGCTTCATGTTTCAAAGTCTATTGGACTGTCTGACATTATGACAAAATACACATGCAGGAACATAAAATCAAATGCATAGGTGTAAGACTAAGACAACCATGTCATAAAAATAGTTTTCTCAAAGACAAGCCTCTCCAACTTTCTGCTCAGAACTGTCTTTACTTTCTAAGACTACTTTAGTTTGCCCAGTTCTATACTTGCAGCAATCTCATGGTCACCATATCCATTAATGAAAGTTTCAAAGACTTTTTCTGTTTTTTGAAAAGCATTAACAAATGGTGTTGCATTACAATATATTTGTGAAAGAGGCAATAAATCAATTATCAAATTTGCCCTTGTAAGTGCCTTAATATCATACCTTCCTTCTGCTTATATTCTCCCTTAAGGTTTTTCCACATGCTCTATGCCCTCTTCAGTTCCTCTTTGACTTATTTCTCTACAAGCCATTTCTATAGCCATTCCTTTGGTCCATAATACCTACTGTGAAAAAGTACTTTCAGAGATCCACAGTGTAGTTAGTCCCTATAATGTACTACATTTATCCTCATCTTTTCCCTCTCTCCTTCCTGCGTATGGCTACTCCTCTGAACCACTCTGTGTCTTGTTATCATGTTATTGTGCACCATATCATGTCTGTCCTGTCTCTTTTTACAATATATCCCCCTCAGAAGAAATTAGACACTGTCATCTGTGCTAGGATGTTTGGTTGAAGTTTTGTACATAATTTCAGATTAACCTGTGCAATATATGCCAGCATGACTAGCTATGGTATTGTAAATAAGTTCCTGTACATTGATTAACACTCTGATTATACAGGATATTTTAAAAGTTGAAGAGTGTTCTGTTACATGTCTAACTATGCATGTTTGTACAGGAGTTTCTAAATGCAGGCTGTGTCAGAGTCTGCTGATCTATAGATGATGCCATTGGAATGTTTCCAGTTGCTCTGAGTTTACTTTCATTGACCGATGACAGGACAGAACTTTCAAAACAGCTATTTGTTGATTTTCAAAGAATTAACTGAAAATAAGAACTGGAGCAATTAAGACAGTTAACCTAGCTTATAACAGAGCCTGCTAAAGATAGCCTAAACAGTTTAGTTGAGCTCAGTTAAATTCAGTTCACAGTTGAGCTTGTTCACAGATGTGTTATTGTACTGAGCAGTGGATACCAAAAGACTCAACAAGAACTATAAGCTTGCCTTTGTTCTGTTGTAATATTTATCTAGTTCAGGGATAGTGTTCTTCAGTTATATAGGACACTATAACAAATTAGAGTTTTTCTAAATGTTGGATTTATATCCTTCAGTATTTATTTCATTTTCCTGGTGATTGAATTCTGTTTTGTTTATTGAAATTACTGTTTTAAATGTTTAATCATTTTACTCATTATTAAATATTTTTGTTATCTTACATCATGGTTGGTCAGTCAGTTTGTTCTATAGTGATTTGAGATTGCTTAATCCTGCTTGATAATTTTCAGACCACTCTGAGAGCCTGACTGTTTTAGGTCATATGCTACCATTTGTTTTAATATCTAATTTTAATAATTGGGCACCCCTTTAAAATGGCATGTAGACACTTTGAATGGTGGTAGCCCATTACACTATTATTTTGGGGAAGGGACACAGCTGGAAATCTATATCAGGCTTTCCAAGAAGTGTTTGGATGTGTGAAATGTAATTTATTTAAGTGTGAGTGTATCAGAGGTCTTAAACTGGGAAACATTGCTCTAGAGTGTTTAATAAGTAGTTACATTAGGGTGGACAGAAGTATACAGTCCATTCCCAAGTTATGGAAATATACTCCTGTTTAAGTGATGGTTTCACAATAGAGTCAGTAGTGTGGATTGAAGTTCCTTAGTTACTGACCCAGGACATTAGGAGATGTCACATATTGGTGGTGGCAGTTCGGTGGGATATTAACTGGACCCCCTCATATCTTCTTGTCATTTTTGGATGTGTGTTTAATTGTTGTATGTGTGTGTGTGTGTGTGTGTGTGTGTGTGTGTGTGTGTGTGTGTGTGTGTGTGTGTGTGTGTGTGTGTGTGTGTCTAAGGGGAATACTTGTATTCTCAAGTATGTAAACCTACACAACCCCTTGGTAGTTAACCATGCATCTAGTGCACTGTATTTGACAATACAAATGTATAGCATCACAAATATTTGATGATTTGATGATCTCTGATGAAATTATATCCAGTGGTCAGCATGATGTTCTACACTATAAAGTTCTATAAGGGCTCATAATAGGTTCTTGGAGGACCAGCCTAGAAATTCCTGTAAGCTGTCAGGAGAAGGATGAGATGTCAACAACTGGTCCTCCTGGAAACTGGGAAATGGAAAACAACTACATCATATCAAAAACAGAAAGTAGCCTCTGTTTCCTAGTGCTCTGATTGGTGTGGCACTTGCAGTTATTGCATTTCTAATGTTCTGATTGGTGTGATACTTGTAATTATTGCTGATTTGTCAGTTGCTCTTTCATAGAGTTTGATATAAATTTCTGATTATATTTTAACCATGTTGAATATACATTTCAGTCTGCTGTAGCTTTAGTGTGGAGAGCTTACATGTTTTCAGTATGTTATGTCTGAAATGGCAATCTTTCTGCATTGTAATAGCTCTCTTTAATTTCAGGAAATAAACAGTAAGTTCCTTGCTGATAAGCATTGTAAATTTGATGGTCTTAGTGCTGCTATCCTATTGAACTCAAGTTTGTCCATCCTGCCTTTGACAAGTCAGTTCAAGTCATGAGACAGTATTTCAGCGTGGTTCGTTGCTTAACCACATGTACCTTTAACTGTAACAACCCGGAAAGCAGCATTTGCCTGCTGCAGAAAGCTGATACTCCTTCATTTGTGTCTCAAAATTGGGGGACAGCTGGTCTGCTTTAGTCATGTGTGCAAAGTCCAAATGACGAAACAAACCCAGCCATATGTAAACCTGCATGATCCACAACTGATCATAATATATTGGTATTATACAATGATTTTAAAACAATGCCATTATGTGATGGGACTGAATATCGTTTCTTATTTGTTTTCATTGGTTGGGATCTCTTGGGTAAATTGGGGATGCACTGCAAATATTTGTCTTCTAGAATGTGAGAACATTTTCATAGCACATTTATATAAATGCCGTTGCTGCTTTCTTCTGTTATTTATTCTGAGAACAGGCACCCATATAAGTTGTGTTTTGAAGGTATCATACAGAGGAGATTTAGTTAACTAATAGTAAAGATAGTTAGTGTTTGCTGTCATTTAAGTACAGGGATTGTATTTTTAAGATAAACACCGGTATTTTATTTTCGGTCATTAGCACTGCGGAGAGAATGAAGTCTTAGTTCAATAGCCTCAGTAATTAATTTCATGTGGCTACCATTTTTCGTGACTAATGCAGGATTTGCCACTCATATGCTGATTACAGTATCCAATCAGTAGTTGTGCATTTGAATAAGGGTTCCTATTAGATGACCGAAGACGCATTCTTTCGAATGCGTCTTGGTCGAATTTGAAAAGGCAAAATGATGAAGCGGCATATAAGCAAATTCTTTCCCTGGGAAAGAAATTGCTTGGCCGCATCCATTACTTTGCCGTTTTCGTCACTGTAGTGCGATCTCAGATATATTTAAGTAGGGGGGGTGTGGGGGGCACAGCCCCCCATGTCGGGGGGTTTGGGAGGCGAAGCTCCCCAATTTATGTTATGTTTTAAGTGTATTTTTTTTTTTTTTGAAACAAAGATTTTTTTCCCTTGGAAAAAAGTTGCTGTTCTAAGCGTTTGAGTTTGTAAGCTTTCACTTACATGGGGTCGATAAACCATCATTCGCTTTATTAAGCATTCGGTGATCTAATATAGACCCTTTGAATAATAATTGGCTTTTATTATAAAATGTTGTTTAAACTGAAATTATGTTTCTGTTTATTTGTGATACTTGTCTTACTTCAGCTCATGTCATTGCAGCCCAGAATAACATGATTCCATAGGCAGTTCACACAATTACAATGAACAATGCTCAGTATTTACAAATAAATGTCTTGTAAAGGTATCATGTTGTCCAAGATAATTATCACTATGTAGTTTTGAGGAGTTCATGTTTATATTTCATAGAAAACCTCTTGACACTTGACTAAGAACAATGGCTAGAGTCCAAAAGATATGAAAATTGTTGTGTAAGGTCTCTGTCATCAGCAATGCAATATCCTTGTGGGAAATCCTAGGAGCACATAATAACAACATAAGACAATGAAATCAGAGTTTCCATAAGCCAACTTGAACACGAGTAGTGCAGTGCACAATGCCAAAGAAGAAAGGACCTCATAGTATCCAAACTGCTGAACACATATCATACAACTGAATGTAATCAGTTTGGGGACAGTAGGTCATGATATACAAAAAAACCCCATACATAACAGAGCAAACATATTTGTAGAGATGCCCAGCTATGAAGTAAACAGAGAAACAGTCAAAATGCTTAAGGCAATATGATACAGGCAGGTTTCTACTAAATGTAACAGACTCTTAATGTTTTAGAAAAGAAACCCACTGGTTTAGGGTCACTGCGGAAACACACAGTTAAATATATAGTCAACACTAGAAGGAGGAGGTATTACAGGAGAAAGGCTGTAGGGTAACATGCAGAGGTCAGTGCATGAGTAATTACAGGGAGGAATACCCAAAGATTAGCAGGTGGGTATGAAAAGGGTATAAACATTTTGATTACTTATTCCACAGTTTTAATAATCAGAATGGGTGGGTAAAATAACTACTGGAATCTAGAAGACCAGAAGTGAAGATGAAGGGAAGAAAGCATAAAGCAAATGTACAGGGCAAACCGAACAAACACTGGAAGGTATGAGACACAAAGAAGGGTTGCCTTGCCAGGCAAGGTAGGATGCATGTGCTAAAGTGACTTAAACCACTGGCCGTATATTGCTACATTTTGTTTGTGAGGTTATCAAGTAATGTTAAGTCTCCATGTATGTCTTTTTGGTCTGGATGAGACTGTGAATTAACCATAAAATCCAGTAGATGAGTAATAGTACTGCACAGAATTCACATACTTATACTTTATACTTATCTGTTTTATAGCATCTGCAGCATGGTTATGTACCTCACCAAATGTGACTAGTAATACTGACCATAGGAAGGCTTGAGACATTCTGAGCAGAGAGGATTAAACATATAATGTCGCCAATGAACACTTCATGTCATGATGATGGTGCCATTCAGGCAAAGTCATGGACAGACTGAATGTGGCATACACTGATGAACAGAAAAATTCCAGTCATAATCATACACAACCTATTTAACCCACATTATGTGAATGACGGAAGGTGGTGACAGTGGATCTCTGTGTGTAATGTCTCCAGTGAGGAGAAATCTGGAGAGGATATTCACCACAGCATGTCACCTGTTGGAGCCCAGTTACAGACCTGGAACAGATGGCAGCCAACAGCTGCTGCCATTGTGGAGGATGGTGGTGGCAGCAGTCATGTGGTGCAGGATGTATTCTGTCTTTGCCAACACACATGCCCTTGGAATCCAGTAAACACATGCTGAAGTGAATCTTTGCATCCTATACTTGAGCACGCACTACTGCTGACAGACTGACAGAAGTTGTGTTATGTATCTTAGTCATGAATCACAGTGGAGTCAAAGTCTTCATGGGGAGCTTAATGTTACTATGGAGAGGACATTTTCAGACTGTATTAAGGCTACAAGAATACAGCAGCAGGAGATAACAACAACAATCAGATACACCATTTATGGCCTGGCACTGCACAGTATGGCAGGCATTCCCACATCATGCATGGCTATGCTGCACAGCCAAGCACTATGTTGGCTACTGAGGGCACTGCCATGTGGTTTGGAATGGTAGCCATGCACTGTCTTGCCCACCCCACTGTAAAGTCAACCATTGTTAGTGCTACCTCAATGCACATATCACTACCACACTTCATCATATATAGTGTTGCTGTGATCTCACACCCAAGTAACTGCACATCCATTTGTAATAGTGCATGTCTTGTGTAGAATGCAGTTGTATAGCACGTAATATCACCCATGACATGGTACTGCTTAGGCTGTGTACTGTGGCATTCCCAGTACTTGCTGTATGTTTGTATCTGTGCTGCTCTGTAGCTTGTGTGACATGATACATGACCAGATGCTGACTGTTGTGCCTAATATAGTATATAACACCGCATGTATAAACAGAGCTTGCATATGAGTGCACAATTTATCAGGAATTCATAGTAAATCCTCTGTATACCTTAACTAAGAGTGCACATTAATGAAAACAAATCAATAAAAAAATTCAACCACCAGACACTGAGCAGCCTCACCTCTTACACCTCAAAATCTTATGTTAACTCTAAGATCACACAACCCTTGGGGATTCAGGGAAACACCCTTACTACCACAGTTCCACAGACTTACTGCAAACACAGCTTGATTTTCAGTTTAACTGTAATTTTCTGCTTTGATAAAAACAAAATGGGTTAATTGATTAAAGTAACACATCCAGTTATCAGAACAGATATATGTTAGTGTTCTCTTGGTTGATATTATGTTGTACCATTTTAACTATCATCTTTGTCTTGTGTGTGTATGCTATATGGTGTTGTTTATCTACAAATATCTATGTATAAGTGCTATCTTAATAGCTTATGGTGTTGCCATATGTGTATTGTATATCTAAATGTGAGTTATTCCTGCTTTGGAGAACATGCTCTTATAACTGTGTCCTGTATTATAAGGAAAACATCAGATGGGCCACTATACCTATGGCATCTCTGTGTATCTATCTTACAGTTTACTGCATATGTCCTGGTATCCCATAGGACTTGACTGTTATGCCACTAGTCCTCCTGTATCTATAACATCCACATAGGTGCAATACCAAGATTAACACCGTCAGGTTATGCACAGGCCAGTATGTGCTGTTTTCTTTTCTGACATGACCAATGAACGTCTGACACTAATGTGTCTGCTTTACTCTGCTGTGCTTTCTTTGGTGTGCTCTGCTACCATAGAATTGACTCTGTTGCAATTGTCCTATAAGTGTTACATTCAGATATGTATATTTCCACCTTATATGGTCCACATCACCATTCTCCAGCTACATGGTCTCGGCCTATGTGTTATACTTGCTGCCTTCAGTGACAAAAAAATTAAATATAGAAAGTATATCAGGCTACTTTCTGGTCTTTTATTCAGCCAGCTGTAATAGAGTGGAAATGACTGAATCAGTAAGTGATCATCACCCCACATTTACCATTCTGTCAGCAAATTAAAATAACTTGCAGTAAGCACATCAGTTTAAGTAGTATGAAGTATATGGACAACACATCCCTAAATCACCTCATTCAAGTTTTCAAATGGAGATACTTAAACCATTTGGTAACACTGAATGAAACTGTCACCTACTTTTTTCACACAATTACAAGGATTCTTGGGAATGTATCACTGGTTAAGGCCTATGGAGACATGCATGGCTCCCATAAAAGACTGAATGCTTGTAGGGTTGAACAAGATAAAGTCTGGGCTAAGTATGTGTGCTTCAAATTACAGGCCACTTTTGATCTCTGTTGAGTAATGGGGGACTGTGGTTTGAGAGGTGCAAGGGAGCTTTACAGAGTTTCAGTGGCTGAAAGTTTGATTGTTTTTTTTCATTCTGTTGAACCTTTAAGTGGAAAAATTGGAAAAATGTATGGAATGCTTACAGATGTAGTGCTAATCCATCCATTTATTTGTGAAGCTGGAAAAAATCTGTCACAGACAAATCCAGTAAGTTTATACTTGTCTTCAAGGATAGATCACTGTAGTCTCATTTTATCTCTCAATTGGATGTCTTTCAACCGTAATCTGAACTACTTCCTATTAAATGCTGCCTTCTGGTTTTTGACCTCTGGGACTACCATTGCAGTCTGTTCACTGAATGGAACCACCCCGTCCTTTATCTCAGGTGAAAGGGCAATTTTCTTATAAAAATTAAAGTGAGGCTAACTGACTCCAAGGGCTTGAGGTATAATGACTCAAACAACCAAAGTGTGATTAGCTGCTTGGGAGATGGAGGAACAGAATGAGAGAGGATGTGAATGAGATGCAGATGGGGGAGGATGGTGATCTCACCTGTTGCATTTCTGACCCCATCAGGAGTGCTGGGGTATAGCATGCTGCATTATTTGTTGATGACCATAGGTTCATAGGTGTGTAGTAGGCTAATGGCCCTGGAGCCTTTACAAGCCTAGCCCATAGGATTACCCTGGCATCATGTTACCTGACCTTAGTTTCCAGTGTCTCTGTCGAGTAGAGCCACTGGAGTGATCCCCGGGGTGAATTTTTTTTATTTCCCGTCCACTCATCAAGATTTCTCTTGAAGAAGGCCAGTGAGGTGCTCTATTTGACATGTATGGGAAATCTGTTCCATAGCATGGGCAGTCTCTGGGTTATGAACCTGTCCCTCCAGCATGTTCTGTTGATTATGGTAATGAGGTTGAGGTCTCTGGAGCATGTGGTGTGCAGGGATTGGGATTTCTTTAGATGTAGCATTTCTAACAGAGCTGGGTCAGACATGGCTTTGTAAGTCAAGCAGAGATCACCTCTAAGTAGGTGATATGAGGCAGAAAATATCTGGAGTTTTTTGAGTCTTTCCATATAGGACAAGTGTTTAAGGCGTAGGATCCTCTTTGTGAGGTACTTTTGTGGCCTCTCCAGTTGTTGCAGGTGTGTAGTGAGGTACATGCCAAATGGAGCATTGTACTCAATCATTGGCCTAATGAGGGAAGAGTAGAGGGAGACAATGACTTATTTCTTCCTGGATGCAAAACCCTTAGTAATGAGATGTGCCACATAGAAGGACATTCTGACCACAGTGGCATTGTGGTGGTCAAAAGAGAGGTTGCTGTCAACCTGTGTTCCCAGATCTCTTATAATGCCTTCTGTGTTCAGTGGACTACCATCGATGTGGTAATTCATAGGAACCAAGTTTTTCCCAAAGGGGATGATGACACATTATTTGCCATTGAGCTTAAGGCCATGGTTCTGACACCAGTTGTTGGTCTCTGTGAGGCCTTTCTGTAGGATGTCAGTATCACTTTGGGAGTTAATAATAGCTCTCAACTTGCAATTGTCTGTGAACTTTGTCAGCCAGAGTCCCTTCGTGTTGGCCTGGGCTTCATAGAAGTAGATACCAAACAGGAGAGGACCCAAGACCGAACCCTGTGGGACTCCACTCATGACTGGTTAGCAGTCTGACTTGGAGTCAGCTACTTTCACACTGTGGGTTCTATCTGTGAGCCAGTTTGCAACCCACCTAGTGATATATGGGTTGATGCCTAGCTTAGTGAAATTTGTATGATTCCTGAGTGGGGAATGGTATCAAAGGCCTTGACCAGATCAAGGTAGGCTGTATAAACCACCTTGCCTTCATCCACAGCTCTGGTGACTGACTCAAAGAAGTCGACCAAGTTGAGCAGGCATGATCTACCCTTCACAAAAACAAACTGTCTGGGATCCAGAGTTTGGAGATTCCCTATATCTTTGTTTATTAGGTCCATGATGATGTGTTCCATAGCTTTGCATATCAGACTCATCAGGCTAATGGGGCGATAGTTCCCAGGATCTGTAGTTGTATTGCATATTAGCTGGGATGCCTGGACAGGCATATGTGATGTACTCAGGTTGTCCCCACAGGCAGCAGCTATCACAGAGGTCCCATCTGCCAAGGGAGAGGGCTAGGGCTGTTGGGTACTGATGCAGCTCACTGTCCAGATTTTCACAGAATGTCCAGGTTTTTGCTTAATATTTTTGGTCTTTTATTCATAAAATGTGTGGCTTTCTGGTAAATGAGTGAAGACTGAATTCATCAAATAATGATAGACATTTGAGTTTTATACTTCATATCTTTCAGAAAAAGCATGGTAACACAAAACTATTTATTCTAACAATTTTCTAAGTTTATAAGAGCAATGCTTAAAGTTTGTCTCTATTTTTGGACCTTTGTTCACCCCATTATTTTTGGCTTTATCCAGTTTTCTTGTGCTACAAGGTTGAGAGGTATGATACCTCATGCATATGATGGCCTAACTTGTTGTCAGCTCTCACTTCTGAAGGGAAGCAATGAGCTTATGGACTCTCTTCTGGATCAAGGAACAAATAAGGCAGCTCTTGCTCTGAGTAGCAATGAAAAGATTAGTTGCAGTTGATAGGGGTGGACATGAAGACGGTCAGTATGGAATATTAAAAAAAAGACTCTAAAACTCATTTGGTAAAGGCCTGTATAATTTTATAGACCATATATTGAACTACTTTCCTTCACTGATTAAGAGTTCTGTCTGCATCTATACATTCAAAAACAGCATTACATAATTACTTCATAGATCTTGTAGAATTCACTTGTAAACAGACAATATGCTACTATACACACCTCATAGCATCCTTCACAACTGTTACAGACTGACTATATCTGCAAATAGATGAATAGTTTATATTGAGATACAGATATTCTACATTTTAGCATACATGCCTCATTGTTTGATATAGTCCTTCTGTAATGTCTTTAACTTGTGAGTGGTCCAAGTAGTCCAGGAATCCACAAGGGAATGAATTGTCCTTCCAAATATATAAATAAATCCACCAATAAACATTGAAATACTAGTTTTATTCATAAAAACAAAATTCATCATGTTAAGTAATTTCTTCCCCTAAAACCTCTGAAATTCATCAGAAGGCACAACTGTTAGTTCACTTCCCATTATATACTCAACACATATTCTATTAATTGATTGATTATACTAAATGGATACTTTTTCACCACAATCAGATCTTATATAATGCTTTAAAATGTGCATAAAAATTGCATAAAATTTTAATTATTAGTTTACATTAACTGTATAAAACCTAATAGAAGTATACTATGTTAATACAATGTATGAATGAGTTGTATAAAAATAAATACTTGAATAATGCTTAAATAAAAAAAAGAACATATGTTTTCACAATTTTACCACTCTCATCCCCAGATTAAAGAATTGGTAGTATTCAAAATGAATGTCAACATATCAGCAAGTTCTTCAGTGCTACTTTTCCAGATGACAAACATGTCATCCAGAAATCTACAATATAGTGACCATAAATTGATGTATGATTGTTTAAAGATGAACTGTTTTTCCCAAGTGAGTACAACAAGGTTAAATTCACCCTCAAAATATAAAAAGTTGTTCTGGAGAACTATCTCCATCATTACAGTTAGAAATCTCATTTGCCTAGCCTCCAAAATTTTGTACTCTATGTTAGAACTTCTTCAAAAAACTAGACACCTTCATTGTGAGGGGTATGTGAAAAAAGGTCAATAACATCTGTGGTTAAAAAACTAAAATCATCTTTCAGTAAATCAGAGTTTAATTTGCTCAAAGAAATCCCATGACTCTCACAGTATATGGGTGTGATCATTTAAAATGGATTTAATAGTCCTGTCAATGTAATGGGTTTAATAGACCTGTCAATGTAAACAGCCAGAGGATATGTTTTAGATTCATGTGATGCTACAATTAACCAGTACTGAGGGTCCACTAAGTTTTTATGTGTTTCTGGTATTCCAAAGTCAGTTGGTATAAATGGATGTTTATTTATTAAATAATGTAGGTTTCACCTGTAATAACCCCCTGCATTAAAGTGTCTTCCAGAAATAGATATGTATTTTTGTATGCAATGTTAATGTTATTCTTGGAGACTGAGATATACCTACTTTCATACTGTAACATTTCAAAAAAATTTTCCTACATAGTCTATCTGGTTGGCTATCATGACACCGGCTCCCTTGTCAGGTTTCATAATTCTTATATTCCTATTACTTGTCAGTTGATTTAACAGTCTACCTTCTTCTTTGGTCAAGTTTGAGTAAAATCTCTTCTCCTTTCTGATCCCATCATTTTTAGATTTGTATGTCAATTTGTAATAAAATTTTGCAATTTCTTTCATAATATGAATATATTTCCTTTACTGTATTCTTTACTGAGCTTTGCACCCTTTGCTTTCACAGAGCATGAGTCACAGCTCAGGTGGATATCTTAGTTATCAAAACATAAATTAAAAAAAGTAAAGAATTAGTAATAAATGTTGACATAAGAGGCACTGTTCAGCATTCTCTAAGTCACAACTCGCATGTCTGCCTTATATAGCCATGTTTCCTTTATGTGTTGTGATCCTTGGAATGATAATATGTGTGGTGCTATCTGTCCCACAGGATATGTGGTGTACTGATGGCACTGTTAAGTATGCCATACGTTTACAGAACATGTATGTATCTCACACTTTGGGAACGTTTGGACATAGCCACTCACCTCCTTTGGATAATATATATGCCTGTGACTATGCTGTGCAGTCCTAGCTCTGCCATGACAAGTGTGTTGATGATGTGTGAGTTGTAGAGCAGAGGGACATGAGTGGTGGTACATGACACCAAAATCCTAGAGGGCATGCACATGTCATGATGTCCAGCACTAGTATTTAATGACATTTGTACTGATGTAGACATATGTGGGTATCATGTCATGGAACATAGTTTTGCTTCAGATGCTGCTTATCACTAATACATTGGCACTTGATTATATTACCTACCACTCATATGCCAGTGTAGTCTTCATCCAGTGCTTTAGTACCATCATCACCAGCATCCCATGGACAGACTTTTTCATTTGTATGGGGTTCTTGGGCTGTGGTGGCAACACCCTAGTTTGGCAGGCCACAGTGCTTGGTAGCTCTCATTTTGTGCATTGCACCCACAGTAACCATCTGTAATATTGATTTGATTCAGGAGTGTACTGGAGAGCATGTTGGTATGTGCCAAAATAATTGAATTTAGACATTAGTAATATTCCTGCCCATTCCATATGCAGTTTTGTAGGCTTTCTTTGTAAGTGATTGAGGATAATGTATAGACTTCAACAGAAAGTGCTTTGGGAGGGCTCACTATCATCAGTAGGTGATATGTTATGCAGTAATGGTGTCCATACTTTGCTTTTGCTTGTGGATATCATTGTATTGCTAATACTTTATTATTATATTATTAATGCCTCATTGAGTATTCAGCTATAAAATGTATTTCAAGCAAATTTTCAATAAGGAATCTATACAGTAGCACACTTATCTTCCATACAAAGCTATCAATCATATTGCCAAAGAATGCTGGTGATATTTGTAGGATCCAGCCATCTCTTGCACAAATGGTCTAACAGATGACTGAATGCCATCTCTTACATTTAATACATGTACCAATCATCAGGAAGTTGGGTGACTTTATTAGATGTGGGTGCAGTTTCTGGCATACCATACATGGAGAGTTGCACCAGACCACAGAACTGTTCCACTAAGGCATGGCACTCAGCTGCTGTTGATGAGAGTCTTGTGCAGTGCCCAGCATTGCAGCATATGACAGTCGAGTACTTATTCAGGATATCAGAGGCTATGCACTGCAACATGCTAAAAGTGTTACTCTTATGAAGCTGTAATGTTCCAAGGACTAATAAGCTCAGGGATTGGCCCACATTGTTTTCAAAGCAGGATAAGTTCACTATCTTACCCTGTAGGCTAATGGGTGATACACACAAGTCACACACAGCCAGCACCTGCTCTCTGTCCACTTGGTGCCCACCAGTAATCCCATACTCAGAAAGATGATGCCTGGCTGGATATCCCTTTACTGCAGGCTGTGCATCCATTAGTCAGGTGTTGATGTGGCCTTCCATAAAAGGAAGCATGCCAGTGTTTCACCTATTGGCTTAACAGAGACACACCGCTGGGAACTGAATGTTCCACAGATTTTTAGTTATTCCTTATATGTGTATAGCAAGTTGTCATGTTTTTACTGAATTATATATATTGCCCAGGTGTTCACCACTTGCCATTTTTTTGTATACTACCTGTGGCTGATGATTTGAAATTGCCTAGGAGTTTAAATATCTGAAACTTTTATGTTGTGCCTTGTCCCAAGGGTACACTGTATTGGAGTCTGGTCCCAACTACTTTTTCTCCTTTTTTATGCACCCATCAATTTGAGTAATAAATCAAATGCAAGCTAGTAAAAAAATAGACTAACTTTCATTAATACGGCTGGCCCAAAAGTGCATACAGAACTACAGCAACCTTCTAGTAATAAATTAAACCACTTTGACATTTTTGTGAGGTAAGTAAACTTATGATATGTGAACCCTCACTTGTTTAACCTTGAAGCAAAACATTTATTTAGTTAGTGATTCAGAGAAATGGAAGAATAGTTTGTGATGCACTTCATTTTATAACTTTTGTAGAACGGCATCTGCCTATAATTACAGTAGGCTCCAACAACAGATGCTACCTTCTCCCGTGCTGACAGTCCTCGAGAAGATTGATTCATATTACAGGCTGATTGCATAGATCATTCTACAACTGCTAAGAATGCAAACCAAGTGCCTTGTCTAGCCTTGGTGCACAATGCAGCAACATGCATTATTTGTCATTCATTTAGTTAGGCTAGATATTTTGTAAAATGACAGGGACTTGACTTTCAGATGCTTAGCTCAGGAGCAGAATGAGTTCCCATATGGAATTTGCTAATGCAAGAAAATTGTCTTTATCAGAAAAATAAATCTCGCCAGGGTTTGTTTGGTCATGAGCTTTGTAGCAGCAAAAAGAAAAAAAAGAAAACATGCTTTGAAATAAAATGCATATTTGATAATTCACTGTAACTCCAAGAAATGTTTAAAGTGCTGTGTTCTAAGCTATGCTGTACAGAGCAATGGCCAAGGGTTTAATAGACAATAGCTACAGTCTTTCTTGCCTGCATAAATAAATACTGCCCATTTACTGCCTACTCGTGTGTGCTGGCCTGCAGCATATAGCTAAAGGGGTTCTTCATTAAAATAGGGAAGACCATGAAGAGCAGCGAGCTAACATTGAATACACCATTGCTGAAGTCTGACCTAGTGGAATAAGTACAGTCCCATGTCTGTATAAAGTTGGCATAACTAAAATGAAATACTTTAAGACAGTTACTTTTGCAGGAACAAACAGAATCATCATCAACCCCGTTTTTCTTATTTTGCATCTACAGTGACAGTTACCTAGAGCAATGTTCGTGTGCATCCTAGAACAACAGTTATAAATGAACAATATGGACACTTATAAATAAATAAATAAATAAATAAATAAATAAACCATTAATCAGTTAAGTGAAATGGATATTTCACAGCAATTTTTTTCAGCCAACTTTGGCCCCAGGGAGGAATAGTAAATGTAATGCATATGACAGTTTAGAGTAGTTAGACAACCAGTTTAGCATAACTATGCAGAGCAGGGTGTGGGATATACTAACCCTGTAAAAACACTAATCAGAAGTAAAGTTTGAACCCCAGATCATGGAGACATGAGGAAGAAAGCTTAATCATGAGGTACAGTGCTTCTCTTAAATATGTAGGACAAATGACATTTAGAGAAGACATAATTCTTACTTTTCAGATTAAAGAGTGTGCTATAATTTCAAAAGTGATTCTCATGAATATGCAAAGAAGTCAGGAAAAGAGGAAGAAGTGACTTTAAAAAAGTTGCAAGGAACAGTAGAAGACTTCCTGTAGAACAAAAGCAGTGATGTATTCATCTTCATTTCACCGAAAAGGTGGGTTACATAATATTTAAAAGGTAATGTTCTAGCAACACACTTGGGGTTGCAACAGGGTGAATGAATATATAACTATTGTTTCTTAATTTTTAGTATGTTTATTTGAGAAAGGTTTCAAGCGAATGCAGTGCTAGTGTATTATGTATGCTTCCGGCATGAGACTAAGTAACCCAATACGTGTGGGATGATGAACGTATATGCATGATACAGATACGCACTCGTTCAGAGGAAATTAATTGTTATTATACACCCACTTCCTCTACAAAACTGAAACTGCATCTGAAAAACTGCACACATCTAAGTTTCTCAAACTGAAACCACCTGACTGGACTCATAAAGGTCAGGCAGAGTTCAGAACAGAACAATGCACATATTAGTATTCTAAAGTAAAATATCCTCGGCTGGGATGCCTTCTGTGCGGAGTCTGCATGTCCTGTGGTCGCGTGGGTTTCCTCCGGGTGCTCTGGTTTCCTCCCACATCCCAAAGACATGCTTGTAGGTGGATTGGACACTCTAAATTGGCCCTAGGTGTGAGTGCGTGCATGTGTGTGCCTTCTGAGGAAGGTTGGGCGCAGGGCTGGCAACTGGACACCGTAAAACTCCACTGCCAATCATGAGCAGACAGGTGATCCGCTGTGGCGACCCCTAACCCTGAAAAAGCCGAAAGAAGAAGAATAGTACTCTAAAGTAAAATGTTCTGTATAAATATGTGTGCATTCAACTACACATGCCAGATGTTAAGTGCACTAAGACAGTGGAGCAAGACAACACAGCAGAAAATTATGGAAAACAAGTATAACACCAAACAGAAACTTTGTGAGCAAGGCCAGTCTCAGGAGAATTGGACGTATTTGACTGCACTGGGCCATTATAGCATTACTATACATTATGTGGTCCAGACATTTGCCTTACATGCATTTTTCTACTGTAAGTATTACTTCCATAGTAATCGCAAGTCTCATTAGAAGAACAGACTACAATTTCTTTCATGCATTTCAGTAGTAGTTACTGCAGTCTTATTAATAACTGCAGGTTAATACTTGTTGTCTGACACACAGTGTTAGTTGCTTACACTCCCATAATTGGTTGCTGTTGCTGAGAATTCTACAGGGTCTTCAACCCAAAACTGCTTAGATTAACCTTTTTTTGTGGATCACTCCAGTTATACGATAATATAACCAGGTTTATTTGAAAATTGCAAGAGAGGTACAATGTTTTGTTTTACTTCTCTTGCTGACATGAGAATTATGATTGATTGTTAATACAATTACAAGAAATAACTGTGGAGCATTAAAAAAAGATAGTGTGATGCGAGCTACCTTCTAATAATTAAAGGTTAAAATTTCAGCAGTATGACAGAGAAATGCATGTGGCAGTCACAGATAGGAGCAAAATAATGTGAGAGATGTGAAAATGAGGTGTGTATGTTATACCTCTCATCTGTCCAGATTTTTGTCTCATATTTTTGGTCTGTTCCTCAAAAAATGTTTGATTTTCTGGCAAATCAATGGGATGACCTGAGGACTGAAGTCACTAAATAATGACATGCATTTATGAGTTTCAGAATTCAAATCCTTCAGAAAATGTATGTTAAAACAAACACTGTTACTCTAGCAACTTTCTATGATTAAAAGAGCAATATTTAAAATAAGTCCCTATATTTTTGGGCCTTTGCTCCCCCATTTTGTCAGGCTTTGTCATGATTTTTTGCAGTAAGAAATTGAGGTATGGTGTGTGTGTGTGTGTGTGTGTGTGTGTGTGTGTGTGTGTGTGTGTGTGTGTGTGTGTGTGTGTGTGTGTGTGTGTGTGTGCATATTTGAGTGTGTGTGACCTCTCAACTGTACCAAATTCCTCGGTATTTACTGGTTTTGAGGGCAAAATATTGGGGTGACACGAATTTCCAGGTGGCCCCCTTAATTTCTGAATTGCCCGGCCTTTTTTTTTTTGTATTACCAGTTACCACTTTAAAGTTTTAGCTGATGTCACCACACA